>NC_138062.1:39393170-39739232 GCF_964194185.1 Rhinolophus hipposideros | reverse complement strand
ACAGAAAACACCTTCTAGTATCATTATATATAGCTAGTGGAACTACACGTGAGTTTTAAAAGATGTCACATAAACACAAGTTAGCAGAAGTGTGACAGACATGCCTTAAGGACCAGGCCTAAATTTTGTTCCTAGAGTATTCTTATGGACTTAAATACCTGCCACGTTATAGATTACACGTTTCCCATTTTGGTAAATCAAGAATTACACCTCCGTTTACAAATCTAAGTTTAAGGGAGTGTTGAATGCCATGCTTATGTGTATACTTTGTGCACTGAAATTCAAAATGTAAGAAGAGCTGTTGAGAGGGTCTCATAAGCTGACAATTTCAATGTCTACCGCTTCGTCTCAAGCAGAAATCCAAAACTCTATACCTACGGTAGGCAATTCGAATTCAAACAAATATGGAACCTAGAGTAACTGGCGGATTGTTAACACTCACCTAGCATTCAAATTCAACCCAAACACATCACTTGGGCTGGCCCAATAAGGCCCGCGTCGCGGCCTGTCTGACACCCCCAGCTGAGGGGCACGGCTCTGGCGAGACGCCGACCTCAGGAGGAACCCCTGCTCCTGCGAAGCGAACTCCTGCGGCACCCTCTTAAGAATTCTTGAGGGTTAAATGAAAAGTATTTCATACAACTAGTGATTCGCAAAACTGAAAAAAAGCAAGGTAGACTATGGCCAATACGATGCTAATGTTTGGGTCTTTATGTTTCAGGCATATTCTCATTGACTCCGGTACCACTGTATAACGCATGTTAATAATCCTAGCCTACCGCTTTGCGTATGACACTTGCCCCGAGTCACAAACAAGCCAGTGGAGGTGGAGTTCTCACCAGCAGAGTAAAGAAGGCTGGGCGCCAACGTCGCTGCATTGGGTCTGACACCCTGCCACCAGGCACTCTGATCGGTCCATTTTAAGTCACGTTACATCCTGGGGCAGCAGAGTTCGAGTCTTCAAAAACACACCCCCTCCAACTGCTTAAAAAGTGGCTGGGACCTTCAACACCGGACAAGGAGACGGAAATACCCCCCTACACCCCGTCCCCCTCCCGGAGGCCCCGACCAGAACCGGCCTGGCGCAGCCGTAGGAACCGAGCACAGGCAAACGGCCACGTCAGGTCGCTTCTGACTGGAAGTGTTCCGGCCGGGTCAGGGGTCCTGGGGCTCCGGCCCCAAGTGAGGCGCGCACGTCTTCAGGAGGGAAGCGGGGGCCCAAGGCCCTTGCCACCCGCCCGCGCGCACAGAGTCGCTGTAGCGCGTCCCCCACAGCAGCCACCCCACCTCGCTCTCCCACGGACACACATGCTGGAAACTGCAGCCGACGCTTCCTCGATGGACGCCCAAGCCTCAACGGCACAGATTTGCTAGCAAAGCCCGTTCAGCCTCCACACTGCCGAGCTCTGGGCCTCGCTGCGTGCTAGGTTTCTTCCAGAATGTGACTTCCCCAGCACTGAGGACGGAAGGAGCCCCCCCAGGAAGACGGGGCTCGCAAACCTGAACCGGCAGCGCCTGGGCCCTGACCGGCCACATTCATCTCTGGTTGCCGCCATCGGGAGGTTGGCACAGGGACGCCACGGGGGCCTCCCGAAACACCCCTGTGAACCAGGCCCCCCAGCGAGCCGGGCACCGGAAGTGGAGGCCGAAGTGCCAGGCCGAGGGGTGTCCTAGGGCAGCGGGCTGCCCACTTCCTGTGCGACCCGGCTGGCGGCAGGAGCCGGGCCCGCAGCTGTTCTGGGGAAGGGATCCCTGAAACGAACTATGAACTTGCTTTACTTTGAGATAAGAGAAGACCCCAAGTTTCTAGTCATGAAGGAGCTGTGAGGGGTTTGGGCTCATTTTGGCGCCAAACGGCCCGGGGCGCGCGACCGGAAGTCCCATCCCGCCCGCGCCAACTGCCACCGAACCATTGCACGCATGCGCGGCCGTCTGTCAGCGGCAGCCAAGGGCTACCCAGAGGGGAAGCAACCCCCCCACCCTCAACACCATGCCACTCCACCGAGTTCACCGTCCCCTGCGGCACCTACCGCCTGCGGACATCATCGGGCAGTGAGATGGCCCGGGAGGCCAGCGTGGGCACCCGGGCTGGGGCTGTACGGGCAGGCATCTCCGAAGCTGCAGCAGAGGCGTCGGCAGCACAGGCAGCTCTGGCTTTTCGCGCGGAAACCGATGGGGAGGGGCGGTGAGCAGAGGTGGCCCGTACCATCCTGTCCCGGTCATGGGGGAAGGCGGGACGTACCATACTGAGAGAGTCCGTACCAAAAGGAGTAGAGCTGGCCGTACGCCGGGGGTGCGCATGCGCAAAGCGGGCGTACACCCCCGTGCAGAGCAGTGGGCTTATCCAAGCTCCACCGGTTGCTGGGAGCCTTGCCTGACACAGTCATTCATTCTTTCTTTTAGCATGCTGGGGATAAAAGAGGCAACGTCTCCCAGGTGGTTTACGCCTGTGGGCTCTTGAGTTTAAGTTCTCAGAGCCAAGCCCACCTCCACCCATTTGCTCATTATCACGACCTTGGGCAGGTCATTTGGACCCAGCCTCAGTTTCCTCATCTGTAAAAAGAGGCTAATAGCTCATACTCCAGAAAAATTTCAGGATGCACAAAATATACAGCTAGCACCAAGAATCTCAGTGTAGGAATGCCCAGGCCACTTCCACAGCCTCTGTTTTTATAAAAACACTAGAACTTGGGGAAAGGATAGTCTTCAGATAGTGTTGGGAAAACTGGATATCCACATGCAAAAAAAAAAAAAAAAAGTTGGACCCTTGTCTTACATCATATATAAAAATTAACTCAAGATGGATTAAAGACCTAAACATAAGACCCAAAATTATAGAACTAGAAGAAAACGTGGGGGTAAGCTTCACAATATTGGACTTGGCAGCGACTTCTTGGATATAACACCAAAAGCACAACAAAGGCTAAGATAGATAAATGAGAATACATCAAACTTAACTTATGCACAACAAAGGAATCAATCGATAAAGTGGAAAGGCAACCAATAGGGTGGGAAAAAATATTTGCAAGCCATATAAGCGATAAGGAGTTAACATCTAGAATATATAAAGAACTACTATTCAGATAACCCGATTAAAAAAATGGGCAAAGGATTTGAATACAAGTTTCCCCAAAGATACACAAATGGCCAACAAGCATATGGAAATATGCTGAACATCAGTGAAATGCAAATCAAAACCACAATGAGATATCATCTCACATCCATTAGGATGCCCATTGGCCCAAAAACAATATGAAGTTTGGCAGAGATGTGAAGATTGCAACCCATGTGCACTGTTGGTAGGGATGTAAAATGTTTCAGCTGTTGTAGAAAAGTGTGGAGGTTCCTCAAAAAAATAAAAATAGAACTACCATATGATCCAGCAATCCCACTTCTGGGTATACATTCAGAAGAATTGAAAACAGGATCTCAAAGAGATGTTTGCGTACCCAGTTTCATTGAAGCTTTACGTGTAATAGCCAACAGGTGAAAGCAATCCAATTGTCCGTTGATGGATGAGTAAAGAAAATGTGGCTAAGACACAATGGAATATTAGTCAGCCTTAAAAAAGGAAATCCTGGGGCGGACGGGTGGCTCAATTCGTTAGAGCACGAGCTCTGGGCAACAAACCTGCCAGTTCCATTCCCACATGGACCAGCAAGCTGTGCCCTCTGCAACTAGAATGAAGTCAATGAGCTGCCGCTGAGCTCCAGGGTGGCCAAATATCTCAATTGGTTGGAGTGCAGGCTCTCAACCACAAGGTTGCTGGTTCGACTCCCGCAAGGGATGTGGGTTGTGCCCCCTGCGACTCCCGCAAGGGATGTGGGTTGTGCCCCCTGCAACTAACAACCGTGACTGGACCTGGAGCTGCACCCTCCACAACTAAAATCGAAAGGATAACAACTTGATGGAGCTGATGAGTCCTGGGAAAAACACTGCTGTTCCCCAATAAAAATAAATAAATAAACATCTTTAAAAAAAAAGGAAATCCTGCCTTTTGCAACAACCTAGTGAACCATGAGGTCATTATGGTAAATGAAATAAGCCAGTCACAAAAATACAAATGTTTCATGATTCCACTTCTCTGAGGTAGCTAAGGTAGTCAATCTCTTAGAAAGAATGATGGTGGTTATCAGGCTAGCGGAAGGAGAGAAAAGTGGGGAAAGGGAAGTTGTTTAATTGAAATAGAGTTTCAGTTTTACAGGATGAAAAATTGCCAGAGATCTGTTGCACAACAAAGTACATGTAGTTAACACTACTGTTCGTGTCCACCTCAAAATGGCTAAGATGATAAATGCTGGGTGTTCTTTACCACAATAAAAAGTAAACCATTAACAAGGTAGAGCTGAGTTTAAAAAAAGAAAAAACAGTTTATCACAAAAACAAAAAAAAACTCCAGAACGTAGTTACAAATTATGACATATTGTTACATTTTTATATTACGAAATTTACAAGTGAATGTGTTTGCAAATACATATATAAACTTGGTTCCCCAGTAGCTGGTGGGGAGAGGTTGGCCCGGCCAGAAATGACCCTCCGGTTGCTATGGGTTACATACACATTGCAAGATCCAGAAGGACTGAAATATTAATAGGATTAAAGTGAATAGCTATTAATTTAATATTTAATCAGCACTTAGGTACTTACCAGGCTCTTTAGAGGAATTACTTAATTTAATCCTTCACAAGCATGAAGGGAGATATTCCCATTTCCTGTGGCCTAGGATAGTTGTTACAAAGGAGCCTGACTCAGAGACTGCCTACCCAAGATCACAGACTCAGAAGCAGCAGGGACCATTAATCCAGGTGTCTTTAGCTCCAGAGCCTGAATGCAAAACAGTGACTCCAGGTTGGTCTGCTGTCAAGGCCCCAGGAAGCCAAAGACAGCATTGGAGGAACTGGACTGAGGGCTGGGTTGGCAGAAAAGGGGTGGCAGATAGAAGATAGTCTGACTCAAGTCCCACAGACCTGTCAGAAGCCAGCATGTGGGTCCCTAACCCACCTTAGGAAAAGGGGTGCTCATAGAACCAGGGAGGGTGGAGAGACAGATGAGCAGACCTGCTGTTCAGAGGCTTCAGCACATGGGAGAGCATTGTATTTATTGGAGGCTCCCCATGAGGTGAATTATCTTTATAATCCCTTTGCCAAGGGATGATAGACCCATTTTACAGGTGGAGAAGGGCTCATAAAGACATAAAGATTTGCCCAAGGGCCCCCAGCAAGTTGGTGCCAAAACAGGCCTTCCAGCACAGCTGGTCTGCCCTCAAATTGCTCAGGACCAAAAAGCCAGGTACCATCTCTAATTCCTCTCCTCTCCTCACATGCAAAACATGAGGAATCTCCACTGGTACTTCCGAAATACAACCCAGGACTTTCTGCTTATCCACTCTGCCACCATTGCAGCCCAGACTGCCATCATCACTCACCTGGACTATTCTAGCAGCCTCCTCTCTAACCGCCCAGACCACTGCATCCAGAGAGAAGAAAGGAAGGGAGGGAGGGAGGGAGGAAGAGAAAGAGAGAAAGGAAAGGGAAAAGAAAACAAAAAATCAGAACATGCCATTTTCCTCTTCCGCACTAAAACTTCCCATTGCCCTTGAACTAAACATCTAAGCATTTTACTCCATTTACAGGGCCTGCCTGAATGCGTCTCATTCCCCATCACTGTGCTCGAGCTTTTTTGACCCACTTTTAGTCTTTCAAGGTCTTCCATGCCCCAGGACCTTTGCTTTTTCTGCTACTTCTGACCAGCCCCCTCTTCTGGGAGAGTCACACAGCTCAAAGTTTGCTGCTACCCAGAGGCTTTCCCCTGACCACCTGGAAGCCCCCAGTCATTGTATCCTATTACCTTGTTCCTGTGTAGCATTTACCACTGTCAGAGATTATCTTATTTACCTCTGTATTGTAGTCTGTCTGTTCTACTAGAACTGAGCAGGGATCAGCACATTTTTCTGTAAAGGATCAGGGAGTGATTATTTCAGGTTTTGTGAGCCCTATGTCTTTGTTGCTGCTACTCAACACTGCCATTATAGCTTGAAAACAGCTGTAGACAATACATGAATGAATAGGTATGGCTGTGTTCCAATAAAACTTTATTTACCAAAAACAGACAGCGGGCCAGATTTAGCCCGTGAGCCTTAAGAGTGCTGATCTCTGCTAAGGTTATGAGTCCCAGAGGGCAAGTACCTGGTCTGCTGCCTTCACAGCTGATGTACCAAGGGCTCACTCCGTGGGAATCCAAATATCGGTTAAATTAATATATAGGATGTAGGAGGAGACAAATAGGAGGTGCCTGATACAAAGTGAAGACAAATGTTGGTAGGTATAAAGCTGTTTTGTCCCCCGCAACAATGTAATTTCCATTTTACAAACAGGGAGACTGAGGCCCAAACCAGCTCAGGTTGCAAAGCCAGGTTTGTCTGTAGTCCCTGAGTCACCTGCTTCATTCCAGAGAGCTTTTGGTGGTTTTTCAGTGGTCAGGTGACCACAACAAATGTCAGCCAAATCAATGGGGGAAAGAATACTTATAGCTTTGGGAACCTCCACAGTGACTGGCTGGACCATCAGAGAAGCCCTCCCCGACCTAGAAATAGGCTCATTCCTTGATCAAAGGGACTGGAACTTCCAGAAAACCAGGTTCAGCTCTTGTGGGCATTCACTCCACCTTACCTCTTTAGTCTAGAGCGCAGTGTTCACAAACCTCTCACGAGAAAAGATTTCACAGGCTCGAGCTCCCTGTTTCCCAGGCCACATTCCCACCTCCAGCTGAAGGGCCACACTTCACAGGCCAGGAGAGAGAACAGAGAGGCCAGAGGCCAGGAGAGGGAACACTTCAGAGATGCTGGAGAGCCCTACTCCAGAGTCCAGGAGAGGCCAGTGTCAGCCTAACCAAGGTCCAGGCGGCTCAAAGCACCAGGGCTAGTGGAGGGGTGGCCACGTGTCCTGAGCTATGGTCAGTCAGAGGGCCAGTGCTGAGTCACACCACATGCTGGGGAATTAGTCACGGCCACCCAGCTCTCCTGGGGCCAGGCCCAGCAGAGGCCCCCAGCGGGAGCAGCAGCACTCGAGGGTTTAATGGAGATACTTTGCCTCTCTTACCCCAGACCAGAGTCCAGCCTGGAAGAACACAAGCGCAGGCCTGCAAACTGTCTCTCTGGGCTTGAGGGACCAGGAATTGATCTGGGGAAACCAACACTGGAGTGTGATGGGTAGACCTGCCTGCAACTTGTGAGGCCCTTGAGCAAGCTGATGGCTTTCTGTTTGAGGTCACAGGAGGCATGATGCCAAGCTTGGTGGGTTTTTCCTTCAAACAACCCTTAAGTCAGTTAGCTGGTCTGCTCTGGGCAGGTGACCTCCACCTCTCTCCCTGACAGCTGCCCAGCCCCCTTCCTGGGCTGCCACTCAACCCTCTCCCCTCGTATTCTCTACACAGCAGTGGAAAGGACCTTCTTGGAATCCAAATCTGATCCTCTGACCTTCTCCACACCTTATCGCACACACCTGAATGGCTTCTCAGTGCTCTCAAGATAAACCTCACCCCTACGTTCCTAGCCCTGTCCACGTCAGCTTTTGCCACTCACTTCTTTGCTCACCCCAGCTGAACGCCGTCCTGGATACTCCCAGCCTTTTCCTGCCTAAGACTTGTGGTCGCCAGCCTCCAAGTGGGCCCCTAACATTCCCCAGCTCCAGGATTCGTGCCCTTGGGAGTCCCTCTCCTACAGAACCACGGCCAGTCTGTGTGGCCAAGAGAATATGGTAGAAACAAAGGTACATGAGGCTAGGTCATAAAAGCCATTCTGAGACTAGGTCATAAAAGCCATTACGACACCAGCTTGTTCTCATGGGGGAATACAGCTACCACGTTGTAAGAATGCTCAAGCCGCCCTGCAGGGAAGCCCACGGGAAGAGGAACCAATTTGTCTGCCAGGTGAGTGAACCACTTTGGAATTGATTCCTCCAGCCCCAGTCAAGCTTTCAATTACTCAGCCACAGCTAATATCTGACTCTACCTTCCTGAGAGGCCTCAACCTGGAGCTGCTCAGTTTTGCCACTCCCAAATTCCCAACCCACAGAAACCCTGAGGGATAATACATGGGTGTTGTTCTAAGCCACTAGACTTTAGGGCTTTTTGTTATGCAGCCCCAGATAATTTTTGCAAGGCTTCTGTACTTGCTGTACCCTTAGCCTGGAAAGCCCGGCTGCTCCACGTGCCCACTTCCCCTGCTTGGAGAATCTAATCATTCTTCCTATTGTGGCTCAACCTCTTCCAAGGAGCCTTTCCTTTCCTCCTCCACAGCTCTTTCTTCCAGAGTCTTTACTCCAACTGACAATCACATATTTCAGGGTGATGGTTTATGTCAGTCATACCCCCACCTATGCCCAGCAGACTGCCCAGGATATAGCTGGCATGTAATAAAGACTTAGGGAGCATCCAAGGATGAGGATACAATGCCTGTTCCCCCACATTAAATGCTCAGTCTGCAAATATCCATCAAAACACCAATGCACATATCCTTTTATTCAGCTATTCTACTTCCAAGAATCTCTGCTAAGATTCACTCACCCACATGTGCAAAATGAGAAGTTGACACAGCTATTCACTGAGACTTGACTATAGCAAAAGAGGAAAGAACCTAGTTCTCTAGTGATGAGCTAAAGAAATTGTGGTCCATTTTCATAGTGATAGATGCCATAACAACAACAAAAACCCAAAAGGATATTTACTCATATAATATCAGAAATTGTTTCCTATCTGTAAATGAAAATAAAATGCAAGATGTAAAACAGAATGCATAGTGTGCTACTGTTTATATAATAAAAGGGGGGGATTATGTGTATTTACTCCTCTATACATAAAACCTTCAGAAAGAAACCAGAAATAGATAACTTCCTGGAGATAAGGAATGTTAACTAGCAGGGTGAGAGCTGTGGGCAGGAAGAATTTTTCTGAATATCTTTTTGCCCTTTTGGAATGCCGGACCGTATGGCTGTGTTATTTATGTCAAACAAAAACAACTGGCAGAGCAGTGGGGAAAGGATGGTCTTTTCAATAAATGACGCTGGGTCTGTTGGATGGTCACATGGAAGAAAGTGAACCTTGATCCTTGCCTCACACCATATACAAAACTTAATTACAAACGTCTTGTAGATCTTAATGGGAAAGCAAAGTTAAGAGAGCTTTTAAATAAGACATAAAACACCTTTGTGAGTTTGGGGTAGGCAAGTGTTTCTTTAACAGGACACAAAGCACATTAAGCATCAAGGAAAATATGTTAGGCTGTATTAAAATGAATTTGTTCATCAAAAGATACCACTCAAAGACAAGCCACAGATATCTGTCATCAACCAAGGACTCGTATCTACAATACACATAGAACTCCTTCAAATTAATAAGAAAAAGACAGACAATCCCCTTTTTATTAAGTAGACAAAAAACGTTGAACAGGCACGTCACCAAAGAGAATAATCAAATGTCCAAGACCCACACAGAAAGCTGCTTAACTGCATTAGTCATCAGGAAAATGCAAAATGAAACCTCAATGCAATGTCAGTTTCCACCCACACCAGGATGGCTTAAACAAAAAAAAGAAAAATTGGCAAATGTTAGCAATACCAGAACTCTCCTGTATTGCGGGGGAATCCAAAATTGTATCATCACTTTGGAAAACAATTTGGGCTCATCTACTCAAGGTAAACACACACCTGCCCTCTGACCCAGCACCACTCCTGGAATAAATGCTCATATCCATCAAACGACACGTACAAAAATGTTTATAGCAGCTTTATTCACAGTAGCCAAAAACTGAAGACCACGTAAACATCCAATACCAACAGAACAATAAGCAGTTACCTATTTCATACAGCGGAATACGATACACTGGGGCCACAAACCTTTTCTGTAAAAGGTCAGATAGTAAATATTTTAGGATTTATGGGTCATACTCTCTGTCACAACTCATTGCTGCTATGGTAGTGTGAAAGCAGCCACAGATGATTTTGTAAATGAGTGGGCATAGCTGTGCTCCAATAAAACCTTGACACGTGAAATTAGAATTTCATGCTATTTCCACATGTCACAAAATATAGTTTTCTTTTAATTTTTTCCCAACCACTTAAAAATGTGAAAACTATTTTTAGCTCAGTCCATACAAAGACAGGCTGTGGGGAGAATTAGGCCCACAGACCGTAGTTTGCAGACTCCATCTATTTAGCATCAAGAATGAACACTCTACAACTCCATGCAAAACTACAAACAAATCTCAAAAACATTACGCTGCATGAAAGAAGCCAGGCATAAAAGTGTACATACCGCCTGATTTTGTTTATGTAAATTCACCCCCACTTCTCTCACCCACTTCAAGCTGGGGCTTCCTTTCTCGCTTCCTTCCAAGACATTTATGTATATCCCACTTTGCCTCCCTCAGCCTAGCCAGCCCTCATCAGCCTCCCTGAGTCCCATGGCCACAGCCTGTTATAGCCACCAGGCCCTAGACAAAAAACAGTAGGGAGACCTGGGTGAGTCACTCACCTCCTGGAACAAGAAGTGAAAAACACAACCGCATCCGCTCCTGAACTGCAAAGAAAATCTTCCACACCACACCAAGCAGGGATGAGAACTGGGCCTGCCCCAGCCATTAAATCTGAGGGACTTCACGTGAAACGCCTCCTCTCAGGAAATAACCACAAATTAACCACAACTGCCTCTCCAAAGACAATCACCAAGTTATTAAAGCTACCTGGCAAACAGACGTGGACAGAGAGTGTCTCCAACCAGAGCATTCGGGATGTCTCTAGAAGTTTCCTCAGTCTCCCAGCTGTGGCCTAGCAGTCCTGAGCCAGCTGACCAGGTGGAAGGAGCCAGAAGGGCACACACTGTTCCTCCACCTGAGCATTACTAACATTTGGGGCCAAATAACCCATTGTCAGGGGAGACTGTCCTGACTGTGCATTGCGGAGCTTAGCAACATCTCAGACCTCTATACACTAGATGCCAGTAGCACCACCACCCTCAGGTGGGACAACCAAAAATGTCCCAAGACACTGCCGGATGTTCCCCTTGGGGGTGTGGAATCACCCTGGATAAGAATGACTGATTTAGCCAAAAGGAAATGACAAAGCAATGACCTTGTCTTTTATTTCCTCTAGGCAATGTCTTACAGCCCTAAGTCAACCTCAAACCAGTATTTTAAAAACTGTAAGTCATGGGCAGCCGGTTGGTTCAGTTGGTTAGAGCGCAGTGCTCATAACACCAAGGTCGCCAATTCGATTCCCACATGGGCCAGTGAGCTGCGCCCTCCACAACTAGATTGAAAACAATGACTTGGCTTGGAGCTGATGGGTCCTGGAAAAACACACAGTTCCCCAATATTCCCCAATAAAAATTAAAAACAAACAAACAAAAAAGCTGTAAGTCATGGATGGTTCACATCAGAAGTGGCACAGAGTAAAAATGCAGAGTCCTGGGCACTAGAATCAGATTCTCTGGGGTGGTAGGGCCCAGGAAGCTGTATTTTCTCACAAGCTCCCCACTTGTGAAACTTTAAGAAGCATTTTCCCCCAGCTTTACTGAGGTATAATGGACAAATAAAAATTGCACATATTTAAGGTGTACCAAGTGACGATTTGTTATATGTATACATTGTGAAATGTTTACCAGGGTCCCCGTAATTAACACATCCATCACCTCACTATTTTCTGTGTGTAGTGAGAACACTTCTGTCTTAGCAAATTCCAATTATGCAACATAGTATTATTAACTATAATCACCACGGTGTACATGAGATCCTCAGAACTTATTCATCTTACGACTGGAAGTGTGTGCCCTTTGACTAACATCTCTCCAGTCCCTTCATCCTCCAGCCCCTAGCAACCACCATTCTACTCTCTAATTTGCCGAGTTCGTTTTTTTCAGATTCCACATATAAATGAGCTCATACAGTATTTGCCTTTCTGTGTCTGGCTTATTTCACTTAACTTATTGTCCCCCAAGTTCACCCATATGGTTTCAAATGGCAGTATTGCCTTTGTTATGGCTGAATAATATTCCGTTGTGTGTGTGTGTATCACATTTTCTTTATTTACCTATTGACAGATACTTAGGTTGCTTCCATACCTTAGCTACTATGAATAGTGCTGCAGTGAACATGGGGGTGCAGATATCGCTTAAAGACACTGTTTTCATTTCCTTTGGATATATACCCAGAAGTGGGATTGCTGGATCATATGGTAGTTCTATTTTTAATCTTTTGAGGAACCTCCATACTGTTTTCCATAATGGAAACTTTCTAACATTGTATTATATATTTATTTTTACAGACTGTCTCCCCTGCTAGAATGTGAGATCTCTGAGGGTAGGAATAAAATAGACCATTCAATATGTATGTATTTTGAGAGGTCCTAATTCTTTTTTCACAAGCTTATTGAAGTAAAGTTTACATACCACAAAAATTTCACCCCTTTTAAGTGTAGAAATTAAGTTTCTAGTAAATTTGCCAGGTTGTGCAACTATCGCCACAACCCAATATTAGAATATTTTCATCACCCCAATTAAAAGCCCTCATGCCTGTTTAGAGTTAATCCCTGTTCCTACCTCCAGCCCCAGGCAACCACTAATCTACTTTCTGTCTCTACAGATTTGCCTCTTATGGACATTTCACGTAATGGAACCATATGTGATCTTTTGTGTCTGTCTTCTTTCACCCAGCATAATTAAGTTTCATCCCTCTTATTGGGTGTATCAATATGGTGTTCCTTTTCATTACTGAGTCTTATTGCATTGTATGGATGAACCACATTTGTTAATCCATTCACCAGTTGATGGACATTTGAGTTGTTTCCACTTTGAGGCTATTATGGAAAATGCTGCTCTGAGCATTTGCATAAAACTTTTATTGTGGACATACATGTTCATTTCTCTTGGGTAGATACCTGGAGTCAAACTTCTGGGTCATATAGTAAGTTTGTGTTTGCCTTTGTAAGAAAATGCCAAACAGTTTTCCAGAGTGGTGGTACCATTTTGCATTCCAGTTGAGATTATTAACACATCCATTTTACAGGCAATGAAACCAGGTGAGCATTCTTGTTCTCCACCAAAGTGGTGACAGTATTAACCCGTTTCATGTTTTTCTTTACTTTAAAGAATGCACTCAATACTTATACCACAATTGCCACTTTGAAACAATGCTTCAGAAATCCATTTACTAAATGGGGACCTTGTTTGAATTCTGATTCAAATAAATGAAATGTTAAAACTAAAACAGATGGGGAAAACTTAACCCTGTTACTTTTGATAAGTATAATCATGATACTGCAGTTTTAAAGACAAAAAGTGGCCTATCTACAAATGAAATGTGTTGTCCTCCAATTTTCTTAAAGACATCCAATGAGTAATAATTGATTCAGACAAGAATGGATGCTAAAAGAGTAAAAGTTTGATTAGTAATAGGATATTTACAGTATCTCAAAGTACCACCCCACGAGGTACTTAATAATTACAAAAGGGGAAATACTTAAAGTGGAGAAACTTGACAGATACCACCAAGTGATCAAAGCTAACATGGCTAGTCATGGGACTAACTGACAAAAACATCACTTTGTAGTATTTCTGCCCAAAAATGCATAGCCTGAATGTAATCATGATGAAATATCAGACAGATCCAAATTGAAAGACACTCTACCAAATAACTGACCAATATTTTTCAAAAATGTCAAGGTCATGAAAGATACAGTTTCAGAAATTTTTCTGAGTGAAGGAGACTGAAAAGATAACTGAATGCAACATGTGGTCTGGGATTTTCTTCTGCTTTGAAGGTCAGTAATGGAACAATTGGTGAAATCTGATTAAAGTTTATAGATTTCCTGATTTTGATAATTTTACTGAAGTTATATAGGAGGATGCCTTGTTCTTAGCAAACACAGAAAGTATTTAGGTAGGTGGGTGGATGGATGGATGGATGGATGGATGGATGGATGGATGGATGGATGGATGGACGGACGGATGGACAGGTGCCTGGACTCCTAGTAAATAGGCATCTGTCCTTCTTACCCAGGACCAATTTCCTCTGAAACCCTTTTATACGTGAAATCCATTTCTCTTTCTTAAGTTACTAATATTTTGTGCTGTCATTTGCAGCTGATATCATTATTAAATGTTCCAAAAATCATGAAGTGATATGTGGAAGCTACCATGTCATCATCATCATAATGATGGTGAGACAGGATTTTTGGTTGTATTGGCAGCATAATGCCAAGAGAGTTCAGCTGCCCAGAGGCTGCAGAAAGCAGAGATGCATAAGGTAGAATTGTTAACAGCCACACGTGGCTACCTGCATTCAAATTAATTAATATTTAGTTCCTGCTTCACTCTAGCCACATTTCAAGTGCTAAACAGTCCACAAGTGGGCAGGGCAGACATGGCATAATTCCATTAGTGCAAACAATTCTACTGAGATTCTGGAACCTAGGACTTTCTCAGAATATGGTCCCAAGTCAATGCCTGGCAGTGCTTGATGGAAAATGTGCATTGAGTAGGGAGCCACTTCAGACCTACCCAATCAGCATCTCTCACTGCAGAGCCTCAGAACCTGCATTTTAACAGGTTCTTCCAGGTGATTCTGATGCTTCCTAATATCCAACAACAGCCAGTAGGGGAAAAGGAGGTGAAAGTCATCTTGCATCCCTGCGGGTTGGTTCCTTCTGGTCTAGGCTCCAAGATTTGAGAGATTATCAGCAAAGTCGATCTTCAGGATATTGAGGAAGATCAGATGTGACTGTGACCTTCAATTAAGAACTGCCTGGGTTCAGATCCCAATCCCTCCATTCACATGCTGTATGATCTTGGCCAGAGACCTTTGTGCCTCAGTTTCCTTACTGTCAGAGTGCTGACAGTAGTGCCTATTCTGCAGAGTATCCCAAAACTGTTGCTTCCCCTATTCTATTTTCTTCGCAACATTTAACATTCACTGAAATGATCATTATTTGCTTTTGCTTTCATTTGACAAACATTTATTGAACACGTCCTGTGTGCTAGCCACTGTTCTGGGGCCCAGCAGTGAAGATAGGCACCAACCCCTGCTGTTGTGGAACTGGCACTCAAAAAGGGGGAGACAGAAAATAAATGGGGTGAAGCAAAATGTGTTGCATGTTAGAGTAGCAAGGGAGGTAAATAGAATAATAAACACGTGCATGGCGTGGCCAGAAGCCCCACCCAGGGTGTGATATTTGAATATAAATCTGAAGCAGGAGAGGAGTCACAAAGATGTCTGGGGGGGGAGATCATTCCAGGCAGAGGAAACAGCAGGTGCAAAGGCCCTGCGGTGGGAATGTGCCAAGTACTGTTTAAGATGCTAGACACCCAGTGGTGAATAAGATGGATGCAGTACTATCTTCAAGGTGCTCATATTATAATAGGGAGAGACAGAAAAACTGATATATGATACACTGCCAGGTGACAAGCAGGAAAGGGCTAGATAGAGAGGGAAGGTGGTCATTACAGGCTTCTCTGAGAAGCTGGCATTTGAGCAGAGGCCTAAAGGAGGTCAGAGGAAGCACGAAGGTATTTGGGGGAAAATTTATCAACTCTGGCCTGGCCTATTCCTCTTCCTCCTCCCAATCTCAGCTAGGGCTCAGGTTTCCAAACAGAGGTTGTCTCTGAACTGCTGAAGGAAGGGGAATTCCAATGGGGGTGCAGGCCTCTCAGCCTCATGGTTGCGGCCTGTCTCCCTCACTCCTCTTACATTGGCTGCCCTCATATTTGTGCTGGTCTTGCTGGGTGAGACTTCGGCTTGGGGCCCTGGGTTCCCAAAGCTCCAGGTCTTCAAAGGAGACACTGAGCCCCGTGCCTCTGGGCAAAGAAGTGGGGTGTTACCCTGGACCCACCCCCAGCTTCATCCCATCTGGGCTTCTCCTGGTTCTGGGTGGGGCTGGCAGCCCATACTTCCGTGGCAAAGAGGGGGGTTGAGGATCCTTTTTCTGACCCAGTGGTGCAGCTGGCAGGTTCCTGAGTTAGCCCACCTGAGTTCAAATCCAAACAGGTGCTGCCCTAAAGGGCTGTGTGACTGAGCAGCTCACTTAACTTCTCTGAACCCACATCTCCATGAGAGTAATAGTAACTCTCACCTCCTAAGGATTCACATCTTCATACCTGGAAAGTGCTTGATGAAGGTCAGCCATTCCTCTGGGGAATACTGAGTTTTGGAGGCCCATCTGGACCCATGTTCCCTAAGATCTCTCCAGCTCCTGGGGAGGGACATGTACTTGGGATGGAGGAGGAGGCCCCCACCACCCACCAGCTCTCTTTGAAGGAAAGCAGGGAGACCTTGCACAACTGCCCTGGGGAAAGGCCAGCGTTGACCCCGTTTTCTCAGAAGACACTGCAGTCTTGGCCTGGGCAGAGCTGGGGGGTACAGAATGGGAACGCTGGCAAAGGGTGAGTTGCCTGGGCAGCGGCCACCCTCCCCTGTCCCATCTGCCCTCAGTCATAGGGCCCTAATGAGGGAACTGCCACCTTAAGCCTGAAAAGAAAACAAAAAGAGAAATCAGACAGAGAAATTGAACAATTTATTGGCCTGTGCCTGGTCTGTCATGGGAGGGGGGTTATCTGGGGAGCCAAATGACGGGAGACAAGCCCCCAACTGGCTACTTGCCCCCCAGATAGCACCCCCAACCTTTGCATTCACAAGAAATCATTTTGATGCATGAGGTTTCTTTCCACGAGGTGAGCTGCAGCCCAACTCTCAAGTGAGGAGATGAGCTAGAGATTACTAAGGGGTCTGTGGGGGACCGGACCCCTCTTTGGCAGCTTCAACACAGACATAAGACAAAATAACATCCATTCTGGGGAAAAGTGGTAAGAGCAGGGGTCACAGGCACCACACATGTGTACACTCAGACACACATGGACACTGACAGACACACATAAATATACATTTGTACCGCAATGACCTTTCCACGTATCCACAGGATTTATCCAAGTCCTTCTGAGGCAGGTTAGGGGAGAGACCCCTACAAATGTCCTCGGCACCCCCACCACCTGCTCCATTCAATTCAACGTGAAATGAGGCACAGTGGGTTCAAGGCTGCCTTGCCTTAGGAGATCTGGTACCTTGGCTGGGGCTGGAGGTGAGTATAACTTGGGGGTGGTTGTTTTTGGTGGGTGGGAGCTTCCTGGAAAACAGTTCCCCCAGACCTTTCTCAAGTTCTACCCTGTGCCACTGAAAGACCCAGAGACCTCCTCAGCACCCAGACTGGTTTTTCTAGCCCTTGGTGATTCCTCTGCACCCCAAATAATGCAATTGGCCAATGAGGTCTGAGAACGGGATTCAGCCCCACCCCACCCCACCCCACATTCACCTCGTGGTTTCCTGGTATCTTGTGGAGTAAGAGGAAAGGGAAGAAATAGCCAAAGTGGCAGCTGGTAAAATTTGGGGAAGCTGTGGATTTGGGCCCAGGGAACCATTAGCTGGGACTGCCCAGATGGCCAGGGAGGAGGCCTCCAGCCCCTTAGGGCAGTGGTTCTAGAGAAGTGGACTGAGGTTGCCAGGAAAAGGTGGCAAGGAGGTTAAATTCAAAGAGGGAAGTTTGGCACAGAGTGGACAGTTGTGAAATGAAATTCTTTGTACCAGGTTGTAAATTGCTCCTGCCCCGAGCTCTCGAGTGCCTGCCTGCTGTCACCCCGGCCTTTCCAGGTCCCCCAGACCTTCCAGGATCCAGTTCTGAAGGAGTCACACAAGTGACTGGCCTCCAGGACCCTGCTGCAGCTCTGCCACCCGACTGGTCGATGCCTCAGCCGGCCATCCCAGGTGTGAAATATTTTCAGTATCACCCAGGTCTGTGGAGTGGGTCCTCTTGCTTGGGAGCCTCACATCTCTGTCCAAGGTCACCCAGCGCCTCTCCGCAGAGCGCTCTGCCATGGCCTGGTTGTCAGCCCACTTGGTCCTCAAACCATTGTGTTGCCCTCCAGAATTGTGGGTGACGTGGGCATGTGGGTGCCCCTCTCCAGGGAGCTAGAGCTGCGTAGGGGCAGGAGGCGGCGGCCCGGGGTCCCGCCCCGCCGTCCTGGCACCCCTGCTGCCCGCCGCCAGCACTGCAGTGGCCGCAGTACCTCCCGCCGCAGATCCCGGCTACGCCACGTGTAGATGACAGGGTTGAGCAGCGAATTGAGGGTGGCGAAGGCAAAGAAGTACTGGGCCTTATAGAGGATAGGGCAGGAGCGCACGGGACAGGCATAGTCCAGGAGGAGGATACTAAAGGCGGGCAGCCAGCAGACAATGAAGACACCTAACACAATGGTGACCGTCTTGAGCAGGGCCAGTGTCTGGGGGCCAGCCACGTCGGCTTGACTGGAGCGGACCACACAGTAAATACGGACATACAGAGCTACGATGGCCAATAGGATGACAGAGAAGATGGTCACCACACAGAGCACGTAGTGCTTGGCATAGAGGGGCAGCACGGTGGAGCAGGCCTCGAGGTTGCCCAGGCAGTTCCAGCCAAGGATGGGCAGGCCCCCAAGAGTCAGTGAGATGAGCCATGAGGCCGCGATGAGCAACAGCATGCGGCAGCTCTTGTTGCTGCCGTAGAGCTTGACCTTGGCAATGGCCACATGCCGCTCAATGGCAATGGCCAGGAGGCTGAAGACAGAGGCAGAGAGCGTGATGAAGGCTGAGCCCTCACGGGCGAACCACTGCACAGGTGTCAGCGTTAATGTGATAGAGCCTGACAGCGAGGTATTGGCTATGAAGGCCACACCCGCCAGCAGGTCTGAAGCAGCCAGATTGCCCAGGAACAGGTACATGGCCGAGTGGAACTTGCTGTTGCGAGCGACTGCGATAAGCACCAGCAGGTTCTCCACCACGATGGCACAGCACAGGATGATGATGAAGGCCGAGGCCACCTGGCGGGAGGGTGGGTCCTCCGTGCTCAGCACCTCCTTGGTGTAATTATAGTGCTCCTGAACCTTGTTGGGGTTTAGGTACTCCGAATACAGGCTGCCCATGGTGGGGCTCAGTGGCCGGCTGGGGCCATGGGGCTGTCAGATCTGCAGGGAGAAAAGACAGACAGACAGACAGACAGACAGACAGACAGATAAGTCAGTGCTGTGGCTGCTGCCGGGGCTCTGACTTTGGACAGCTGAGTTTCAAGTCCCAGCTCCATCACTCCTCAGCGAGTGGCCACATGAAGTCAGAATTATCGTGATCTGTGCTTTACAGATGGGAAACCCAGAGAAGTCAATTCACTTTCCCAAAATCTCAAAGCTAATAAGTGGCAGAGCCAAAGAGATCCGCTCCAAAGTCTCTATAACCTCTAGGCTACACTGTCTCTCAGAAGCTCCCCCAAATAGCATGAAGGCTACAAAGCGGACTTTAGAAACCTTGCCCACCTACCCAGAGAGCAAGCTGTGGGCAGAAACTGGTGGGCTTGCCTCTTCCTGAATACACTGGAGCCTTGGGCAGCAAGCTGCCTGCCAACCTGGGTCAGAAAGCATTGCTGATAGCACCAACCCCAGCTCATTACCACCCACTGCCCTAGATTTCAGGCTGGGTCTAAGCCTTGAAGACATGGGTGCTCCCAAGAGAAGGTCTTGGGGAGACACCAGGGTGGCCCTGAGGTTTGAGCGTCCTAGAGGTCACATCGTCTTCAAGGGAATCCAGGATTCAACCTCACTCCACCTCTGACATGCTGTGGGACCTTGGTCAAGTCATTTGACTGCAGCCTTAACGTCCTCATCTGTGCAATGGGGAGAAGAAAGCCCATTTCCTAGGCGTGATAGGGAATCCTGTTAAACGATGGATGAGGTACCCTTAGCACATAGCAAGCTCTCAATAAATATTATTACCTCCCCTCTTACTGCCACACACTACTCTGGACTAGTGACCTCCACCCAGTCTTTTGGGAGGGGATGTTGACTGAGCCAGGCAAGAATCCCAACAGCCTGTTCTCATCAGCACCATCTAGGCCTGCCCTTGGACAGAGGGTCCCAGCGGGATGGGCAGACGCTGGCACCCCCTCCCCAACCAGGATGAAATCCAGATGTGAGGCCCCTGGAACAAACAGGGTGGAGTCCTTACTCCCTAGTCACATCCGGTGTGGGGAAGGCTAGGAGGGGATGATGGGATGAGGGAGCCACAGGAGACCCGTCTGGGAGGTCCTGGCTGGGAGGATGGGGCAGCTGCGCTGAAATCATGTGAATTATGAGGGGGTGTGCAGCCCCGCAGGGAGGAGGGCTGGTATTTGTTTCCATTAAAGCCTGAGTCACCCCCCCCCAAGGAAAATTGAGCCGTGGGGGGAGGGGGCGGGAAGAGGCGCGTGGGCAGAGAGGATGAGAGGCGGACATCATGGCCTCCCTCCAGCTTGGAGGGGGTGTTCTCAGAGGAGCTAGTGCAGTGTCTGCTTTTCAGGAGGGGAGCTAGGTGGAAGCTCCAGCCATTAGCTAAGTGGGGGAGGGGAGCCACGGGAAGAGACTTCCCCAGGCTCCTGGAAACCAGCCTTGCAAGGACCATGTGTGCACCAAGAGCCGCGTTCCAGAAAAGGCTGGTTAGGCCAGTTCCTAGTGAGCCCGGGAGTGATGGGGGGGCTTCCGGGGTCGCTCAGCCATCTCTGTCCCCTGGCCTAACCGAGGCAGCTGCTCCCCCTGGATGAAGGGGCATCCGTCCTAGTTAAGGAACAGAGAAGGGCTTGTGCGCATCCCCAAGGGCTGCCGCCCCGCCCAAATCACCACACAGAGGCCCCTTTTGTTCCCCTGCTGGACAGACAGGGCCTCGGGCGCCCTGATGCCCTCTGCCTGCTGCAGCCACCAGGAGCTGGCTTGGCCCAGGCGTGGCCGTACCAGAAAGGCCTCTGGCCGAAAGAGTCCGCACCCTGATTGGCTCATTTTCAATCCCAGAGCATCGAGCAATTCGTCTATTGGCCTGAGCTTTCCATTTGTGAAGTCTGATTGACCCATTTGGGGGCGCTCTAACGCTAGTACTGCTAATCTGGTCCTGTCTAGGCATCTGGAGCTCGCTTCTGGAGAATTAAGACTGCGGATGTCCCAGAGGAGAATTTGAACCACGGCCTGACCTCACACCCGACCAAACACCCCCATGCTGCCCTGGCCTACTGAGCCCCTCCTGGGGTTTAAAATTGAGAATCAAGGACCATCACAGGCCTGGAAAGCACCCTTGTTAGTGGGGCAAGAAGCCCAGGGCGTGTACCATGGCCACCACCCTCTCCAGTCTGGCAGCCAAGAAAAAGATTTATGGCTGCTTCCTGGAGAAATAAGAAATGGATTCAGCCTTCAAACCCCAGGGACGGACCAAAAAGTCTGTCTTCTTCCCTGGGGGAGTAAGACTGGGGCAAAGCACCCTCACTTTCTGCAGCCAAGGAGGCTGTCAAGGCATCCTCAGAAGGAGGGGTGGCTCTACTAGTTGGAGAAGGGAAAACAGGCCCACACTCTCATCTTCTCCACTAGGACATTGCTAAACTGGGAGCTTGAGGCAGGTTGGTACTTCCCACAAAGAGGAAGCCTGCCTAAAGGTTGGGGAGGGCAGAGTCACCCCCAGGCAAATGCAGGCCTTGCTTGCTTCCCCTCCCTGTGTCAGGCTCCCAGGCCTGGCTGCACACAGGGCCTGTCTCCCGTTCATCTTCACCAAGGCAGTCCTGACTCCTCCCTAAAGGCTTAGTAGAGGTCACTGGACTCAGAACCAGGAATTGTCAGGCCTGAAATGGAGAGAGAGGGTCAAGTGACAGGGTTTTGAGGGAAGGGAAGAGAGACAGATCAAGACTGCTTAGGGGGAGATTAGGAGAGAGGAAGACAGGAGGAAGCTCAGTGGCTTCCAAGAGCTCCTCCCCCAAGCTCCACTGAGGCAGGCGCTGTGGCTAGGGTTCCCACTGGTCACACACTGATCCCATGCTACTTGCCCTAAGGCAGCCCCCCACCCTTTCTTTTGGTTTCCCTTCAGGCCCCCCTGTACACTGCCATTCTCCACACAGCAGCCAGGGGGGGTGCTTTTTTAAAGCTCCAATGTACCACTCTTCAGCTCTAAATTCCTCCGTGGCTCCCCACTGCCCCAAATGGCCCTGCCCTACCCACTCAGGCTCCTCCAGCTCTCCCCAAAGGTCACTCCACTCCAAACACACTGGACACCTCAGAGCCTTTGCCCCTGTTGTTCCTCTATCTGGCATGCCCTTCCCCCAAATCCTTAAATGACTGCCTCCTCATCTTTCAAGATTCAGTTTTAAGGTCACTTGCTCTGATCACCAGTCTACCATAGCTGCCTTCTCCATGCCCTTTCTATCACAGCATCTTGATTTGTTACCTTCACAGCACTTGGCAATTTTGAAAATTACATTGTACAATATTTCTAGTTTTCTGTCTGGCTTCCACAGTAGAATGTAAGTGTTGGAGGCCAGCAACCAACTCCATTTTCAACCCCTTTGGAATGATGCCTAGCATACAGAAGGTGCTCAGAAAACATGTGGGATGAATGGATGAATGGGATGAATGGATGAATGTATGGATGGATGAATGAATGAATGAATGCATGCATGCATGCATACAGGAATGAATGAGGCCTCAGTGGGCCTCGGAAGGGGGCGGCTTCTAAACTTAGCCCAGCCCCAATCAACCCAAAGGAGGCTGGAGGCACCCTTGGTCTGATGGCAGGCCCCCCTACCAGGGGGAGCCCAGAGCATCCTGGAGACAGAACCCGCCCCCACCCTAGGGGCACAGTCTCGGTCTCCTTATCTGGCCGTGGAATGCGCGGTATCCACACTCCAGGCCGCTGGGCCCGGATCCACACTCCAAACAGTTGAGCCCGCGCCTCCTCTCTCCCGCGACAGCCGCAAGCTAGGAACCTCCACATCTCCAAGCGGGTTGGGGGATTCCTCTCTGTCCCACCCAGAACACCTCCTGGATATTCCCAGAGGATTTGGAGAGTGTGGTGGGGGAGATCCCAGCCGCAGCTGCAACGCGAATGCCCCACGCGCACCAAGTAGGGTACCCAGGAGCACCTGACTAGGGTAAAGTCGGGGGGAAGGGGTGGAAATCCCCGGGTGAGTCAACTCGTGCCGGAGATGGGGGCGAGGTCCCAACGCTCTGCTGGGTCCGTGACCCACCGGGGTCCGTGCCACGCACGTCGGCACCCACGGCCCATCCCCGGGCCCCAGAGTAAAGAGGAGGCGCCGCAGCCACGCAGTCCTGTTCCCTTTCCTTCCATAACAAAGCCACGCCCCCATGGGGGGACTGAAGAAGACGAACTATTCGAGGAAACTGAGGCAGAGACCCAGACAAGCAGGTAGTGGGCGACTGCCCTTCTCGGGCCCCGCCCCTTGGCTTGGAGGCTCCTCGGCGCGCGGCACCTTTTGCCCACGTCCAACTGGAGTCAGCTAGGAGGGGCGCCCTACACCCCCAACACACTGCCCAAACCCGGGACCCCAGGCACGCCGTCCGGCCTCCAGGCTTCGGCCGAAAACGCTCGGATTCCGCCTACTCCTCGGCGCCAACTTCCTGCCGCTGGGGAAGGCGGAGAGCGCAGTCTGGGGGTTCGCGGCCGGCCGAGGAAGTGAAGATCGCCAGGAGTCGTGGAGAGGGCGCACGATGACCACTCCCTCAGTGCAGCAGGAGCACGGCAGCGCTTGCGCGCCCTGGTGTGCCCGGACCCTCAGCCAGCGCCCCCCCAGCTCCGATACGGGGACCTCGGAGGACCTGGCCCGCCCTTTCTGTCTCCCACTCGCCACGCACGCTCACCTGGTTTGGCTGGCCCGGGTCCCTGCCCTGACCAGAGGGGCTTTGGCGTCTGCGCCCCCGGGACGGCCGCGGCTAGGGCTGGGGCTGCCCGCCGGGCTCGGCTGCGTCCCGGGGCTCAGGACCCGGTACGCCGGGGGGGGGGGGGGGGGCGGAGAGAGGCGCCGCCTCGGCCCCCCACTCGCCCCGCCCTCGTCTCCTCCCCTTTCCGGCTGCAGAGGCAATGAATTCCAGATGTGGCCTGCTTGCCCCGGCGTGCTTGGGGGCCGGCGGGGGAGGTTCTCGGGTCCCTTTGTCCACCCCCCCACCTTCCGCCCTGCCCCTCCCAGCCGCCTCCCGTGAGAACCGGCTGGCGCATGACATCACGCAGCCCCGTGACTTTACGTCGCTCCTGACCAGGTGGCCTAAAACAGCTGTCTCCAAGTACAGATATCGTCTTGGCCCATCCCTGAGACCCTAGAATTGGAGGAGAGCACGGGATCCCCTTTATTTACTCAACAAGGAGCCCTGAAGCTTCTACTATGTGTCAACGCAGCAAATAGGCATTAACCATCTACTCTGTGTTCATTTAAAAAACAAAGTTCCAACCATGTGCCAGGCCCTGCCCCAAAGACAGAACTGGTTTTTGCTTCGATAGTAAGTATCCCAGAATTCAAGTGCTGCCTCCTCTCTTCTAGAAGATTGGGCGCACCCAACATCCTATCCTGCCTTTGCCGGTGGCTGTCCCGCCCTCTCTGCGGTGGCCCTGCAGGCCCAGGTTGCACCCTGCCTTCCTAGTTGGGACCAATTTGCTATGGGGTTCTTCAGATTTCCCCCTCTTTCCCTCATTCAGCCTTTGAGGAGGAAACTATTTGTGAAAACACATACATAATCCGCTTATATGTTTATTTACCAAATAAATGAAGTATCTGCTATGTGCCACACACTGTTCTAAAGGCTGGAGACACATCAGGGAACAAAACAGGTAAAATACCCTGTGTGCGGTAGAGCTAATGTTCTACTGGTTGTGCACAGAATATCCAGAATATTGCAGGAAGAAGAAATTGGTAAATTTCCTGGGAGAGGAACTGAAAGATAGATAGGGGAAAGGGCATGGGACGAAGGCCGCTTTCATTCTATGAATCCTTTGTACCTTTTGACTTTTGTAACATGTGCGTACATGCTATATTCCAACAATAAATTAAATTTAAAATTAGGCCTGCTCCATGCCCAGACAGTACAGTAAAAAGGAGGGAGAGGGTAGGTGCACTCTTCTGTATGTTTACTATACTTCAAAAAAGCAAACCAATGAAAAATGGCACCTGTACCCCCCATGTTCACTGTGACATTATTTATAACAGACAAGATATGGAAACAAGTGTTCCTTAATGGATGAATGGATAAAGAAGATATGATATATATGTATATTTTTCCATATATAAAATACATAATAATGAAATACCAGTCAGCCTTAAAAAAAAAAGGAAATCCTGTCATTTGTGAAAACATGGGTGGACCTTGAGGGCATTATGCTAAGTGAAATAAGCCACAGAGAAAGACAAATAGTGCACAGTGTCACTTGTATATGCAATCTAAAAAAGAAAATCAAACTCACAGAAACAGAGCAGGAAAGTGTTTGCCAGGGGCTGAGGTGGGGGAAACGGAGAGGGTGGTAAAATGGTACAAGCTTTCAGCAATCAGATGGATAAGGTCTGAGAATCTAGTGTGAAACATGGTGACTATGGTTTATAATACTGTGTGACATAATTGAAATTTGCTGAGAGTAGAACTGAAATGTTCTCACACACAAACCCCCACAGATAAATATATGAGGTGATGGACGTGTTAATTCACTCAATGGGAGGAATCTTTTAGAATGCATACGTATATCAAATCACCACAAAGTGCACTTTAAATAACATTTTATATGACAATTTTAGATGTCAATATACCTCAATAAAGCTGAAATTAAACAAACAAAAATTTAAAGCTGCTTGATACCCAGACAATGCAACCAATAAAAAGAAGTGAGAAGGTAAGTGTACTCTTCTGAATATATATTATACTTCATAGTGTTGAAAAGCAAAATGATGAAAAAGGGAATTAAAATGGATCCCTTTATGCCTATTAAAAAATTAAAATGGAGTCGTCTTGTATGTACTAATGTGAAACTGCCTTCAACATGTTAAATTGAGAAAAGCACACTACAGACCAGTTTGCATTGTTTGCCTGCACTTCTGGTTATATTTATAAGGGCTGTATAAATACACACACATTTGCTTGGTGGCTCACAGGCCATCTCTGGGAGATGCATGAGATACCAGTCACAGTGGTTACCCTCAGGGAGGGGAACTAGGGGGGCAGGGGAACAGGTGAGAAGTCCCCAGACTTTTCATGGGTTACCGTGGTGGGGACTTTGAAATTTTTAGCTCATGTTACCAATTCAAAAAATTTGCAAAGACATTAAAAATGAAACAAAAGGTAATAAATCACCAGACTTCTAGTTGTAAAACCGTTTCTGTAATAATAGTAATCAGTAATATGAATAATATAAAAAACAATAACATTGTTAATAAAGTATCAATATTATTATTCAACATACCAATATTAACAAATTTACATTAAGAATAAACATCCTTACATTATTAATAAAGAATGTATATTAAAATCAATAGATTAATGCTACACATATGTATGCAGCATATATATTCACCTAATGCACAACGTATAATGCTCAGTGCTGGCTCTCGTGGTGCCTTGGTTTCTGCCATGCAAAGCTAACAGTCTGATGCAGGAGACAGTGAAGAAACCAGAGAGTTCTAACAGAGGGCAGCAGGGCTTTGATGCAGAGATAAGAAAAGAAAAGTCAGACAGCCACTTTGCTCCTTTTCCAGAGCCAGATTCCAGTGTCCATGCAGTTCCGGGCTAGCTCTTGGGGTCCACTCGGACTTCGGCAAAATCTCACTGAATCTTCTGCCAAGTGAACTGTGTTGCCTGTGCAGCCTCTAGAAACCAGGTGTTCAACCCACAGGGGACAAGACACAGAAAAAACTGGGGCTTCTCCTTGCTATCGAGCGGAAATCTCAGCCTTCTGTAGAGACCTGAAGCCTGGGGAGGAAGTGCCCCCCCCAACTTGCCTGGGCTGGCTCAGCAGTTTGCCATCCCCCCAGGGACCTGGGGGTGGGGGTGACATCAAGGCCACAGACATATCCGGCGTCTGTTAGGGGGACCCTGGCTCCTAGACATGGTGATGTCCTCAGGGACATAAAGATACACCCACAAGCAACTTCCGCCCCCCTCTTCTCCCCTCCCTCCCCACTTCTGGGGCAACACGAAGTCTCTGCCAGGTCAGCTGAGGGAATGGGCTGGATAACTGGAAAATACTAGAGGCCTAGACTTCCTGATAGTCTGGCAGCATCAAGGGGAAAGCTGGGCCCTGCTCTAGGGGGACCCGAGTGAGAAAACAGTGGAAGAAGGAAACAGAGCCCTTCTCTTGGGGAGCTCCCAGGAAGAGGAAAGAGAGATGACAGAAGAGGCCTTCACTAATTATAGGGCTACTGACAATAATGGCTAACGCTCACGCGACTCACACTGCACGGGGTGCGGCTCTACGAATCCTCACAGCCCTAGGAGGTGGGGAATATTATTATCATCGTCTCATTGTTTTAAATAGACTTTATTTTTAGGACAACTTTAGGTTCACAGCCAAACTAAGTAGAAAGTACAGTGATTTCCCTCCCATGGCCCCTCTGCCCTCACACAAGCATAGCCTTCCCCCACTATCAACATAGCATCAGAGACGTGCATTTGTTATACTTGATGAACTTAACATTGACAGATCACCGTCACCCCAAGTCCAGAGTCACTGCAGTTCACTCTTGGTGTTGTACATTCTGCAGGTTTGGACAACTGTAGAATGACATGTATCCACCATTATAGTCTCATAACAGAGTAGTTTCACTGCCCTAAAAATCCTCCGTGCTCCAGCTATTCATCCCTCTCTCCCCCTGAATCCCTGGCAACCCCTGATCTTTTTACTGTCTCCACAGTTTTGCCTTTTCCCACCAATCTATGTTCAAGATGAAGAAACTGAGACACACAGTAGTGTGGGGATTTGAACTCTTTCATCCCATCCTCATCCCAGGCCAGATGCAGTGACCCCCGTCCCTACTCCAGCAGGTCAGGATAGAAGGGTGATACTTACAACGCAGGACGACATGGGTCATTGGTGAGATGTGCAACATTCTCTATAATCCAGGTGAGGGGAACCCCCTGATCTCTGATCCTACCCCACCCCAAATTTTGTGAACTCCCCCAAATCAATGAGGCCCAGGCCTATCCTTCATTCTACCTAGGCCTCCACTTTCCTCCCACCCCACAGCTCTTGGCTTCTGGCAGGAGAAACTGCATAAAAAGAAGTGTCTGAGACAGGTCCCAACTTTCTGATCATCAACCCGGCACTGGGGGAAGGGGCCCCAGCTGCAGAGAAGCTTTCCAGATGCTGATCTTGGCAGGCGGTGGAGCTGCAGCCGCCTCCTCTCCTCCATCCATGGGCTTGGGGCCCACTTTCAGCTTCAAGGATGGGCTGGGGAGGCCCCCAGTGGAGGCCATCCCCTGCCACGTCTGCACCAGATGCAGTCTTGGCCCTTCCATCCTGGGAAGGGTGGGCTCTCTGTTCCAGATAACAGAGATACGCAAAGTTAGAGAAGAGGGAAAGACCAGAGGCCCAGTTCTCAGCAAGCTCCCGACCCAGTATAATAGAAACAGCTGACACATATACACTGTGCCTGTTACTGTCTAAAAGCTTTGCAAATATCAACTCATGAAAAGCTCATAGCGGCTGCCTTAACCAGGGAATGAATAGAAAAACTGCAGTCCATTCTTACACAGACCACTCAGGAATCTATTTGGAACCACTAGTTCCAAAAGGAAAAAGCTAGTAATATATAATAACACGGATGAATATCTAATGCATTATAACAAGGGAAAGAAGCCAGACACAAAGGGCTACATGGTGCATGATTCCATTTCTATGACGTTCTAGAAAAGGCCAAACTATAGGGATGGTGACCAGAGCAGTGGTTGGCAGGGCCTGGGGTTGGGGAAGGATTTGACTACAGAAGAGCATGGGGGAACTTCTGGGTGATGCAACCATTTTATATATTGATCGTGGTGGTGGTTATGCAACTACATATGTTCGTAGAAACTTGTAGAACTATACACTGAAAAGAGAAGACTTTATTGTGTCTTAAAACAAAAACAAACAAACAAAATCCCTCACAGCTGTCTTACATCAGGAAAACAGAGGTACCTCAAACGGAGGGGATTTAATAATTTAGAAATTATTAGCACATAGGGAGGCTGTGTCCAATGGGAGATGCTACCAGGAGCAGTTGGGAAGAAACATCCTGGCTTTTCTTATCCTCCTGCCTTCCAATCTACCGTTGGCCTACCATTGGTGAAGTGTGGGCAGAAGCCAGTGGACAATGAAAATATTTTGTGCAGGGGTCAGCCTGTATCCATGAGGCAAGGGCAGGGCAGGGAATGGGTGATCTAAGGACACAAAGACTTAAGCCGGCACAAACGATGTGAGGTAGGGGCAATTTTACCCTATTTTACAGAGGAGGAAACTGAGGCCCAGCAAACCCATGTGCCTTGCCCAGAGGTTCAAGCCCTGAGGAGGAAGGTCTGAATCTCTGCTAAGATCTGGCTGGAGGACTGGTTCTGTGCCTTTTTTTGCTCCAAGCCCCCAATGCAGATGAACCAAGGGGAACTAAAAGGGAATGGAAACGGCTATGCAAATCAGGCCCATCCCCAGGGGCTTGGGGGAGGGTTGCCTCAATGGGAGACTCCTCCTCCTCCCCTGCTTGGCAGTTGCCCACAAACTGAGCTGCAAACACACAGCAGATGTTTTGGCAGTTGATAGGGAGAACTTCAGACAGGTCAGAGACTCCCCATCAAGCCTGCACTCACACTCAGCTCCTCCTATCTGAGGGCTACCCCGAATATTCCAACCTTGACCTCTGGCCTTTGTGAAAACATTTGCACAGTGATGAGGGACTAGGAAAGGTTAGATGCTGGGGGCCTTCCAGCTTCTAAAGTGTGTGCCCTAAATTGCTATCATGCCTGTGGCCAGCAGAGATCCTCTGTGGGCCCAAAGGCTGATGCTGGCCCCATGCCACTGGGGACAGAGGTCACCTGCAGTTGATCTAAGGAGTAGGCTGGACACATCAACCTTTGACCTTCACCTAGGCATGGGCCAAAATGGTCAAACTTTGAGCCTTGCAGTGTGCAGATCTTGAGGTCATCACCTCTCTTGCATTAAAGCTCATAATCGATATGCTGGGAGAGGGGGAACTCTGTGCAAAGTACTTTCTCTACATTCCATGTGTTCAATTACTGTTTATGAGAACCCATTGGGACCCTTAGCAATGGGGACCAGCAGTGAAAGAAACAAAGAACACTGTCATCCAGGAACTGATGTTCTAGTGAGGGAGACAGACAAGCATCAGGAAAATAAGAACATCATGTCATCTGTTAGAAGGTGGTGAAAGTTCTGGAAACTAATGACACCAGGAAGGCAGATGAGGAAAGTGAGGGTACCAAGAGAACAATGATTTTAGACCCAGGGTCTCCAGAGGTCACATTTGAGCAAAGACCTGAAAGAGGGCAGGGAGTGATCCAGGCAGAAGGAATGACACGTGCAAAGGCCCTGAGGCTGGCATGGGATTGACAGGTCTGATGAGAAGTCTACTGTGGCAGAAACCACAGAGTGACAGGGGCAGGCGGTAAGGGCAGGTGGGCTACAGGACTTGTGGGCTGTAGTGAAAACTCTGGCTTTTGCGTTAAGTGAAACGGGAGGTATGGAGAGTTCTGAGCAGATTAGGGATGTGATCTAACTCCTGTTTATAAGCTCCCTCTGTGGGAGGAAAAGGACAGTGGGGAGTGAGGACGAAAGGAAGGAGAACTCGGATCTACTACACAGCTCAGTAGGGGAGGGTTTGTGTGTGTCCCGTTTAACAGTTCGTAGACCAAATTCTGAGAGCTAACCACTCGCCCACAGACACACAGCCAATTAACAGCATCGTCTGGATTTGAACCTGTGTCTATGTGACTCCAGCACCATTGGATAAATAATTATTTCTTGGGTATCTTATGTGCCCGTGACTTCAGGATGATAGAGACTTTAGACCGAGAAGACAAACGGAGGGCTTTCTCTGCTTCTGGTAATAGAGTGAAGGAAATGACTCAAGAAACAGGTATTGGGGCCAGCAAGGTGGCTCAGTTGGTTGAAGTGCAGGCTCTCAACCATACGGTTTGCTGGTTGGACTCCTCAAATCCTGCAAGGGATGGTGGGCTCCATCCCCCGCAACTAAGATTGGATACAGCGCCGGAGCTGAGCTGCCCCTGAGCTCCCAGGTGGCTCAGTTGGTTGGAGCGCATCCTCTCAACCACAAGGTTGCAGGTTTAACTCCCTCCAAGGGATGGTGGGCTGTGCCCCCTGCAACTAACAATGGCAACTGGACCTGGAGCTGAGCTGTGCCCTCCACAACTAAGATTGAAAGGACAACAACTTGACTTGGAAAAACTCCTGGAAGTACACACTGTTCCTCAATAAAGTCCTGTTCCACTTCCCCAATAAAATCTAAAAAAAAAAAAAGGGAAAAAAAGAAACATGTATTGAGGCCCTACTGTGTTACAAGCACTAGACTGGGTGCTGGGACTACAGCAGAGAACAAACAGGAGCAAAATTTCTACACTCTAATGAAGGAGATAGACAAAAAGCATTAAAAAATGGGAAATTATACGGGATGTTAGAAGATAAATACTGATGGGGAAAAAAATAGGGCAGGATGAGGGAGTCAAAAGGGCCAGGGGTGGGGAATGCAATTTTAAACAGTGTGGTCAGGACAGGCTTTTTGGAGGAGATGACGTTTGAGCAAAGAATTAAAGGAGGTGAGGGATTAAGTCATGTGAAGCTCTGGGAAAAGTATGTTCCAGGCTGAAGGAACAACAGCATGGAATTTTAAACACACATCCACAATTATTATTGCAGGGATATTTTTGCAAAGGCCCTGAGATGGGTTCAACATAAATGAATGAGTTAACGAATAAAGCATGTGGCCATCAGAAAAGTCCAGCCATCCCGGGCCCCACTACACTCTCCCTACATCTGGACTTTGCGACTTGTTCCCTCAGCCTGGAACACATTTTCTTCTCTGGACAAAGTCCTGATGGACCCTCAATCCTTAGCTTTCAGGTTACAGCTTCAGGGAAGCTCAACTCTGTCAACTCTGAGGCTCTCGTCCCCACCCATTATGAGTTCTTCCTCTGGGTTCCCACAGACCCTGAAGACCTTCCCTATTCTGATCCCTCAGCCTTCTTCACTGGACTGTATCTCAAGGGTATCTACTGGATTTACCCCAGCAATACACAGTAGGTACCTAATAAATTATTAACCAACCAAAATGCTGTTCCCTCATTCATCACATAAAATAAGAACTCCCTGGCACAGGACAGATTTCTAAATCTGCCTGTAAAATCATAAACTGGTTCTGAGAGGAGACACACCGCTGGTTGTAGTGGTGGCTTCTGGGAGAGGAACAGGGGTGGGGGTGCAGGGAAGGGAACTGGGGGGTGCAGGGGACAGAGGTTGGAGAATGCAGGTTTTTCACTCTAGTTATCTTTTTGTAGTTTTTGAAAATTTCTTTACCGGGTGTGTGAATTATCTATGCAAACATAAAATGAATAAATAAAATTCTACAGAATAAAGGATTAAACGACCTTTTTAAATTGCAAAGAGTGTGGAATTTTAAACACACATCCACAGTTATTCTTGCAGGGATAGAATACACAATGAAATACGTTGTAAATTTTCGGTAACAGTTTTTATAAATATCCATATATTATATATCAGATGGCAAAAAAAAAAAAAAGCCCCTATCTTTAGCATATCATTCAAATCCTCCAGGGGCCACCCCTATCCCTACCTTGGCTCTTGACTCGCTTTGATGACAAAACTCACATTTAATAATAATAATAATAATAATAATAATAGTAATAATAGTAATGTTAGGTATAAGTTTTGTGCCAGGCATGACACGCTTCGTCTTCAGTATTTCATCGAAGTCTCATAACCACCCATTTTCCAGCTAAGAAAACTGAGGTTGGCCCCAGACCACGTTCTGGGCCCCTGAGCTCTGGCCAGACAGAACACACCTCCAGGTGATCAAGCCTGACCCGGCGAGGAAGGCTGCTATGAGCGCGTGGCGCCCCCTGGAGGTCATGCAGGGAACGTGGCAAAGACCCTAAAAATGAGCATTTGGATTTCTGTTGAGGGGGTGGGCAACAAGCGTGCAATCCAGGATCCGTGGACTCAACACCTCGCTCTGTCCTCGGAGAGCCCTGGCAGAACCCTGGCCTGGGGAGCGAGGGAGACACAGACCTAATCTGAGGGGATTAAGGGGGACATGGCCTTGCCCTGGGGGATCTAAGCGGATAGCCACGGTCCGGCACTCCCAAACCTGAAAGCGTTCTGTGTGAGATAGGGCCCTGCACTTCAACAAACAAAAAACCACTTTATTGGATAGAGAAAAACCACCTTGGAGAGTCTTGTAGGCTGGATGGGAGCGAGAGCAGGAGGGCGAGGCTGAAACAAACAGCGTAACACTTACTGGTCATATTCCCTTAGGTGTCCGCCTCAGACCCGCCCAGCCATGGGCGGGCCACGTTCCCAGACTCAGCGCCCATAGCTGACTGAGGGGCGTGCCCTCTGGGCAGGGAAGGTCTTCTAGGCTGGACTCCTCCCAGGCTCTGGGACGCGACCCGATAGGGCGAGACTTACGGGGGGCGGGCTGCTTGTTGTAGGATCGCATCCCCAGGTGTCTCCGAGGGTCCGTTAGGCCAGAGGTGGAAACTGAGGTCTGGGGGTTGGCCTTTGGATGGTGGTGGGGGCACGCTGGGCCGGGTCCCGTCGTCATCACTCTCGCAAGCTCCCCCGTCTGGCCCCGAGTCCGCGCGGAGCCGGCAGCACCGCGTGCGTGACGTCATCGCGCGGCGCCGAGCGAGTCTAGAGCGAGCCTGGACCTCCCCGCGTGGGGAGCTGCCCCGCGATGCTGCAGCTACTCCGGGCAGGGGCGCGCGCCTGCCTTCGGCCCATCGGCGGCCGGGTGAGGCCGGGAACTGGGGGTAGGCTCGGAGGACAAAGGTTGGTTGGTCCAGGGTCGTCTCTCACTCTTGTCCACCATTGCAGGGCCTGAACGCGCTGGCGGAAGAGGCAGGGCCGCATCTGGAGAAGCCGGAGGCGTCGGCTAGAGCGGGTGAGGTTGCCGGGGACGCCCCAGGAGGGTCGGCGACCGGGAGTTCTGACCCTTGTCGCTGACCTCCCAATTGCTTCAGGTCCCCAGGCACTGGTGCTGCATAAGAGCGACCTCCCGGTCCCCGTGCACCGGCGTCCAGTGCAGGCCTGGGTCGAGTCCCTGCGGGGTTATGAGCAGGAGCGTGTGGGTCTGGCCGAGCTGCACCCTGACGTTTTCTCCACGGCGCCCAGGTGAAGGGGAGTTGAAATGGTGAAATGGGTGGCGGAGGGACGAGGAACGCCGGTTTAGGAATCAGGATGACCTGGGCTTGAGACTCAGTTTCTCTACGTGTCAAAGGGGATGATGGTTTTCCTGCTGTAGAATTGTGTGAGGTTGAGAGCTGAGAGGTAGCATTCTCTCCGGGTTAAGGATGCAAAACCTTTGGGTTCCAGTCCTGCCTTTTCCCTTTGGGGTTTACCATCTCCATTCTGTCAAACTTTGAGAGGTTGGTGTGATGATTAAATGAGTTAATTCTGGCACATAATAAATTCTATAGAAATGTTGATTATTGTTGTTGTGATTGGTTTTTGCAAAAACTGTCATTAACAATGTCTAAATATTTTCTATGTGCCTGACACAGACTATTTGCATTTTGGTGAACTATGTCTCATAGCAACCCTAGGAAGAAGAGGTTCTGTTATCCTTATCTTGCAGATAAGGAAACTGAACACAGACAGGTTAAGAAATTTGCCCAAGGTCACACAGCTGGTAAGCTTTACGGCCAGGATCTCAACCTTTGTGGCCAACTCCCAGGACTGGGTTATTGCTTGCCAATGTGTATGATGCCTCTCATGTGCATGGTGTCTGGCAAATAATAAGTGCTATTAATTCATTGCAGTTATTTGTGTGGTTTGCCCCTGCCATTACAGAGCACCAGTGTAGTAGAGGGTGACAAAAAAATTAGAACACAATATAGATATATTTTTTTAAATATCTGAAGCACTTATTATGTGCCAGATTCCATTCTAGGTGTAGTGAATGAGCACTGATGTTGTTTACAGTCTAGAGCAGGGGTCAGCAAACTTTTTCTGTAAAGGGCCAGATAGTAAATATTTTAGGCTTTGCAGACTATAATGTCTCTGTGGCAACTCTTCATCTCTGCTAATGCAGTGCAAAAGCAGCCATAGACAGTATGTAAACAAATGAGCATGGTTGTGTTCCAATAAAACATTTACAAAAAGAGGCAGCAGGCCGGATTTGGCCTACTACCCATAGTTTGCAAACCCCTGGCAGACTGCCGTGGCAGCCATGTCCAATGTAGGCACATAATATGAGTAGCCACATAATAATGTAACTTAAAATTCTTCTGGTAGCCACATTTTTTAAAAAATAGGAAGAAACAAGTGAGATTGAGTTCAATAATGTATTTTATTTAACCTGATATATTTAAAATACTGTCATTTCAGCATGTGGCACTGGTCACATTTTAGGTGTTAAGTAGCTACACATGTGCCCAGTGTCTACCATATGGGGCAGTGAAGGGCTAGAGAGGCAAACCACTTCGTAAAGAAGGTGGCATTAAGTAATGGTAGGAAAAAAGTAAGGTGAGAAGGCGGAAGGGGTGGCTCTCTCTTTCGCAAAGGCGCTCCTCTGGGAGATACTGTTTGGGCTGAGACCTGTAGGCTGAGAAGGAACCAGCCAGGGAAAGAGCATTTCAGGCAGAGGGAACAGCAAGTGCAAAGGTGTGGAGGCCAGACTCCATTTCATAGAATGGAATGGATTGGAGCCAGAGTGCTGTTAGCTGGGTTCGGAGAGGGGCAGATGCACATCACACAGGGCCCTGGACATGGAAGGCAGGAGCCTGGGTTTTCACCTAACGTGGTTGAGGCCATGGGAGGGTTTTACGTGGAGGCAGACCTCTCATGTCTCCTTCCTCCACAGGTTGGATATCTTGCACCAGGTTGCTATCTGGCAGAAGAACTTCAGGAGAATTGTGAGTGTCCCGAGTGGGGTGAGGTGGGGAGAAGGAGGCAGAGGAAGCTTGGTGTGCTGGGCTCAGGCCCTCTTCTCTCTCCCGAACCATTCACTGATGGGTCACTTGCCAGGCATTTTCTGAACATCCTCTGTGCACTGGGCATTGTGCTAGTGGACGAGACAGGCAAGATCCCTGCCCTCATGAAGCTATCTTGTTGGAGAGGGAAATGTGAATCAAGTAGTCATATCTATAAATAAAAGTATAATGAGGGAAGTTGTCCCACAGAAAGGGGCATTCACCCTCAGGTGTGCAGCAGGAGCTAACTCGATAAAGGGAGTAATGGGGCTGGAGTGGAGGTAGTAGGAATAGCACATGCAAAGGCCCTGTGGCAAGGACCAAAAACAGCCCAGTGTGACCATAGAGGTCAGCAAGAACAGTGGTGAGGACTTTGGATTTTATGCCAAGAGCATTGAAGAAGCGGTTATCAATCAGGGTCTCTGCCTTCCATCTGCCCACCTCAGAAGTCCAGCGAGCCCTCCCCTCTGCCCACACCCTGGCTCCTGGTTGTTCTGGGAATGAAGTCATCAGCCTGGCATTGGAAGTCCCTCATGATCCCCGACCTGCACCTCTCCCGAATTCTCGCCATGTCTTTCCCCATGCCCCATCTTCCTTTTAGATGCAGCCGCATTAAAATCATTCCCAAAATACTGAGCAGCTATGGTATACCAGGCAGCAGAGCCCCTCACATTCTGAGGCTGACATTCTGGAGTGGAGGAGGGAACTCTTGAATTCTTTATCCTTCCTGCCCTCCAGAAGTGATCTGTGCTTGTCACAATGGAACCCCAATCTCTGTACCTCCTGTTGGGCTCCCTAGCAGCAGACCCTGTCCGCCCAGGTTGCTGCTATATCCTTGGGTCACGTGCCTTTTGGCTGCGATGATATCTGCCTCATGAACTTGACCCCCTCCTCACTTTGCGCCCACAGAGCTATGCCAAGACCAAGACTAGGGCTGAGGTGCGGGGTGGTGGCCGGAAGCCCTGGCCACAGAAAGGCAGTGGGCGTGCAAGACATGGCAGTATCCGCTCCCCGATCTGGCGAGGAGGTAAGCACGCAGGGCAAGGCGGGGGCTGTGGGTTAACACAGGGTCTGGTGTTTCTTCGCACACATGGCATGTTGTCTCTTCTGTCCCATTCCCTCCACCTTATCAGCCTTCCTGGGCAGGGGCAGCACGACTCAGGCCGCTATAGACCTCACTGCCCACATGCGAGCAGAGATCTAAGAGTCATCTACTTTTCCCCATTTCCACCACCCACCACCCCAGCAGTTCTGGTCTTGGCCTCTCTCCTTAAGACCGCTTCCCAGCTCCTGCAGCTTTTTAAAGAAGTCTGAGCTTCTTACCTTGGCATTCCAGACACTGGTGGTTGCAGACCCCTCCTCTTGGTCCTCTTCACATCCTCTGTGACCAAGTAGCACTGACTCCCATTTGCCTGGCCAACTCCTGTCATCTTTCTGATGTTTTGGGGCCATACCTCCTCCAAGAAGCCCTCCCTGACCTTCTTTGGGTCCTCCGCCCCCCACAACCCCTGTGCTGTCCTTCCTAGCTCTGATTCCCTCTAATGCAAGCCTCTGTCTGAATATGAACAGCATGCGGCAGGGATCCTGTCCCTCTTGTTCCCTGCTGCACTTCCAGGGCCTAGCAGAGGTTGGACACACAAGTAGACAGTCGTCACTCAGGGTTTGATGGCTGAGGAAATGGAGACTCAAGGAGGTGAAGTCACCTGTGCTAGGTGATGCCCAACGCAGCCTCTCCTATACAGCCCTACCTGAGGCTCTGCCCTCTTTGATGGAGTTCAGCCTGGCTGCTGGCAGCCTCCCTACCCCCACCCCCCACATCAGCCACTGAGGCAAATTTCTGACCTCCAAGCCCAGCTGGGGCTCTCACCTGTTCACACACCTCTGTCCCTGCAGGAGGCGTTGCCCACGGCCCCCGCGGCCCCACAAGCTACTACTACATGCTGCCCATGAAATTGCGGGTGCAGGGCCTCAAGGTGGCGCTGACCATCAAGCTGGCCCAGGTAGAGCCCCAACCCCACTGTCGCCACCAGGGTCCTGGGGTGTGGGCTGGGAGCTATGGGGCTGGGGGAGAGGGTCGCAGACCACCTGTCCTGTCCTCCCACAGGACGACCTGCACATTGTGGACTCCCTGGAGCTGCCGACGGAAGACCCCCAGTACCTGACAGAGCTGGCCCGCTACCGCCGCTGGGGGGATTCCGTGCTGCTGGTGGACTTGTGAGGGTGTGGGGTAGACGGGGGGAGGGGCTGAGCTCCATCCTCTGCAGGGCTCACCTCCTGGCCTCTGTTTCAGAGCACATGAGGACATGCCTCAGAACGTCGTGGCAGCCACCTCCAGGCTCAAGACTTTCAACCTGATCCCAGCTGTCGGTGAGTGAAGGACTCCGGTCCATCCCCAGGGCCCTAGATAGAGAGTACACGGGCCAGTTCAAATCCTGAATCTGCCTCTCCGTCACACCCACAGTCACTGGCCTTGGGCAATGGTCACACCCTACCCCCACCCCCGACCCTCAACTGGCCCAAACAGAGCATCAGAAGAATGATAATCTTTCTTTCTTTTTTCTCCCCTTCTTACACCTCCCCACCCCCCACTCCGGCTCAAGCTGTTGTTTCTCAGTCTAGTTGTGTAGGACACAGCTCCCTGGCCCATGCTGGTGTTATGATCCTTGTGCTCTCCCTGGCTGAGGCAGTTGGTCACCGGTCGTCAGTGAGCTCTTGCCAGCTGCCAGCCACTCACGCTGGCACCGGCCGCTCACGGCAGCACACGGCATCCCACAGCAGTTTTTGCCAACCTCCAGCTGCTCATGGCAGCCCAGCTCCAGGGAGAGCCGTTCACAATCTTAGTAGAGTGCGCAGCTCACTGGCCCATGTGGGAATTGAACCAGTGACCTCAGCGTTAGGAGCACGGCGCTCCAACCACCTGAGCCACCGGGCCAGCCCCTGATATCTTTCTTAAATGCTCTGAGATTGCATCTGTCCAAGCTCAGGTCGCAGTGTGGGGCAGGAGTGAATGTGAGGGCCCATAGGCTTGTCCCCGCCTGGTTCCTCACTCAGAGAGGTGGAAAGATAAGATCAGGCATGTCACACCCGTCATCGCATTGACTGAGCCCCAGAGCTCTCTCCTGGCCTCCTCATTGCGTGTCTAGCTGCCTCCTGGACAGCTGTACGTGGGGGTCTCATAGGCATCTCTGTATCTCCTTCCTTCCAGTGGGTCAGGCCCCATAGCATGCCATCACCCTCCACTCCTCGGTCAGTTCACCAAGTCTCACCCAATCAACTGTCTTTAAACATATCCAGAATCCGGCCACCTCTTAGCACCTTGGGCCAGCCCCGGCTGGTTCCTGCCTGGACCAGTGAAGATGCCTCTGGCCTCAACCCCACAGTCTGTTCCCCCCACGGCAGCCAGAGGGCGCCTGTGAACACAGCTTGGTGCACATCCCTCTACCCACAACCCCACTGCACTGGGGAAAAGCCCAGGTCCTCCCTGAGGCCCACCAGATCCTACACGACCTCCCTGTCCTCTCCTTACCCTTCCCTTCTCCCCCCCTTGCTCACTAACGGCAGCCACACTGGCCACCCTCAGTACCTTGTGTTTATTCATCTGTTCTGTCTATAGTCTGTACCCACCCACTGGAGTGTGAGGTGGGAATCATGGCTGAGCAGAGGGCAGAATGCACAGCGTACGTGGGAGGCTCTCAGTCAGAAATTGACAGGCTGAGGACAGTCCTTTGCCCAGGGTCTCCAGCTGGTGAGCGGCTGAGGCCGGGTTTGAACCTAGGCCGTGGGGCTGATGACTACGCCAGCGCATGGTGTCTCTGCAAGGGGAGTGCATCTCGGAGTAGGGAAAAGGGCTGCAGATGTGGGGTGCAGCCCCGCTGACTACACCCCCCACCTGCCCCTCAGGCCTGAACGTGCACAGCATGCTGAAGCACCAGACGCTGGTCCTAACCCTGCAGACTGTGGCTTTCCTGGAGGAGAAGCTTCTCTGGCACGACTCACGCTATACACCCCTCTACCCCTTCCATCTGCCCTACTGTGACTTCCCCTGAACCCCCAGCCTGCACCCCCAGGGCCCATCAGCTGCCCTCCTTCCTGCACTGCTCTCCATGCCAGGTCCCTGCTCTGAGCCAGGCCAAGCCCCCGGTGGTTTGGGGGCCTTGCACCCACCCTGCAAGAGGAGCACTGCCCAGACCGCCCCTTTGCAGTCGGAGGCTGAGCTCATGAAGAGTGGCGCGCAGGTGTCATGACTGAAAAGGGGCAACTCGGCGGAGAGCCTGGCCATGCGCCTGTCCCAATTCTCTTTTCTATTTTTAAGATAAATTTTATTTTTTAATCACAGAGGAGAAATAGAAAAGCTTATTGCGATGTTGTGAATAATTCCGTCTGGCAAGTCGGGTTTTCTCCCCAGTGCTGAGCACGGTCAGCACCTCTCCTCAAGGGGCGACCTTAGCTCTGTGTATAGAAATGACCCAGCATCAGCTTCCCCAGGGTGAGGCAGGCTCCAGGAGCTCGCAGAGGAGCGTGGGTGCAGCCCATCCCTAGGAATCTGCTCCTGGCACCTCCTGGCCACGTCATCATGTACTCACATCCTTGGCGGCCTCTGTGGTCCCACTTCTTATGGTCCTTCAATCTGATGTGCAGGCTTGATTCCACAAGTAGGTCCCATGTGCAGACCTGAGCTTCCATCACAGTGATTTCCCCTGAGCACAGGCAGAATCAGTGTGGTCAATGACGAGTGAATAAACGTTTTTTTAAACACCAACCGGTACCTTAATTCTTGAGTCTGCTGATATCATTTGCCTCTCCCAAGTCAATTTATTTTTTTAAATCTGTTGGGGAATATTGGGGAACAGTGTGCTTTTCCAGGGCTCATCAGCTCCAAGTATTTGTCCTTCAATCTAGTTGTGGAGGGCGCAGCTCAGCTCCAAGTCCAGTTGCCGTTTTAAATCTTAGTTGCAGGGGGCTCAGCCCACCATCCTATGCGGGAATTGAACCAGCAACCTTTTGTTGAGAGCTTGCGCTCTAACCAACTGAGCCCTCCGGCTGCTCCCAAGTTAATTTTTTTAATAGTTACGACACAGACTATACAATAATGTGGTGGATCTCTTTAAAGTTGGCCGGAACTGCCATCTGCATGTGATGGCTAGGCCAGGCGGCCACCTATCAGCTGAGCTGTGCCTTGCCGCAAAGATCTGAAATGCCTCTCTTAGAAGTGCTTCAGAGCTCCCAAGACATTCTTTGAAAATCCTCAATGAAAATACATTTTGATCCTTAAAGTACCAGATTTGACTAAGTAAAAAAGAAAAAGCCATTTGGAGCCAGCAGTAAGAAAGGGTGCAGAGGCTGAGCAAGAAATGCTGTGTGTGCTTGAGCCAAACTGTTACCTGCCTCTCCCTGTGCCTCTGGCCAGCCCCATGGGGCATCAAGTCCTAAAGTAAGACCCAGCTGTTGTCCTGACAACGCCCAGCCTAGTCTAAATAGTTGTAACTAGGAGTAATGTGCCTCAGTTGTCTACATCACAGCCATCAGAAACAGACCAACCCTTGCCCGTGTGGCTTTTCAAAAAATAGGCCAGAACCTGTTCCCCAGTTCTCCCTCAGCCAGATCAGGATGGAGAAAAGCATTAAAAAAAAAGAAAAAATCCAATGTCCCTAATGGGCTTTTAAATAATAGGGGGATGGGGCAGTATGTGCTCAAGCTGCCATAACAAAGTATCACAGGGAGGGGAGAAGGGAAGGAGGGGCTTCACCAACAGAAATGTATCAGCTCAGTGCTGGGAGCCACAAGTCCAAGATGAAGTTGTCCTCAGGGTTGGCTCCTGACACTGTGTTGGAGAATCTGTCCCAGGCCTCTCTCCAAGCTTCTGGCAGTTTGCTGGCAATCTTTGGTGATCCCTGGCTTCTGGCAGCCTCACTCCAATCTCTGCCTCATCTTCACATGGTGTGCTGTGTGTACACGTCTCTGTCCAAATTTCTCCTTTTTATAAGGACACTGGTCACGATGGGTTAAGCCCACCCTAATGACCTCATCTTAACTCGATCATCTGTTAAGGTTTCCGGGCGGGAATTCCCGCCCTTTCTCAGTAATTTTTTTCGCTTTCTCGTTCCCAAATCCCGATATATAAGCTGTTTTCTGTTCTCCGCAATGAATCGTTTCTACAAAGTGACAGTCGATACTACCAACCACCTGGGTTCAAGGAGTCGATTTTCCCGATTTCCCGACCAACTTTTCTTGGGATTCAGGAACAGAAAAGCGAAAAAAATTCCTGAGAATGGGTAGAAATTCCTGTCCAGAAACCCTAGTGGAGATCCTATTTCTAAATAAGTGTACATACACAAGTACTGAGGGTTAAGACTTCTTTTTTTTGCAGGGAAAAGAAACAGTTGAACCCATGACAGGATATATGTAAGGGGAGAGAGATAGAACAAGACTGGCCATGAGAACTGTGGAAGCTGTCACATGTGGCTTCAGCATATGCCCTCTTTACTGTTGAGAGCTTTTGCTATAATAAAAAGCCTTTTTTGTTTTTTAAGAGATAGGTGAACACATTTTTTCAGGGGGAGTTTTTGCTACCTGCAAGTCCCCATGTCTCCCTCTTGGGACAGGGGTTACCCCAGAGATGGAGGGGACTTCGCTGCCTTTGAAAAGTGCCCTTTGTAAAGGCCACCCATGCTGATTCAGGCTGGGAAAGGTAAAGTGAGCGGATGGCATTGGGATCTGACTCCCAGAAAACCCAGAGGGCGAGAGGCAAGAGACTCTGATGGTGGAGCCAGGAGGTCTGCTTATTGGTGGTCAACCTGGAAGCCCCCTGGGAGAGACGAGAGGATAGGACCAGACCCCAGGGACTGAAGAAAGAGCCAAACTCAGCTTATGGATGCACCACCCAGAGAAGGAGTTCCAAACAGCCCCCCAAAACACTTCACCACTGAATCCACCAAGGGGTGCCACTTGAACACACTGCTGCATCATCCAAAGAGGGTTAAGCCATCAGCCAAGGAGAAACTGCCCCCCTCTCTCCTGTCCCCTCCTCCCTGCACCTGGGCAGGAGGGACCCAAAGCTGGTGAAAGGGGGCGAGATGGACACGACGAAGGTGAATGGCATAGGGACCTTCTCCCCATTGAGGCTTCTAGTCTGGAGGGGCGTGATCCGGGGCTTCCATACGACATCAAGTCAAGTTCCAGAGATTTGAATGCAAGGCTGATCTGGGCCTAAGTCAGCTGGCAAAATTCTCAGCCAGGGCAGGGAAAGATTCCACCACAGAATAAAGCCGTGGAGGGAGAAGCAACGTTGTGTTTTGATGACATCCAAACACCACAAATTTTTCCTTTACATGCTAGAGCCTCTAGGGAGAGCTGTAATGCCAGAATAAACAAGATCCGTGGAAACCCAGAAGAGGAAGCATATATTTCTGCCTAGGAAGTGTGGGGGAGATTCTCATAGCTGAGTGCTAAGGAAACAAATAGTTATTACTGCCTGTTCTCAGGCCGCACTTGGCTATGCCAAGTGCTACACAATAGTCTTATTGAAATCTCGCATCCATCCTTTGAGGTATATGTTATCATCCCAATTCTACAACGGAGGCTGGTGTGCAAGCAGAGGAAGTGGCTTGCTCAAGGTCACAGCTTGTGGCAGGTGCTGTCAGCACCCTGTCCTGCCACATCCTCTCAGCACTCGCTGTCCCAGGCACACCCCAGCTTCCTATACTGCAGGACCATGCTGGGCTTGTCCAGTGGACAGGTCAGAAGGACTGGGGAACCACAATGAGATACCACTTTCCACCCATTAGGATAGCAATAATAATAATAAATAGAAAATAAGTACTGTCAATGATGTGGAAAACGGGAGCTCTTGAACCCTTGTCCATTGCCGATGGGAATGTAACATGGTGCAGTCACTGTGGAAAATAGTCTGGCAGTCCCTCAAAAAGTTAAACGTGGGATTACCATGTGACCCAACAATTCCACTTCCACATATGTACCCAAAAGAACTGAAAACATGTTCATACAAAAACTCATACCTGAATGCTCAGAGCAGCATGATTCACAACAGCCAAAAGGCAGGAACAACACAAATGTCTATCGACTGGTGAATGGACAAACAAACTGTGATATATCCATGCAATGGAATGTTATTCAACTATAAAAAGCAAAGAAGTATACCCAGAAGAACTGAAAACAGGAACAATGCGTCATTATCACAATAGCCAAAGGTGGAGACAGTCTAAGCATCCATCCATCTACAGATAAATGGATAAACATAATGTCATATAGCCTCATAACGGAATATTATTCAGCAAAAAAAGGAAATAAATACTGATGCATGTTATGACATGGATGAATCTTTATGCTAAACATTATGAAAGTCATGCTGAATGAAAGAAGCCACATATTGTTCAATTCTATTTATATGAAATATCTAGAATATGCAAATCTATAGAAAAAGAAAGTATATTAGTGGTTGGCAGGGGTTGGGGAGTAGGGGTATGGAGAGGTACCAGGTTTCTTTTTGGGGTGATGAAAATATTCTGGAATAAAATAGTGGTGACAGTTGTACAAGATAGTGAATATACTAGATAACCCTTTAAAATGTAAAAATGTTATGTTATATGAATTTGTAATATTATGTGAATTTGTAATGTAATGTTATGTTATGTGAATTTCTCTTATTCATATATATATTCATATATATACATATATTCATATATATACACATATATTCATATATATACATATATTCATATATATATATGAAATTGGTACAGCCACCATGGAAAGCAGTATGAAGGTTCCTCAAAAAATTAAAAATAGAACTATCATATTATCCATCAATGCCACTTTTGGGTATTTATCTGAAGAAAATGATGTCACTATCTGGAAGAGATATCTTCACCTTCATGTTCCCTACAGCATTATTCACAGTAGCCAAGACATGGAACCAACCTAAGTGTCCATGGATGGATGAATGGATAAAGATGTGGTTCATATATACAAAATGGAATATCAAACAAATCCTGGGGGTGTTATGTACAACATGGTGAATTAAAAATTAAACATATGTGTGTGTGTGTGTGTGTGTGTGTGTGTGTGTGTATATATATACACATACATACATATATATATATGGTATTGGGGAGTTGACTTCCTGGAGCAGCCTTTACCCAATGAGGGATAGGATTAGCATAGTCTACCCATCTCCAAGAATTTCCCAGTGAGATGAACCCCAGATGCCCCCAAAGGGGAAACCCACTAATGCTCACCTTTGCTGGCTACCTTCCCTGACTCCCCCCACCCCAGATGTTTCCTGGGATCACCTCCCAGATAAACTACCTGCACAGCAAATTTGTGAGTGAAATGCTCTGGGAACCTTTTGTAAAAGCAGTGGAAAGGGAATTCTGGGCTGGAGGAACAGCACGTGCTGAATGCTCAGAGACAAGAAGTTCATTTATGCAGCGAGTATGTATTGATCGCCTTCTATAATGACCATTCATTGTTTTACGTCTGAGGTGGACAGAGTTCCTGCCTTTCTGGAGCTCTCAGAAATGGAGGTCACAGACAATAAGAAAACCGAAAAAATTTTAGCAAGTGAATGAAATTTCAGTAATGAACCCATTAGGGTAGGAGACAGGGAGTGAACAGGGTGTGGCCCAGGATCCGGGGGTGGGGAGCATTCAGGAAAGTTTTGGGGCTAGGCTCAGGTCACAAGAAAGTGGGGGCCAGCCATGTCAGGGATAGCAGGAAGAGCATTCCAGGATGAAGGAACTGCAAGGTGGCCACGCCAGAGCTCAGAGTGAGGAGAGAGCAGGAGTAATGCCATAAAGTTGAGCACAGACACTTCTGCCTGGGCCATTCCTAGGCCTGCCCGAGACTCCCTGGCACCCTGGAGGAAGCCCTGCCCTTCCTGGCGACTATAGCATCTGTGCTTCCCTTTTTCTTGGGAAAAAAAACAAAAACCAAAAAACAAAAACCGCCAAGGGAGTGTAAGACTGGGAGGTGCATTCTCCTCCTGCCAACCTGCCCCCATTACAATCCCCTCCTCATTCAGGAAATGGTCCTCCATACTCCTGGGGTCTCAGACCAAGACCAAGGAGTTATCCTTGAATCTGCCCTGCCCCCATGTCCCAGCAAGTCCAACTGGCTCTGCTGCCAAAATGGATGCCTAATTGGATCACTTCTCCAATATCACTTCCCAGTTCAGGCCCCATCATTACTCACCTGAACTAGAGCATTCACCTCGTCTCCCATCTGGCTTCCACCCAGGTCTTGCACCCCCTGACTGGAGCTCCTGCAGTCTCAGGAAGGTGCCTGTAAACATGAGTCAGGGCCTGTCCCTCCTCTGCTCAGAACCCTTACTGGCTCCCACCTCACTGAGGAAAAGCCAAAGTCTCCCCCTGGCCGACAACGCCCACATACTCTGCTTCACCCCGTCCCTGCCTTCCTTTCCTCCAACTACCTTCCTCACTGCACTCCAGCCACACTGACCTCCTGGCTATTCCTTAAGGCAGTTCCTACCGCAGGGCCTTTGTACATCCAGTGTTCTTTGCCTGGTACACTTTCTTCTTAATATTGCCACTGCTCCCTCCTCGCCGCCCTCTGGTCTTTACTCAAATGTTACCTTTTCAGTTTTTCCCAGAATATTCTATTTAAAACTCCATTAACCCTCATATTTCCTCTCCCATTCCCAGCTTTATTTTTCTCAAACTAACACTCTATATAGTATTTTATTTTTGTTTCTTGTCTGTCACCCCGCTAAGACCATCTCTGCAGGATGGCAGAGATTTTTTTAAAAAGATTTTATTGGGGAAGGGGAACAGGACTTTATTGGGGTACAGTGTGTACTTCCAGGACTTTTTCTTTTTTCCACGTCAAGTTGTTGTCCTTTCAATCTTAGTTGTGGAGGGTGCTGTTCAGCTTCAAGTTATCCTTTCAGTGTTAGTTGTGGAGGGCACAGCTCAGCTCCAGGTCCAGTTACTGTTGCAGTTGCAGGGGCGCAGCCCACCATCCCTTGTGGAATTCGGAGTTGAACTGGCAAACATGTGGTTGAGAGGATGTGCTCCAACCAATTGAGCCATCTGGGAGGCAGCTCAGCTCAAGGTGCCGTGTTCAATCTTAGTTGCAGGGGCAGAGCCCACCATCCCTTGCGGGACTGGAGGAATTGAACCGGCAACCTTGTGGTTGAGAGCCCACTGGCCCATGTGGGAATCGAACCGGCAGCCTTCGGAGTTAGGAGCATGGAGCACTAACTGCCTGAGCCACCGGGCCGCCCCGTGACAGAGATTTTTGTCTATTCTGTTCATTGTTGTGTCCCCAGCACCTGGACCGATGCTTTGCACACAATAGGCGCTCAATCAACACCGTGCAGCCATGTGGAGAGAGAGAAGGAAGAACGATGCTTTTCTGGCCGTTTGGTGAATCTGGGCCGCGAGGGAGAGCTTGCAGCCCGGGTACTTCGAACCAAGGCCAAGAGAGCCGGTGTGGAAGCCTGAGAAAAATCCGCCGGAAAATAACGCCCAGCGCAGGATTTTCCCAGACCCTCCGAAGGGCAGGGACGTCCCCAATCCCCGGTCTTCACCTTTGCCCAGGCGGTTCTGGGCGGGAATTCAGCACTTAAGAAGAAAGATACCCGTGGAAATTCCTTAGGAATCATCAGGGCGGAGGTGGGGGAGGGACGCTTATCTGGACGATGAGCGACTCTCAGCCCCAGGCCGCTGAGGAAGGGCTGGGGTGTCCCCCGGGCCCCCTCCTTTCCCGTTCTGCTTAGCGACCTCGGTGGCCCTTCAGAGGTCTCCATGGCGACGCAGCGCGCGCCTCCACAACAGGAAGCCTTAGGCTTCGCGGCTGGGCGCTCAGAGACTCGAGTCCCCAGCCTCAAACGTGCTGGATAACTAGTCTTTGGGTCACACGCACAGGCTGTGACCTCGGGTGGGGAGTGTGGGGCGGCCAAAGACGAGCGGCTGGGTCTCAAACACCCGCAACGCCCTAATGGAACCAGCCCGCACAATCCCCGCACGTATTTAGCGCTAGCGCCAGTGGTTTGAATTTCGGGGTTGGAGTTTCGGGAGCCGCGCGCGGTGGACAGGCGTGTGCGTGTCCCCTCTTCGGGGCCTAGGAGCTTCCTATTTCCCTTGGGAAGGCAAGGGCTCGCGCGCCTCCCCTCCCCTCTAGGTCTGTTGCCTCAGTTTCTCCGCCGAGCCTGGGAACGGCAGCGGGGGCTCAGCGCGCCAGGACCACGTGGCTTCCTTCCCTTTTCTGGAAGCTGTAAAGACGCCCCCGCGGCCACGGCCGAAAGGAGAAGCGAGGCCGCCGGGGTGGGGACGCGCATCGGTGGGGGAATGCGGGTCCCCGGACGTGACGACGCGGCGCGTCCTCACCCCCAGGTTCGCTAGCTTCTGGGCCGCTTCTTGGGAAATCTGGGTCATCTGGCTGGGGACAGGCTCCACGAGGGAAGGACACCCTTGATGGAGGGCACCCCGGGAGTATTTCCGGGATCCCAGCCTACCGAGGGCTCTGTCACTCGGTTCAAGACTCCCCCAGGCGCTGAGGGGCGACACTGGATTTCGAATCCCCGTGCAGCTGGAAGCCTCAGTTTACCACTCTCTGGAACAGGCACAGTAACAGTCCCTACTGTCCAAAGGTAGCTGCAAAGCGCTCCGCGCCGTGTAAACACAGAATTCAGGTTAACGGCCCCTGGGTGGGACCCCTAGGGCCAGGAGCAGCCTCCGAGTCGCTGCAGTCACTGTGGCCCTATTGCTCCAATTCGGAAATTCCGGTGCTCCAGTGGCCAGCAAGAGAGTACAGCCCTGCTCGGGCCCCGCATCGCGTCAATCCGGAAATGCCTGAGCCCTCGTTTCGGAGGAGAAGGCGTGAGGTTTTCCGGAAGGCAGCACCGCCCCTCGACCCCCCGGTGGCCGGTCGCTATAAAAGGACCTGCGCGCTGCCAGTGCCCAGTAAGCTCTCCGAACCGCCACCCCTTCACGTCTCTGCCTCCGCTCTGCTTCGGTCGCGATGGCTTCGAGCGCCGCCCGACTCCCGCTGCCCGCCCTCTTCGCCCTGCTCGGGACCCTGCTCCCAGGTGAGTCAGAGGTTGGGGCTGCCCTCGGGCCAGCGCCCGAGATCTGGGCTGCGCCTTCCGCGAGGTGTGTGTGTGGGGGACTGGCTCCGGGCCGCCTGGGGACAGGTCATTCCTACTGAGGTAGCTATTTACGGGAAGTTGGGGCCAGAGCCACCCTTTGAAAGTCAACTGCCATGGGTTCGAATTCAGACCCTGCATCCCCTCGAAGTGTGGCCTCAGGCTATATAGTCTGAACCTCCCAGAGCCCTCAGTTTCTCAGCTGTGAAAATGAGAACGTTATAGTGACCACTTTGCTGTGCTTGTGTCCTGGCCCAACGCGCCTCCTGCCCCCAGGAGCGGGTCAGGTGTTGTGTGGGTCGTGGTGCGCCCAGCTGAGCAGGCTGGGGACCCATCCCCGCCCCCCATGCACATTCTGTTCCTCCTCCCCGCCCTTGGGGAAGTCCAGACCTGCTTCTGCTCAGGGGAATTCCAGGCTGAGAAGTGAGATTCCCTTACAGCCCTCCAGAAGCTCCAGCCTGAGTCTCAAGGCGTGGTCAGGGTTGGGGAGCAGGAGACTGAAAGATGGACACCATGGTTACCAGCTCCACCGCTTTCTGGCTGAGTAACCTCCTGTCTCCAGGTTTTCCCATTTCTGGCTGATTAACCTCCTGTCTCCAGGTTTTCCCATTTCCCTCTGTGAAATGGGAATGATCCTATAATCACCCTTGGAGAGCTGTTTTCACACCTCCACACCCCAGGAAGAGTGGGCCCAAAGCTGAGGGCAGGAATCTTTAGGAGTAGGGTAGGAGGGAGGGGCTCAGACAGACATTTTTTTAGCTTTGGAGACACCAGTGTCCGAGGGAGCTAACAATCCACCTCCTTCTTATCTGTAGCTACTCACTCCCTCCCTGCCTGGTCCTAGGGGCTACTTGCGTTATCAGGGGATGGGGAGGACTATATTCACCCACCTTACAGATGGGAAAATTGAAGGCCAGAGAGGGGAGAGCACTTGTCCAAAAGGGTGGGGAGCCAGCCTGATTCGAACCCCTGCATCCCCGGAGGTCTGGTCCTCTTCAGCTGCCTTCTTGTGAGGGAGAACACTGACGCCAGGTCCCTCATCTGCTGAGACCTTCCATGGCGCCCCACTGCCCTCAGCATAAACAAACACATTTTTGGCATGGCTTACACTGCCTGCATGATCTTCCTGACCTCATGTCCCCCTCGCTCACTAGGCTCCGGACACCCTGCCCCAGGACACTTGCACTTTGTCCTGTTGCCTGGAACTCGTTTCCCTTTTTTCTGGACGGCCAGCCCCTGTCACCAAGGCACTGTCTTTTCTGTCACCCTGTTTTGTTTTTGTGAAAGCTCTTACTAACATCAGTTATTCATTATCTTATTTGCTCATGAATTTTTCTGTCTCCCACACTGAAAGCAGAATTTTGTCTTGTTCAAGGATGGGTACCCAAGAATGTTGATGAACCCAATTGGTAATGCCTTTCCCCTCCTCACACTTTTGTTCCAGGGACTGGAGGTGCCCAAACATCAGTAGACCCCCCAGAAGACATCATACCCAGAGGAAGCTCCGTGCAGGTGACCTGCAGAGCCTCCTGTGACAGAAATGCTGCCTTGGGTCTGGAGACTCCATTGACTAAGAAGGAAGTGGCTAATGGGACCAACTGGAAGACCTATGAACTTAGTGATGTACAAGAAGACAGCACTCCACTATGCTTCTCAAACTGCAACGGTAGACAGTCGTCAGCTTCAATGACCCTCACTGTGTACTGTGAGTGGCCGGGCCCAGGGGCCTCACTGGGCAAGCTGGGTGCAGGAGGTGGGCAGGGCTTTCGCTGCTGGCTGTGGGGCTAGGGAGAATCTCACCGAAGGGCAGGGGGACACATCTTCAGAGAGCCTCCTTGTTATTTGAAACCCCTCCTTGAACTTCCTTCTGTGCAGTTAGAAAATCAACAGGGATTCAACACATTTGAGAATGCTGGCTCTCTAGGCCTCACTCTTTAAACATGTGACAGGCCCTAGATCTGACTTTTTTAAAAAAGATGCAAATTAAAACTGGCCCTGAGATGGCATTTTTTACATATTGGCAACAATCAAAAGAATTGATAACAGCTGTGCTGGCAAGACTGTGGGGCAGCAGGCACAGTCTTGTCAGGACATTGCTGACAGTGTGGGAGCCTAAAGAAGCACAACCCCAGGCAGGGAAGAGGGTGTCAGTTCTCCAGATGACACATACTTATTGACATGGAAACTCCACTCCTGGGAATTGGGTTGACATGTGTCGCCACCCAGGAGGGAACTGGAGTGGGGGAATGGGGTTACTCACTGCAGCTTTATTCGGAAGGGCAGAAGTTTGCAAGCCACTCAAATGTCTGAGACTGGGAGCTAAACTGTGGTTTGACTACACGATGGAATAGTATGCAACTGTGTATAAGAATGAGGACTCTTCTTGTATCTCAAAAGAGAGTGAGCTCCAAGGTGTATAGCCGAGTTCAAAGGAAGCAAGCTATGCCCAGAATGAGTGGCATGCCATACTAGGCATTAGGGAGTGGCAGGAGCAGGGTGACGGAGGCTGTGTTTACTGAAAGAAATAACCATGTTAGCTGGCTGTGAGGAGAAAAGCTGGCGGAGGGGCCTCCAGGAGAAGGCAGGGGCCGGTTTTCTCCTACTGTTTTGTTTATTTTTTGGTTTTCGCTTTTGGTCTTTTGAAATGTGAGAATGAGTTACTATGACCAAAGGCAACAAATAAAATTCAAATTGGAACAAAACAAAGCCAAAAGGAAGGAAGAAAGGAAAGAAGGAGAGAGAGAGAGAGAGAGAGAGAGAGAGAGAGAGAGAGAGAGAGAGAGAGAGAGAGAAGAAAGGGAAAGAACAAACGAACTGGCCAACTGGCTTTGTGATTAGACAGCATGGCTCTTACTAACTGGATGACTGTGCGGGACTTAGCTCCTCAATTGACTCTCACACGGGACCTCGTGGGACAAGTATAATGACAGAGTGAGTCATGAAGGACATTCCATCTTCACGGTGTCTAGGCGAGGAAGCCTTTGGGCAGATATCAGCTTTGCTTCTGATTTGGAGGATGTTTGAGCAGATGTTGGCCTGGTGAGGAAAGTCCCCAGACATTCCTGGTGGCCTCTGAAAACCCCAGGGAAATTTCCTGGAAGGCCCTTTCATAGCTCAGCCTGATAGTTGAAAGCCCAGCACTCCAGGTGTGAGTTCTGGCTCTGCCACTTTCTCCTTCTGTGACTTTGGGCACTGGATTTTCCTTAATTTCTACCTCTGTGAAATGGAGCAGATAGCTGGCACACAGTAGCCATGGGTGTGACCTAGGAGAGACTCTAGTTTGGTCCTGCCTCACCCCCAGTATGAAGATAAAGGGCATCCCTGGGTGGCTATGCTTTCTCTCAAAAGGTGACAGTCGTCATTCCTGCAGGAGGTAACTGAGCCTTGAAGGACTGTAGGAATTGGTGGATAGGCATTCTGGGCAGAGGGAACAGCCTGGGCAAAGGTTTGGAGTGGGGAAACACGCTGACCTGGGGTTGGGAGGGCAGGACGGGCTGAACATCACCAGATTGGTGAGGCTGGAGTTGAAGTTGGGACCTTCTCCTCAGGGTGCTAGGGAGCCATGGATGTGTGTGTGAGCAGGCCAGCGGATCTAGACAGCAGAAAGCTAGACTTATAGGAAGCGAGAGAGCAGTTGGCCGAGGCCTTGTCCAGGGCACAGGTGTTGTGAGCAGTAGCTGTGTAGCAGAAGCGGGGGCAGACGAATGACCAGGACTTTGTAAGGTACTAAAGGTTGAGGGTCAAGAGGACCTTCTGGTCAAACAGACGTCCTCCACCAGTCTGGCCTTCAGGGCAAGGAGCTAGGCTCTGAGATGTGGGGGCTGAGGTTTGAGGGGGCCTTTGGCTCTGTAAGCTGGGGTTTGCAGCAGGTGATAAGAGATCACAGCTGAATGTCTGAGGATTTTTTCAGCCTTTTAACAGCTTTAAAGTGTATAATTCAATGAATTTTAGTGTATTTATAGAGTTGTACGACTATCACCACAATCTAATCTTAGAACATTTTCATCTCTCTAAAAGGAAACATCATGCCCATTTATACTCACTCTCTCAACCTCTTAAATGGATTAATAATAATCCTACCTCCAATAGCCCCACTTTACAGCTCAGGAAACTGAGGATCTGTTTTTGTAGCCCCGAGGGCTGGGACTATTCCAGAGGCAGTCACTCACCAACAGCCCATAGCAAAGAAACAGAAAAGCTAGGAACCATGTCCAGACACTAATAGCATTGCCGAGTGACATTTCAGGGCCTCTTGAGAAGGGAACTGGGCGTCCTCAAGACCGCTTTTTGGGGAGCCTAGGGGGTCTCAGTGCTAAGTCATAGCTCACCAGGGCTCTGCTATAAATTTTCACTGGCAATCCAGACCCGGAATTCTGTTACCTTGTGCAGAATGGAGACCGCGGCCTGCAAAAACCAAGCCCGTGGGTTATGTTTTCAGGTGCTATTCAGAGTTGTTTTTTGAACATCTGTGGATTGTTCTTATATTTTTAACATTTCAAGGGATCGCACAGCACATTTGGGAACTTCTTTCTCATAAAAGCGAATTCCTTAAAGGCCTCAAATCAGTGTGGGTGGCTCAACCTTATTCTTTGCCAACAACACCCCAGGACACAAAGCAGATAAAGATCCCTGCCCTCCTGAGCTGACATTCCATGGGGGAAACGGAGGAGAAACAAGTTTACTGAGTAGATGATGTATGTCAGAGGGTGAAAGGTGCTACGGAGAAAAATAAGGCCAAGATAGAAGAAGGGGGAGCAGAGGTCTTTTTAAAAACAATCTCTAGTGGACTGCGTAGCTGAAATGTACTGTTTATTTCACAGGATACCTGGTGACAGGCTCTGAGGTTCTCTTCCACTTTTCACTCTTAGATGCTGCAGTGAATAAAGAATTATTTTGCCCTCTTCACAACCACTTGGGGACTTCTCACCTGTAGCCCTTAACATTCTTGTCTGGCTAGGTAGTTTGGGGTGTGTTTTGGGGAGAGTGGTGAGGTTACCTTGGACAGGTGCTGCTTGGACAGGTTACCTTGGACAGCTGGTGCCCCTGCTGGCGGGTGTCCTGTCCAGCTCACAGGACACTCCCTTTCCTCCCTCCAGCATTACCAAAGCGTGTGGAGCTGGTACCCCTGCCTGACTGGCAGCCCGTAGGTGAAAACCTCACCCTGCGCTGCCAGGTGGAAGGAGGAGTGCCCCGGACCAACCTCTCTGTGTTGCTGCTCCGCGGGGAGGAAGAGCTGAGTCGGCAGCCAGCAGTGGGGGAACCCGCTAATGTCACAACTACAGTGCTGGCCGGCAGAGGCGACCATGGCTCCAACTTCTCTTGCCGCGTGGAACTGGACCTTCGGCCCAAAAATCGGGGACTGTTCCAGAACAGCTCAGTCCCCAGGCAGCTCCGAACTTTCGGTGAGGCATTGGGGAGCTTGCAGGAGACAAGTTCATATGGTGTTCTGGCTTGGAGTGAGGGGTTCTTGGAAAGGAGGGGCCGGTGGCCATGAGGATACTGAGAAGGTGGCAACTTAGATTGCAAAGGCTTCTGGGAAGAGCATGTTCTTGGCCACTGGGGTGGATGTTGGGGGCTGGGGTGCCCAAGTCACAGGACCTTCTGAGAAAGCTGTGACCTGGGGTAAGGGGTGCAAGTGTCCTGGGGCAGGGGTGATCCAGGCCACAGAGCCTCCCACGAAGAGGAGTTCCAGGTGATAGATTGAAAATGCCCCAGGAAAGGGCTTTAGCCTCCTCTCTGTTCATACCCACCCTCTCTCACCAGTCCTGCCAATGACCCGCCCACACCTTGTTAGCCCCCGGATCATGGAAGCGGGCACACAGCAGCACGTGAACTGCACCCTGGATGGGCTGTTCCCTGCTTCAGAGGCCCAAGTCCACCTGGTGCTAGAGGACCAGAGGCTGGAAACCACAGTTGACTACAACAAGGACTCTCTCATGGCTACGGCTTGCATCAAAGCGAACACAGAGGAAGAGGGCACCCAGCAGCTGACGTGTACAGTGACTCTGGGAAACCAGAGCCGGACGACATTGGAGAATGTGACCATCTACAGTAAGTAGAGACCAGGGGGGTTGGGGGGTGTGGCCAGCACTAGGAGCGGGGCTCACTGTGTGCCCTGTCTCTAGGCTTCCCTGCTCCCATCCTGACCCTGAGCCCGCCTAATGTCTCTGAGGGGACTGTGGTGAGCGTGGAGTGCAAGGCCTGTGCTGGAGCCGTGGTGACGCTGCAGGGGGCCCCAGCTGGGCCTCCAGGCCCGAGTGCCCAATTTCTGCTGAACGCCACTTCTGACGACGACGGGCGCATCTTCTTGTGCTCTGCTGCTCTAGAGGTGGCTGGGAAGGTGCTGCGCAAGAATACGACCCGGAAGCTCCATGTTTTGTGTGAGTGAGGCCACTGGACAATGACCCCCTAACCTCTAAGGCTGAGCCTAAAACCTCATGAGCTTCTGACCTCCGGTGCCCACCCCTGCCCCCATCCTGGTGGCCTCCCTTGAGTTCCTACCTAAGTCCTCCAGTCCTCGGTGGTGAAGGGTGTCCTGTTCCCTGACCTGTCCATCTTGCGGTGTTTCTCTAGATGGCCCCCGATTAGAAGAGAGTGATTGCCCAGGAAACTGGACATGGCAGGAAGGCTCCCAGGAGACCCTGAAGTGCGAGGCTAGGGGAAACCCACCCCCCAAGGTGGTCTGTCACCGGAAAGGGGGAAATGGGAGCTCACTTCCCATCAGGAAACAGATACTTGTCAAGCGGCAGATTTCGGGCACCTACTTGTGTCAGGCCACTGGCTTTTGGGGTGAAGTCACCCGTGAAGTGGTCGTGAATGTGACCTGTGAGTGTGCGGGTGTTCAGGGCTGGGCAGGGGAGGGGCAATAAGCCTGCTCCAACCCTCACTTCTTCCTATTCTTCTCACAGACAACTCGAATCAAGTGGTCACCATCATTCTGGTGGCAGCTGCTGTCATTTTGGGTGCTGTGTGCACAGCTGCTTACCTTTATAACCGCCAGCGGAAGATCCGAGAATACAAGTTACAGAAGGCCCGGGAGGCGAATGCCATGAAGCTGAACACGCCACCCTGAAGCTGCCATAGGACAGGGCCTCCACCAGTGGCAGCAGTGCCACATTGAACAGTGGCGGACATATGCTATTCAGCTGTACGTGCCTTCCGAGAATGCCAGAGGACAGGATACAGGCCTCGGTTAGGACACACACAGCATTTGGGGTCGTGGCATCTGCGCACTGAGGACTCCCAGGCCTCCCACCTGACCTGTAGCCAAGACTGGGGGTCAAGACTCAGGACATGACAGTGAGAGATATCAAAGGCTGACCTGGTCAGAAGGGGAGTGACGGAGACCCATACCTCCAACATGGAGACATCCATTTGGGAAACATTGACAAACACCCCCTATTGTGTGTGCTGAGGTCCTACAGTGCTAAGAAGTAGCCCTGCCCAAACATGGGCAGCACTGAAACACAAATCCCCATACTTCCTCTGACAGATGCCAGCTCTTACAGTGCGGTCCACTGACTCTTTCCAACTCTTGGTGATAACATATTTATTCATTGGTTCTTTTATCCGATATTTATTAGTTCCTTTTATGTGGAATAGAATGGTAAACAAGACACACAGAGGTTCAGAGGTTCTGGACCTCAGGGAGCTCTCAAGTATAATCTCATTCAGGGATGCCAGGTACAGTTGTATTGGCTGTGCATTGCATTAAGAGTGTATGGCAAAAAGGTTAAGTGGGATGGAATTTCCCACTCCATTGGCCAAACTGCTTTCCCCCAGAAGGGTACAAGCAATGCAACATGGTTTGCATGTTGCTGGTGACATGCCCAGGGACGACCCATGGAGCCCTCACCCTCCAGCACTGATGCTGACCTCTCTTAGCCATCTCTGCACCCATATGCATCTCTGCTAGTGCTCACAATGACACTTGATGGCATGCCTAAACATAAGTACCCAGTCCTTGGCAGCTAAACCATGGAGTCCCATGAAACGAGGCCCCACCCCTGTATGCCCCTGCTTTGTCCTACCTGTTTCCATCTCATTGGGACCATGTGTCATGCCGGGGTGTCATGCGGGGTCTCTGGTCCCTCTCCCCACACAAGAACACAGAATATGGTGAGGCCAAAAAGGAACATCCATGGAGCCATGGATGGAGGAGTCATACCACTATATTCTTGCTGGTGGCTGGGTTGGAGACACAGGAAGCAGGAGCCACACTATCAGCAAGCTGCCGTCCACTTCTCTGCAATCCGCAACCCTCACTCAGCCGTGCTAACTGCAATCCGCGCTTGCCAGCACCATCTTCTTGCTAGCCCCCATTTGCTGCTAGCGTAGCCACAGCAGTTATATTAGTGGCCAATGGCTCACTGGTCACAGCTGACGGCCAACTAGCCACAGCTGATGGCCATCCAATCACAGTTGATGGCCATTTACTACCTGAGCCAGCACCTTTCCACGTGAGGCTGAGAGCCTGGAAACTGCACTCCTGGCTCTGTCCCCACACCATGCAAGAACAGAACTCTAACGGCTCCAAATTCTTGCAGTGATGAGGGCCCTTCAGGCAATGGGGAGGAGAGGCCTCAGAGGACTCCCAACTCCAGAAACCCCTCCCTTGTGCTAATAAAGCTTTTTCATTTGGCCCAGCCTTGTGTGAGTTGAGGTGAGGTGTCAAGTCCAGATGGAATACTTTCTAGCCACTCTACCACAGCCCTGTCCTCCCACTTCTTCCCCCAAGAAAAGGCTGTAGTTTGAGGCACCACCCTGGGGCCCTAATCCAAATCTGAATTTATTAGGACCTTCTGAGATGCCAGTGAAAATTAAAGAGGGCCAGCCCGGTGGTTCAGGTGGTTGGAGTGCGGCGCTCCTAAAGCCAAGGTCGCCATTTTGATTCTCACATGGGCCAGTGACCTGCGCCCTCTACACTTATGATTGTAAACAACAGCTCTCCCAGAAGCTGGGTTGCTGTGAGCAGCTAGAGGTTGGTGTGAGCTGCCGTAAGCTACCATGAGCTTCCTTGAGCTACCGTGAGTTGCCATGAGCAGCTGGTGGCCAGCGTGAGAGGTCGGCAGCCAGCAAGAGCTGCCGTGAGCTGCTGTGAGCAGCAGACTGAGGACCAACTACCTCAGCCGTGGGGGAGCCCAAGGCTCATAATACCAGCATGGGTCAGGGAGCTGTGTCCTACATCAGACTGAGAAACAAAGGCTTGAACTGGAGTGGGAGGTGGGGTAGGCGGAAGAAGGGGATAAAAAATTAAAGATTCCCCTCTGGCAAAAACACATGGACATTGGTTTATAATGGGGTCTGGAATCCCATTGTGGGTATATGTATTGCAGGGTTTCTGCGCCCTCTGGAAGCAAGCCTGTCTCGGGTGGGGCTGAGGAGGCGGGGCTTCCTGCCTCCTTATCTCCAGAGCCAGCCTTGGCTTCCTTGAGCCCTGTCCCTCAGTTCGGGCTGCTTGCCATGAGGTTTCTGCTCCCCCTCTCGCTGCTGGTTTTGCTAGCGGCTGCCTACCAGGGAGGTGGGAGCGCACGGAGGCGACCGGCAATGTGGGCGCAAAGCCCAGGAGACAATTCTCCCGTGTCCTCGGAGACCGAAGCGCCGTTCTGGGTCCGCATAAGCCCCACGTTCAAGGCCGTGCAGCCCGGGAGTTCGGTGTGGCTCAACTGCAGCAGCAGCTGCCCCCTACCAGAGGGCCCCAGCCTCCATACTGGACTGCAGCGAGGCAAGACGCTCAACGGGTCCAACTGGGTATCCTTCCAGCTGCTGGATGTGAGGGCCTGGAGCTCCGACGTGCACTGCTACGTCACCTGCGCAGGAATAACGCAGGGTGCCACGGCCAGGATCAACGCCTATAGTGAGGGAAAGGGGCTCAGGCCCGGCTGGGATGGGGTGGGGGACAGAAATGGGGCGGTTGACAGTTTTCGCTAGGGGGCGCCGGCGGACCTTGCTCAGAGGCCCCCTCTTGCTTTAGAACCGCCACACAGCGTGATCCTGGAGCCTCCAGTCTTAGAGGACGGTAAGTACACTCTGCGCTGCCACGTGACGCATGTATTCCCCGTGGGCTTCCTAGTGGTGACTCTGCGGCACGGCGGCCGCGTCATCTATTCTGAGAACCTCAAGCGCTTCACGGGCCTGGATCTGGCCAACGTGACGCTGACTTATGAGTACTTGGCCAGGCCCTGCGACCTCTGGCAGCCGGTGACCTGCCACGCGCGCCTCAGTCTTGACGGCCTGGTGGTCCGCAGCAGCTCCGCACCCATGACAATCTTCGGTGAGGCACCCTTGTGATCCTGGGGACTTGAGGAGGGGTGGGAAAGGGTTATGATCCCAGGAGGCTGTGCGAGCCAAGCTTGAGCTCCATGAGGGTCGTCATACCTACAAATGCTCGGTTCCTAATTCTCACTTCCTACCCCCAGCTTGGAGTCCTGCGTCCAAACCCTTGGCTTCCACCTCCATCATAGCCCTTGTGGGGATCCTTCTCATCGTGGGGGCTGCCTACCTGCGAAAGTACCTATTGATGCAGTCCCGGCCGTAGAGGGGGTGGTCCATGCCAGTTGAGCCTGAGCAAAAAGGAATCTGGACTACTTTGGAGAACCCTGCCTGGATCAATAAAGCCAACCTCTGTTCCACCTAAAGGTCCCCCAATAGTATACTGCCTCAGACAAGTGGTCTTTTTTGGCTTTGTCGCACTTTCTCCAAGTTCCTTGTCTCCTTGAGGGCACCTGAGGTTTCCTCACTCTGGTTCAGAGTCCCAATCCCTCTGCATTGCTAGCCGGTGTAGTAATGAACACCTGTCCTGTGGCTATTATCAGTGCGGTGCAGATGGGCAAAGCAAAGGCACTGGAAGGCCTTGGGCTGTGGGCTGGCGCCTTCACTGTATGGCTTTTCCTGATTGGCTCCGCCGCTATCACCTGATTGGATATTACGTTTCCTTTCCCATCCCCCCCTTCCTTTCTACTTTTGATCCTGCACTTTCCCTGGAGCACAAGGGTGTGACGAAAACTGATCCCCATAATTGTTAGCGCTGGAGAGAAGAGCACAAGTGGGCGGGGTCACATGGACATATTGCGGAACGTGGATAGACAGAAAAGGTACCAATGTGGTGACTGCAAAGTAACAGCAATCAGATGATCCACGTGGGGTGACACAGACTTGCGTCCTGGCAACGTCCTGATAGTTATCCAGCCTGGTGGGCACATAAGGGTGTCAAAGCTTGGGGCCCAGATGCTGGGTCAAAAGTGTCACAGTTGGTCTCTTGGTCTCGCTTGGACACAGAATCTGGGTCTGAACTGGATGCCTGCTGGGCCCGCATGGTCCAGGGTTCCCATCCGCCGTGCGGAAAGTGGACTCAAGGGCGTTCTTCCGCGGCTCGCGCTCGCACACTCAGAGTAGACACGTGCCCGCTGCACGCTGGGTAAATACAGACGGAGCCGAGCCGACCCTAATTTAGACTCCCGCGAACGTTGCGCGCACTCACACGTGTTCCCGACTCATTGGCACTTTGGTTCCCGCCCCCTCTGTCGCGTGCGGGGGCGGAGCAGGAGGGGGACTAGGAGCAGGGCAGTAACCCTCAGCTCCCCGGGGTCAAAAGGGGAAGGATCTATGAGGGAGGCATCCACACCCATCCCTAGAACTGTACCAACCCCATCCAGGGCATACTAAATCGATCCCTGCCTCAGGGGGCGTTGGTGGGAAGGGCTAAATATGGGGGCGGAGCTCCGAGTCCAGCTTATTATCACAGCAAGTACGCTAGGAGTGGAGTGGGGGTATGAGGGCAATCCAGCATACCCCGACCTCCGCGTCACTGCTCGGGATGACGCGGGAGCGCGCGGCCGCCTCCAGAAGGCTTCGGGAGATTGGGCAGGCCTCCACGTAGACCCCGGGGGTCGCTTGCTCCTGCCAGGACTCCTTCTCCGAGGCCGGGAGCCTGGTGCACGCTCGCCCTCCCGCCTCCCCGCCTCCTCTGCCACCGCCCCCTCCTTGGAAACCAAGTTACCAACGTTAAACCAATCCCTGAGCGCAACTCTGCCTCCTCCACACCCCACCCGCGGCGCCGCGCCGCGCGGTCCTCGAGCCCAGCTCAGCGCTCCCGCTCCCATCGCCTCCTGTGTTTCCCCCGCGGCGGCGATGCCAGGGCTGCGCCGGGCGCTGCTCGGCCTCTGGGCTGCCCTGGGCCTGGGGTTCTTCGGCCTCACAGGTAAGAGCCCGTCCCTGTTCCGGGTGGACAGAGAGGGGGTTTCTGGAGCTGAGAAGCGACCACATGCCCCTCCCGGCTCCGCCCTCGCTCGGCTCCCACGCTTCTGCCCCCACCTTGAGCCTTGGGCTTTCTTCTCTCTCTTCCCCAACACACACCTTACACCCTTTAAGATCCTGGGTGCCCTTCCGCACTCAACCTCGCACCCCGGAGACTCCATGTCGCCCTTGTTCCCTCCCGGGATACCTCCTCACGCTCTGCTATGCACCATGGTCCACGGACTGGCATCTTTCCCTCTCGCGGCCCACGAAGACCCGATCTCCCCCACTGCTGTGATTCAGAGGCGCTGTTCTCGCTCCACCTGGAGCCTTGGCAACCGAGTCCCTCGATGTTCCCGCGGTTCCTTCCATGAGTACAGCCCCGCGTCCTCTTTTCGTGTTCTTCCCCCGGGTTTGGAGTCCTCCCTTATCCTTGATTCAGGCTCATCTCCCCTTTGCCCCGGCCTCAACCTCAGTCTCCCCATCTCCGGGTGAGAATCCTGAGAACCAGTTCATTTCCCTTCCCCCACCTGGGGCCCCTCCTCCCAGCGTTGCTGTGTGCGTCGAAGACCTCATCTTTCCTCTCATCTTCCCCCACACCCCCATACTTTCCCATCACCCCATAGGCACCTTGGAGACCAGGGCTGTCCGCTGCCACGTCCCAGAGACACCCTTGAGGTTTGCACCCTGGGAACGCGCCTCTAAAACCGAGGCTTGGTCAGGACGCGGAACTTCTGAGTTCTTTCCTTACTGCGGCCTCGGTTCATTCCCCGGGAATCCCTGACTCGGCACAGGGGTGGCTCCGCGGGCTGACCCGCGTTTCTTTGGGCAGCGATCGCACAGGAGCCCTTCTGGGCAGACCTACAGCCCCGCGTGGCGCTTGTGGAGCGCGGGGGATCGCTGTGGCTGAATTGCAGCACCAATTGCCCACGGCCGGAGCGCGGTGGCCTGGAGACCTCGCTACGCCGGAATGGGACCCAGAGGGGTTTGCGTTGGCTGGCGCGGCAGCTGGTAGACATCCGCGAGCCGGAGACCCAGCCGGTCTGCTTCTTCCGCTGCGCGCGGCGCACACTGCAGGCGCGTGGGCTCATTCGCACTTTTCGTGAGTTCTCAGCAACCACGCTCTCACTCTACTTTCCCTCCCTTTTAGGTCCCGCCCTCTGGGTCACGGGGTCTTCCCCTGCAGGCCCCACCCTCTGGATCCCCAAGCCCTCCCCTGTTGGCCCCCGGGTTCCACGCTACGTCCTGCTGAGCTTTGCCCATGGTTCCCCACATTGCAGAGCGTCCGGATCGGGTAGAGCTGGTGCCGCTGCCTACCTGGCAGCCTGTGGGCGAGAACTTCACACTGAGCTGTAGGGTCCCCGGTGCTGGGCCTCGTGGGAGCCTCACATTGACCCTCCTGCGGGGCGCGCAGGAGCTGATCCGCCGCAGCTTTGCCGGAGAGCCACCCCGAGCGCGTGGCGCGGTGCTGACAGCCACTGTACTGGCGCGGAGGGAGGACCACGGGGCCAATTTCTCTTGCCGCGCGGAACTGGACTTGCGACCTCACGGCCTGGGGCTGTTTGAAAACAGCTCGTTCCCCAGAGAGCTCCGAACCTTCGGTGAGTGGCTGCGGAGAGGAGAAGGGGACCCAGAGGGTCGGGCCGGTCCTTAAGAAGTTTGGAAGCAGAGACTGAATTCTAATCCTTACTCCAACACTCACCAGCTGAAAGCTATTTTCCTCTCTGTGCCTTGAGGATAGTAGGATGAGATAGTGCACGGTAAAGCGCTTAGTATATATTGAGTGTTCAATACAGAAATTCAAGCTCTGTTCTTCGACTCTCAGCACTGTCTCCAGACCTCCCGCGCCTCACTTCCCCCCGGCTCTTGGAAGTGGGCTCGGAAAGACTCGTGAACTGCACCCTGGACGGGCTGTTTCCAGCCTCGGAGGCCGGTGTCTACCTGGCGCTGGGGGACCAGAGGCTGAGTCCTGATATCACCCTCGAGGGGGACGCGCTCATGGCCACTGCCACAGCCACAGCTAGCGCAGAGCAGGAGGGCGCCAGGCAGCTGGTCTGCATCGTGACCCTGGGCGGCGAGAGCCGCGAGACCCGGGAGAACGTGACTGTCTACAGTAAGACCGGGTGAAGCGGGACCTCTGGGCCTCGAGGGTGGAGCCACAGGGACTCGAAGGCTAGGCAGTGAGTGGGCGGGGCCTTAGTATTGGAATGGGCGTGGTCCGAAAGTTCCTAAGTGGCGGGGAAGATGGAGGACTGAAGCCGAGTGGTGGGAGAGGCTGAGTCTGAGCCACCGGAAGGGAGTGTGGCCTGGCTTGAGCCTGAGTGGCCCGAGAGGCGGGGCGCGGTACTCACGGTTTGACCACCGTCCTAGATTTCCCGCAGATGAGGGGCAGCCTTGACCGCGGGAGGGGTGTGGTTAGTAGACTACTGGCAAATACCGCATCCCCAGGCTTCCCGGCGCCCCTCCTGACCCTGAGCGAGCCCAGCGTCCCCGAGGGGAAGATGGTGACAATAACTTGTGCTGCCGAGGCCCGAGCTTTGGTCACACTGGACGGAGTTCCCGCCGCGGTCCCTGGGCGGCCCGTCCAGCTTCAGCTAAACACCACAGAGAACGACGACAGACGCGGCTTCCTCTGCGACGCCACCCTCGAGGTGGACGGGGAGACCCTGAACAAGAACGAGAGCGCCGAACTGCGTGTCCTATGTGAGTTGACCTCTTGCCTCCCTCCTCGTGATCTCCAAGGACATACCCGGTCCCTGGCCATGTCGTGGAAGTGGGGCTTTTCTCATGGTACACGTGTAGCCTCTCTGCATCTCACACCCCTGCCCGCAGACGCCCCCCGGTTGGACGATTCGGGCTGTCCCAGGAGCTGGACGTGGCCAGAGGGCCCAGAGCAGACGCTGCGTTGCGATGCCCGCGGAAACCCAGCCCCCTCGGTGCACTGCGCCCGACTGGATGGTGGGGCGGTACTGGCACTGGGCCTGCTGGGTCCCATCACTCGCGCACTCTCGGGCACTTACCGCTGCACCGCGACCAATATCCAGGGCGAGGCAGTCAAGGACGTGACGCTGACAGTGGAGTGTGAGTTGGGGGTGCACATGCTGCTTCTCTGTCTGGTTCTTAGAGCCTAGAGGTGGCCAGCCTACAGGGAAGAGTAGGCGCAGGGTCTGAGGGGTGCCTTTGGGCGGGATTTTAGAAAAAGGAACAGGCTAGTGTGTGGGGTTGGGGGAAGACCTTAGAGAAAGACGGGAGGAAGGGGTAGGCTTTCCATAGGGATGTGGGGCGTGGTATTGGAGCAGAGTCTTGGGAAGGTGTACGCTCCGAGCCATCTAACAATTTTTAGGCCAAAGACTGGGGGAGGGCCCTGTGGGTACTTTGTAAAAACAAGAAAAAGGAGCCCCTCTGGGCTCACAAGACCCCAAAATAGTGCATGGCTTGACTGGCATGAGACCCCTTTGGTTCCACATCCTTGTGTGGGGCATTGCCTGCCCAATCCTTCCTGACTGTCTTGGGATGGGAAAGAAGATCTAGGGACATTAGGCTGATCCCTGAACACAAACCCCCTTCAGATGCACCAGCACTGGACAGCGTGGGTTGCCCAGAGCGCATTACATGGCTGGAAGGAACAGAAGCCTCGCTGAGCTGTGTGGCACACGGGTTCCCACCGCCAAACGTGAGCTGTGTGCGCTCTGGGGAGTCCCAGGTCATGGAGGGTCTGCTGCGTGTGGCCCGGGAGCACGCAGGCACCTACCGCTGTGAAGCCACCAATACTCAAGGCTCTGCGGCCAAAAATGTGGCCATCACGGTGGAATGTGAGTGAGGGCTGCAAAGGGCAAGATGGGTTATGTCAGGATAACCTTGAGCTAACTTCTAGTCCCTGCCGTGACCCTCTGCTCCCCAGATGGCCCCAGTTTTGAGGAGCTGAGCTGCCCCAGCAATTGGACATGGGTGGAAGGATCTGGACGGCTGTTTTCTTGTGAGGTTGATGGGAAGCCACAGCCAAGGCTGGAATGCGTCGGTTCTGGGGACACCAGTGAAGGGGTGCTGCTGCCTCTGGCACCCCCAGAACCTAGTCCCAGAGCCCCCAGCATCCCTAATGAACTGGCACCTGGTGTCTACACCTGCAACGCCACCAACCGGCATGGCTCCATTGTCAAGACAGTGGCTGTTAGCGTGGAGTGTGAGCGGGGCCCAGGCTGGCTGGAGTAGAGGGTGCCCCAGGTCTGGCCCCTCCCTGATAACCCCTATGACTGCTTTGCAGCGCCACCACAAATGAATGAGTCCACCTGCCCAAGTCACCAGACGTGGCTGGAAGGGGAGGCTGCCAAGTTGGCCTGCTTCGCTGGAGGTCGCCCCTCCCCACAAGTGCGATGCTCCAGGGAGGGCGCTCCCCTGCCTCAGCAGCTGCGCGTGTCCAGACAGGATGCGGGCACCTACCGCTGCTTGGCCATCAACCCGCACGGCACAGACGCCCGGACGGTCACCGTGGGCGTGGAATGTGAGTGGGGTTAGCACTAGATAGAGGGTACGGTCCTCAGAACACAGCCTTGCAGTGGTCGCATTGCCCAGGGGAGCTAGCTCAAGGGTACCTCCTTAGTCCCATTTCCGGGGATAAAGAAAACCGGCCAAACTTGAAGAGAATAAAAACTCTAGGGAACAGGAGGAGCCCGACTCCCCTCAAATCCTGGGTCAGAGGACACTAGCACGGGTCCCCACCTTCTCCCATTTGGGGTGGCGGGCTGAGGGATGTTGGTTCACACAACAGCCCGATTGTGGGGGGGCCTCTGCTGGGAGACTGGATCCCCGCCTGCGCATTCGAGCAGGGGTGGTCTCAGATTGTGCTGGGCGGAAGCGGGTACCTGGTCAGCGTCTGGGCTGGCCCTGAGTCCCCTTACAACATTCTGTCCCCCCGTAGACCGGCCTGTGGTGGCCGAACTGGCTGCGTCGCCTCCAGGAGGCGTGCGGCCAGGCGGGAACTTCACGTTGACTTGCCGAGCAGAGGCCTGGCCCCCCGCCCAGATCAGCTGGCGCGCCCCCCCAGGGGCGCTCAACATCGGCCTGTCGAGCAACAACAGTACCCTGAGCGTGGCAGGCGCCCTGGGTAGCCATGGCGGCGAGTACGAGTGCGCAGCCACCAACACGCATGGGCGCCACTCGAGGCGCATCACCGTGCGTGTGGCTGGTAAGTGGCATCTGGGGGGCGGAGTCTGCGACTTGGGACATCTGACCTCCTCCCTGCCTTCCTGTATCCACAGATGAGACTGGAGGCCAGGGTAGAAGTCTGGGGCGTCCTGACGGGTGGGGGACTTTGATGGTGGGATGAGGGTGAGGTGGAGGGAGAGGGAGCTGAATGAACTTCAAGGGGAGGGACCCTCCAGGGCTGTGACTGCTGTGGGAGAGGCTTATTCATTTGTTGGGGTTCTGCCTGGTGGAGAGTTGGTCCATTTCACCCTCCATTGTCGCTGTGGAGAACAGGGCTTGGAGAGGGACCAAGCGCAGCGGATGGCAATGGGGGGGAGGTGCGGCGTGAACTAGATCCCTTCTCCCCATTTCGTGTCACTTGCAGGCTTGGTTCTCTCTGGGGTAGAGGAATGACCCGGTCCTCCCACCCTCATCCTTTTGGGGGTGAGGAGAATTGACTTGTGGGTATCTCTGGAGCCGGGGGCTTATATCATCATGTGCTGGGGTGACGTGTAAAATGGGTCTTGTGTCACACCAGCGCTGGGAGTGACTTGGGTTTGGCATCTCATTGGGGGTAGGGGGAACTCCCAGCTGGTCCAACCTCTTTGAGGGGCTCCACCCTGCAGGTCCGTGGCTGTGGGTCGCCGTGGGCGGAGCAGCGGGGGGCGCGGCACTGTTGGCCGCGGGGGCCGGCTTGGCCTTCTATGTGCAGTCCACCGCCTGCAAGAAGGGTGAATACAACGTGCAGGAGGCCGAGAGCTCGGGCGAGGCCGTATGTCTCAACGGCACTGGCGGGGGCACAGGCACTGGCGGGGACACAGGCGGGGGCGCGGGCCCTGAAGGTGGAACAGAACCTGCGGACACCGCGGAGACGCCCGCTGGTGGCGAGGTCTTCGCCATACAGCTGACATCAGCGTGAGCCCTCTCCCCGCGGGCCGGGCTGGGGGACGCTCCCCCAGACGCAATGGGGGCTTATTGTTTTATTTATTCATTTATTTATGTATTCAATTCCAGGGCGTTACCCCCATTTTCTACCCCCCTACCCAGTAAAGTTTTTATAAGGGACATTGGTTCAGTCTGTGTCAGTCTCTGCAAGGTGGAGGCCCCCAGGGTTCGAATCCAAACCCCGTGGGTTATTCATTCAAAACAGTTTTTGTTTTTGAGAGTCTGCTGTGTCTGGAGCACACAGTGTGACTTGGAGCTTCTTTCCATTCCCCATTTCCTGCTCTCACAGGATTCTTGGGCAGGGGTGGGGACCACATTCCTTCCTTCCTCTCCCTTAGGTTTCTCTCTTCCTCCCAGCACTGCTTTCTAAACCGGCTAACTCTTTAGGGTGGGAGCTAGGGGCTTCCCCAGGATGGTTCCTAGCAGAGCTAAGGCCACCTTCCCCAGATGGGTGGAGCCCAGGGATCTGGGCATCAGACCCCTGCCGACATCTCGCCCAGATGGCAAACGAAGGTAGTGGCTGCAGCTATGCTGTCAGCTCCCAGGATGTCCTTGTCTCACTTGCAAAGTGTCCTCCATCTTGTCCATCCACTGTGCCTCAGTTTACCCTCAACCTGCCTTTGGATTTGACCCATCATGATTCAGAACAGAAACACAGGGTATCAAGTGAAACTCCTACTGCACACCACTATCCCCCTCATTCCCCACAGCATAAGGAGAGAACAGCTGGGCCTACCCCCAATCTCCTCCTCCCTAAAAAGCAGGAACAGAGCTGCAGAGGAGGAAGCAGGTCTGGACAGCGCAAACTCCGTTGGCTGCCCATGCCAACATTTCACGAGCAAAGGTGAGAGCAGGAAACGGCAAGAGGCCACGCCAGTGCTGGGTGCCAAGTACCAAAGGCAACAAGGCACAGCCTCTTCAGTCCTACACTCTCAATCACCTCTCCATTCCCACCCACCTCCTCCATGTTCCTTGAACCCCACAAAGTTCTGCCTGCCACAGGGCCTTTGCTCTTGCCATTCTATCTGCCTGGAGCGTCCTCACCCCAAATAGCCCCACAGTTAGTTCTTTATCCTCAGGTCTCTATGCAAATGTCACCTTCTCAGAGAGGCCTTCCTGAACCATGGCTAAGGTAGCCACCCAACTCTTCCACATCTTCTATACTTTCTCTGTAGCACTGAGCACTACTTGACATTGCATTAGACATGTGATTGACTATTTCTTTACTGTCACTCTAGAATATTGGCTGCACTAGAGCAGGAATCTTTGTTCTGTTCACCCTGCAGTGTCCCATTTGGGGGCTGGCATGCAGTAGTTGCTCAATAAATGCTGAATAAATGGATAAAAACAGCCATGAGTTTGCAGACACACAGTCTGAGACCTTTGTGTTTTCAGTGTGTGTTCCCAGATTCTCCATGCTGGGCAGAGATTCTCCCTGTCATGGTCAGGGACACACATGTGGCGGAGACCTTGTACCTCCAAAGTCATGGTTGAGTGAGGAGAGGACCCTGGGGCAGTAGAGAACTGGGAGTTCTGGTAGGTCGAAGAGGGAGACCAGCAAGGAGCTGAACTAGAGCCTGCCATGGGTGGGAATGGCATGTCTGTTTTAGACAGAGTGGTCAAGGGGGGCTTCTTTGAAGGCTGAGCCTCCCCTCCCTAAGTGGTAAGAAGGTGGCAGCTAAGGGAGAGTGGGGGAAGAGTGTTCTGATCCAAGGAAGGGGACCAAATGAGTCAGGGTCTGAGGGCTGAGGAATCTGGGCCCAGGCCTTCTCTACTGGCCACCCAGGAGAGACTAAAGGGGTCCCACAAGGGCCTGCCTTCTCAGGGCATGTGACCAGGCAAGTCTCACTCAGCCCCAAGGCAGGGACCAGCCCTGCCCGCACTGCATCCCACCAGTCCTTGACCCTCACTCCTCCCTCCCCATGAGCACTGGCAACCAGAGCTATGCCCAGGGCCCACCTCTTCCACATGGCTTTTGGCTTCAGGCTGGGGACACCTTTTGGTGGGGTTAAAGAGATCTTAAAAGAGGGGGAGGGGAACACAGCAGGGCCTGGTCCCTGTAGGAAGCAGGGAGGTGACATTCTGCAGGCAGAGGTGGAGCTGACAGATGAGGGGCCCACAGTGTATCAATGTGTGCCTTCTGTATGTGTTTCGTGTGTGTCTATTGTGTGTATCTGTCGTGGCTATCGACAGGTGTGTCTATTGTCTATCAGTAGATGTGTGTCTGTCAACCCGTGTGTCTTTCAGTCTTATGTGTAGTCTGTGTGTCTCATGTGTCAGCACATGTGTCTGTTCGTGTGTGTTGATGCATGTCTGTCCTGTGTGTGTGTGTGTGTGTCTTTCTACACATGGTGTCTGTGTGTGTGGTGGCTGTTCCCATGTGGCATGTTGTGGTGGATGTAGCTAGTCCCCTCTCGGGGGCTGGTGCCTGTGTACATGACCGTATGTGTGTGTGTCCCTCAGAACCCCAATGAGAAAATGCCTGCCCCACGTTCCCGGGCTGGGGGAGAGGCAGGTGAGGGCACAAGAGGTGGACTCCCAAGTCACAGCGTTCCTTCTGAGTAGCTCTGCTCTTTATTGTCCCTGCTAGTAACAGTATGAATGTCACTGCTGAGAGCATTTTCTGAGGGGAGCTCAGCCAAACCTGACTGATTGGAACAGGGACCCAGGAAGGGGCCAGTGACCCCCTGAGAAAGGGGCTCTGGGGTTTGAGGCCTGGGTCTTCTGCCTGGGGACCATGAATGGGAAGGGGGCAGAGAGCAGGCAGGCCGAAGCCCTCAAGACCCAAGTTCGTTTCCCATTCCTCCTAGGAGGTCTTCTGCCCGTTCTTCCCCTGGAGAAACTGAGTCAGGACAGGCAGGGCTGGGTGAGGAAGGGCTTACCCTTCCTGAGTTGGGCCTTGGTGGGGGCCCAGGAAAACCCCACATCTGCCACATAACCTTTTGGGCTGGACATTTTTTCTCGGTACCAGCCAGCAGCTGGAGCACCGGGTGCCGTATTTCTTATACCTGGAGTGGGAATACAAGAAACCAACATTCAGGATGCAGCAGGGGTATAGAAACTGCCACAAAAAAACAACTTTCCCCAAAGGTGCAATACCCTATGCTGGCTAAGCACAGGCTGATTTGCATGCCCACCCCAACTTCTCCATTCTGCGGACCTGATACCACAGGCATTGCAGAGAGGGGTCCCATCTTCGGCATCTCGCCAGAGAGGGGTCCTCTGGGTCCTACAGGAAGCACAGCGCCGGGGCCCTGAAGGGGCAGAGGCCAAAGGGCAGATGTCAGAGGCCAAGAGTTTGAGCTCAGGAGTCCCATGTGGGGTGGAGCATGGGGATCTCTGTGAAGGCCACACCCAGCTCTAGGCCAGCCCCAGGTGTTGCCAGATCTAAGACAGGGAAAGCTAGGAAGGGAGACAGATGGCAAAGCTTGGCAGAGGAAGAAACTGGGGGTGGAGTGACTCAGCTGAGTGGTGGGGGTACTGCAACTCCTCAGATGGGTCTAAATGGGGAAGCAGGATGGGGAGAAAGACAGGGAGGACAGGAGGTTGGTCCCCCCAAATATTTATAGCTTTCAGGTCTCCAGGACTCACCCAGGGCCTCACTGCCTCCCAGGTTAGCCTCAGGGCCCCCAGTGGGGCCTGCAGGGGGACCCTGAGAGCGGCTGCTGCAGGCCAGGCTAGAGAGCAGACAAGCATGTTAGCATTGGGGAATCTATCCTGTCCCAGACAGCCCCCCAAAATGAAGATTTCCTATCAAGATACCAGGCATCAGGAGGCATCTGATGTCTGAAGGGCCTGGCGTGGTCCCTCATTAGCAATAATAACAATGATTATCATCTGAAGAGGTAGTTAGCTTGGGGCCAGCCTGCCAGGTTGAAATCCCATTTCTCCCTAGTCTTCGTTGTGCGACCCTGGACAAGTGATTTCCCCCTCTGTGCCTCAGGTTCTTGCGTCTGTAAAAGCAGGCTTTACAATGCTTCAGTGAGACCACATACATCAAGTGTCATCTGTTACCTCTTATCGTTATTCCTGACAAATGGTAGCTATTATTATTAGAAAAAATAACACAGCAGCAGCTGTCAGTATGGTCAGGCCCATCTCATAAAGGGGAGACCCAGGCCTAGACCAGGAAGTGGCTGGCCATGGCAGCAGGGCAGGGACTGGCATTAGTCTTGCTTAGAGACTGGGCCACTTCTAATGCAGGACTGGTGTAGGAGTGTGTGAGCCAGGCCTGGAAGCACCCCACCCCGGCCCCGGCCCCACCATTATCATTAACTGCATCAAGGGTGCCCTTACCAGGGCCAGCCCTTACCTGTAGCTGGGTATGATCTGTAGGCTGGAACCCGGCTGTATCTGAAACTTCAGCGTCACCCCCTCGAACTGGGGGTCCACTTTCTCTGCGCCCCGGTGTGGGTTCAACTGCTTCCGGGGTCTCTTCTGGGGTGGGGCTGAAGGGACTGAGGGTGTCCCTGGGGGCCCCAGGCTGTGTTGCTGGTTGACTGGAGTCAGCATGGCCCTGGCATCCCTGGCCAGAGGTGGAGGTCCCAGCATCCCAAGGGCCTTCAGCTCCCAGCAGGGGCCCCGGGCCTGGGTGTCCCCAGCAGGGGGCTGGGCCAGGCCCTCCATCTCTGGAAGGAAGTGCAGGGCAGTGATGGAATCCTGGTGTGCAGGCCAGAAGGACCTGGGAACAAGGGGTAGTGTGTGTGGTCACTCCCTTCCTGGGTGGCACTACATAGGCCTCGGGGACATGGGGCAAGGGGAACCACATGACCTCTAACCACATATAACCCCACGTACCCCTGGGGACCAGAACCTCTTCTTTGTAAGTATCAGTAACTAACATTGTGGCCCCCGAATAACCTCAGAAACCAGAGGTTATGACCCCTTGACCACTGGGCCAGGATGGGGGAAGGGGCGGCTCCTTAACGCACCTGCCACTGGGTGTGAGGCATCTTGGGGCCCTTGGCGCCCGCTGGGTGGGGGTTCCGGGGAGCGGTTCGTTGTCCAGACAGAACGGCGCCAGCAGCTCTCGCAGCATCATCGAGAAGGCCGGTGCTGGCTCGGCCTCCATCATGCCCCAGCCCAGCCCCCTCTCCTAATCTCGCCTGGCCCCGCCCCTACCGGCCCACGGAGGCACGCCACCTGGGTGGGCGGGACCTGCGGGATACTGCGCTCTGGCAGAGGTGGGCAGTAAGTCCTACCTGGGCAGGGCTGGCGATGTCCGGTGCCTGCTTCCTAGCTCCCAATCTCAGGCCAGGCACTGCCCCTCTCCCTTCCGACTCTGCTAGGGTGGCCTGCACATCCCTGGCGGCCAAGGGCGGCCTGGGCCCCTCCAAATCCCTCCGCGGCTGCAGGGGCGGGGCCTTGTCACGCTGACGCACATGGGCCCTCAGGCTCTCAGGCCCTCTCCTCCAGTCTTCTGCCTCAGTTTCCCCACTGGCCCCATCACTGCTGTGGGAGGGGAGAGCTAGGGCCTGGAAGAGGCAGCTGTAGATCCAGAGGAAAGCCCCGGCCAGGACACTCAAGATGCTGCAGTTCTGTGCGACTGTTTTATTGTCACTCTAATTAGATTCCACCCCTATCCATACCCCCATTCGCAGGGGCTTGGGGAGGCCGCCCCAACCGGGGACCTGTTCCCACTAGAGCCTGGACATTGGGATCTCTCTGAAGCATTTGGCCTCCTGGGTGCTTCCAACATCTCTCTCGGGCCTGTCCGTGCTCTGGGCTGGGCTGGGCTGGCAATTTGGCTGTTCCTCCAGTTCTGGCCCTGGGGCCATGGGTGTATGGGATGGTCCAGCAGCCCATGTCAGTGGGGCTTGGGGACATGGCCGTCCACGTAGAAGTTCCTGGTGATCTTGGGCAGGGTGAATTCAGCCCCTTCAAGTTCTGGCGTCAGTATGATCTGGCAGCCCAGCCGGGAGTTCTCTTGGAGGAGGGGGGCCATGTCCAGCATGTCATCCTCCCTGGGCAAGGAGGGCAGCGGTTAGTTATGGGCACGTTGGTACAGCCGGCGAAGGACCAGAAGGGCAGGGATTGGTCACCTCTCAGGCCAGGGAGAGGCAGCCTGATCAAACCCAGGGGTGCTATGCCCCTGCCAGCACCTAGAGTGGGGAGAAGAGCTGGGGCTGCCCTCCGCTGCTGCCCAGTGGACCTCTAAACACTGGGAATGCAGAGGCTCAATGGCCAACCCTGCTGGGAGGGGCCGTCGTGCTCACCTCTCATCAGGAGGTGGTAGAAGGTCCAGGTGGTCCTCGCTCACGTACACATGGCAGGTGGAACACGCCAGAGAGGCTTCACAGGCCCCTAAGGGCAGCAAGTGAAGGGAACGTAGGTGAGGGGCATGGTCATGCTGGTGCCATCCGGTGAAAGACATAACAGAGAAGTCTATATCACCACGTGCCCCCATCTTTCCCTCCCGGGCCTGTACACCCATTGTGTGCACCCTCCAGCCTGTCATTTACTCAGCTAGCTGTTCCTGAGCTGCAAATAGGTTTTGCAAAGGGATATCCTGGGTGTCCCATTTCCCAACGATTCCCCATCATGCTGGGTCCATGCAACCATTAATGGGTGTGGACTGGACTTCAGTGTAGCTGAGAAGGGAAAGGCCAGGCAGGTTCCCAAGGGCTCACAGCCAAGGGAGCCCTTGCTGTGACTCTGTCACAGTGACTGGCAAATGTGTTCCCACTTCCCTCCAGTTCCTTAAGGAGGGACCAGCTCACTCTGCACCTAGTGCAGCAGGGGAAGGAGTCAGGGAATAAAGGTTGAAAGATGCAGAAGCGGAGGTTTCCTGGACACACTGCCACCCTTCTGATTGATGACTGAACTGTGCTTGCGGATAATGTCCCTCCTGGAGTGCTTGCGGATAATGTCCCTCCTGGACTAAAACCTTCCAAAAGGTTTCCACAGACAGAAAATCCAAATCCCTGGTATCCTCCCACTCCCTCACTCCGTCCACATCAGCCACACCAGCCCCCTTGCTCAACTCCAGCACGACAGAAACTCTGCACTTGCTATATACCCTTGGCCCGAAATGCTCTTCTGTCTACTCTTTCCATGGCCAGACCTTGTCTTCGGGGACTCAACTATCCTCCAAGTTCCCTATCTCCTGTTTCTTGTCCTTCCCCCTGCCTTGTTAACTCTTATTCATTTCTATACAGCATTTTTCACAGTCTGAAGTTACCATCTTAATCTCTGGGTTTACCTGTCCCCCATCAACCTGCCCTCCTCTCTCTGTACACGGCACTGAGCCTGGCACGTTGTAGATGCTGAGGAGACACCTGTTATAAGTGGATGATGGGACAGAATTCTCCTCTCTCTTCCAGACATGTTAGACAGTGAGGGTGGAGTCCTCATCTGAGGCCTTGGGTCAAGGCAGTCTCCTGACCCAGCAGAACCTCCTGTCCCCTGGGAAGAAACTTAACGTTGAAACTCCAAATAGATCCCAGCTTCTCTTCCTCGGCCCTGTCTCCCACATCATTAGCACCCTCGTCCCTTGAGATTATCTAATATAAATGTCCCAACTAGTCACTGCACACTAACCATGTGCCAGGCACTAAGCACTATGCACGATGTCTGTTTAATCCTCCATAACAACCCAGCAAAATGGAACTATGTTAGGCCATTTTATAGATGAGGAAACAGAGGCCCAGAGATGCTAAGTACCTTGCTCAGGGTCACAGAGCCGGTAAGAGGCAAAATTTGACCACAGGCCACTTGCCTCTAAAACTCATATTCCAATCTCCATCCTGATTGCTAGCTTGGGTTCCAGAACAAAATTTAAGGTAGGCCTGCCATGACCATCCCCATCTTCATCCCCTCTAATGAGCCTCCCAATTATATTCACCAAATAATCCTATACACTTTTTCAGGCCATCCTTTTCAGTTGCTGATAATATAATTATATATTTACTCTCTATTAGGTTAAAATTGGTATGAAATGACAGGCTTTCTCTATTTTTGTATTTTGCTGCCTGGCACACAGTAGGTGTTCAATATCCACAGACGAGCAGCACAGATTAGTGGCTAAAATAGGCTGGGTTTGACTCTAATTTTGTCATTTCACCTTGGATCAGGTCTCCACAACCTGGGGCTCAATTTCCTCCCTATAAAATGAGGTAATCTCCACTACTGCATAAACTTGTCATGAAGCGTCAATGAATGAATTAATGTGTTAACACACTTAATGTCTGCTGTTATCTTTCCTTCAACAAATACTGATTTAATACCTGTTGCATCTAAATACCATGACTGGCAACACATACATGTGAACATGGCAAACAGTGTTTCTGATCTCTTCTGGGGACAGATGACAAAGGATATAAAACAGTGAGAAGTGCTATGAGGACAATAAAACACACTAATATGATAGGCTGAGGCATGGGGACTTAAGCTTGGCTGAGGGGGATGAGATTGCCAGGAAGATAACATTTACATTGAGAACTGCTGGATGAGAAGAAACCAGAAGACCTAGTGGGAATTCACTTCAGACCCAGGGAGTAACAAACGCAAAGGCCTGAGGCAGGAAAGAATTTGGCAGTTTAAGGAACAGCAAGAAAGCTAGCGTGGACAGACTAGAGGGAGAAAGGGCGGTACAAGCAGGAGTTTTAGTAACCTCAGGTAAATGCTCAAACAAATGGTGAAGGAATGCAAGTTAAGAGCTGACCAGGGGATGAGGCAGTGGTGAGGAGTCTGGATTTTAGTCCATGATTGGTGAAAGGCATGGGAGGGTTAAGCAGCGGAGAGACGTATGATTTGTGCGTGTTTTTTTTCTTTTTTCTCTTTTTAAAAAAAATGAATGATAGGGGCCTCCCAAATTCTCTGGGCCTGACTTCTACCTTCCAGGTCCACTCCATGGCGCTGGGCCAGGTGGAGAACATTGTCCCCGACTCTGCCGCTCACAGGAATCCGTTGGCCTGACCGGTCTACGAACACCACATTCACCCTGGGGACAGACGGGGGCGCGGACGGCGAACTGGATGATGGCCCAGAATCTAGGGTTAGGAGGTCTGGCTTGGGCTTGACGGACAGTGAAATAAGCCGAAGCAGATGGGGGACCCAGGGATAACGCATCAGGGCAAGGTGGGGGGGATCAGAGGAACCTCGTGAGACGAGGAGCGGAGGACTTGGACCCCGCCCCTCCGACCCCCCCCCTCCCCCGCCACTCACACGTCCCCGGGCCGCTCGGGGCCGCTGGCTTCTTTCTCCCCCGCCGGGCGCGAGCCTGGAAAACACGGTTAGGTGAGCGGAGGCGCCGCGCCGCGCCCTGCCGGCGTTCGACGGGTTAACGCCGCCCCCATCCCGAGGCGCTCTAGGTACCTGTCGCCCTGAATTTTCTGGCTGTCGCTGGCGCCGCCGCCTTCCAGGATCCCCAACAGCCTCCAGGTCGGCTCCACCAGGTACCCCACGCCACCCGTAGCAAGAAACCGCCATTCGCACCACCCCGAGCCACGGAGGCAGCCATGACAGGCATCACGTGACCCGAAGACTGGGCATGCGCTGTGGCGCACAAGGCAGCAAAGGGTTTATAATCACCCCCATAAAAGCACCGCTTGCTTGTAGCGTGTGAATCCAAGCGTGGACTGTTGGAGTGGGGAAAGGTGAAGTCTCTGGCACACCAAGACCTGTGGAGATAATCCCAGACCACCCACCCAGGCCCACGATCCCAAAAAACAGCCAGCTCTTTCTTTAAAATTTTACTTACAAATTTTAATTCAGCAAAGGTCTGTGAGAGGATTGGGGAGAAACCGCCCCGCCCCCCAAAGTGTATGTGGACACCTAGAGGAGAGGGAAGCTGGTGGCCCAGCCGGCCAGGGGCAGGGCTCAGGGTCACTTCAGGCCAACAGGTCCTGCTGGTGGGCAGGGTCAGAGCTTATCTGCATGGAGGTGGATTCCCCCTTGGGCCAAAGGGAGGCCTGCTCCAGGTGATCTGGCCTGGGGATACAGAGGCGGAGCTCATTTTCAACCTGGGGAGAGTGAGCAGAGGCTCAGTGAGATGCGCAGTGCCCTACTTCCACAGATGGACAGCAGGACTGGTTTAAGCTGGCAGAGAAAGCCGGTCTCGGCACTTAGTTTAGGCCTGGCAGAAGGGATGGTAGGGTTGGTTTGCCAACACAATCCCCAGGCCAGAGCCATTTGGTCCTGAGTCAAGCTTCTGGAGCTCAGCGTCACAGAGGCTCTGACCAGCGGGCCTGGGGCCCAGCTTTAAGGCATCAGAAAGCAAGGGAACTGTGGCAGGGACCATGGGATCGAGAGCTGGAGTACAGGTCATAGTGGGCAGGCAGGGGCAGGAGACATGCCTGTGGCAGACATGGGAGAGAAAAGGGCTGAGCCATTTCAAACCGAAAAGTGTAGAATGGAGACCCAGACATGCTGGACCTTGCAGGAATTAAGAGCTGGGGGTCATCTTGGATTGTTTAAAAAAATAATAAAAATTAGAAAAGGAAACAAAGTCATTTGTCAAAGTTAAAAAAAGGGGACAGTCTCTGATCCTCACAGGAGGACAGGAAAACCTCCAAGGCACTCAAAAGGCCAAGATACAGGAGTGACAAGGCAGGAGAGGACTCCCAGAGAGGCAGATGTAGTTGAACACAGGGAAGGGGAGAGAGGGGCCCCCGCCTGCTCTCTCCCTCTTAAGGCTACAGGGTTTCCATGCCGGGAACAGGCCAGAGACGCAGAGTGGCCCCCAGACTCCCCCATACTCCTTGAGCTCTGGCTGGGTCAGTCAGCAAAGTCTTTCAGAGATTTTTCTATTACCGGAAAAAAAATAAAAATAAAAAGAAAGAAAAAATACAAAAACACCAGAAAACCCAAAAGCGATTTGGTGCAGGCTCTGGAGCATCTCTGGCACTGGACCCTTAGAAAATCCTCTTGCGCTTCAGGTAGGAATCTGCATAGTGGCCGCCAAGGCCCTGGGAGTGCTGGCCCACGTAGCCACCTTCTGGGCTGGGCTCCGGCGAGGGCAGCAGGTGGGCAAAGCTGCGTTTCTGGCCACCCAGTGGGGTCTGGAGACAGGAAGGGGCAGCAGGTCAGGGGCCACCCAGGGGCCACCATTCCCCTGCCCTGTGTCCCTGCCCCCACCTGTACCTTCAGCAGGTGGCTGTGGCCGTTGGGCCCAGGGCCGAGGCCCAGGAGCCCTTCTCCAGAGCTCAGTGGGGAGGAACTGACAGCCTGGGAGAAATGAGAGAGGTAGGATGGAAAGGAAACATCCCCCAGAGCAAAGGTAAGGTTTTGGTTCAAATCCTGCCTTTGCTGCTTACTAACCATGAGGCTGGGGGCAGATTACTTTCTCTCTTTGAGCTTCAGTTTTTTCATCTGTCAACTGGGGCTAATACCACCCACCCTGAGATGTTGGGGAAGGGAACGGAGGCCTGGAAGGCTGGGCAGCACCAGGTGTGGCACACAGAGGGGAGGGGTGGATGGCCTGTTTTCAGCTCGGCCTTGAGCAAAGCTGACCCCCTGCCGCCTCCCCGGCCTCAGCCTAAGCAACAAGGATCACAGGGTCCCCTTGCCTTCTGGGAAACTGAACGTAGGTGGGGAGGCTCCTCACCTTATTAAGGTGGCTCTGCTTGAGGCCAGCCTGTAGGCCGCTGGTGAAGTAGGAAGTGGGCGAGCCCGAATAAAAGTGAGAGAGGGGTCCCCCACCGCCCCCAGCACTCCGTTCGCCGAAGCCACTGGGTGGGGGGGACATCTGTAGAGAAGGGGCCAGCTGAGTGAGGCAGACTATTACAGTATCCACCCCCTTTTGTGAACCACCCCCCAAATGACTCCGGGCTTTACCAGGTGACTAGCTTTGGCCAATAGCACAGTAGCATGATGATGTAAGCAGAGGTGCCTGCCCTCCCTTCTGCCTCCTGGGAACCCTGGGACCACCACCATGTGCATGAGCGCAGGCTGGCCTGCTGGCGTGAGCACCATGTGGAACAGATAAACCATCCCAGCTGAGGCCCCCTCACCATCCTACTGACTGCTACATATATAACTAAGGCCAATGTGGACTGCTGAGCCCAGCTGATCTGCTAGGTGACTACAGAGCAAACCCACCGCCTCGCAGGAGTGCAAATAAAATGTCTGCTGTTCTAAGCCACTGCTTGTTATGCAGCAAAAACCCAGGAGGTGGGATGGACAGGATGGCTCTTACTTTGTGTCGGCTGGGTCCATGAGGCCCGAGGGCTGGCTCCCGTGGGTGGGAGAAGAGCCGCCGAGGTCCCACGTCCTGAATGAAAGTGGGAGAAGTGTGTTGGGGCCTGCCCCAACCTCATCTCCCGGCTGAATTCCCCGGCACAGCCGGGCACTTCTCAGGAAAGTCTTCCCTCTCAAGTAGAGGGCAAACTCAGGATACAGGGTAGGGCAATGAGACAGGATGTGTCTTGTCCCAGGAGGTGGCTGCACCTCAGACCCAGAGATTTCTGTGAAGGCATGTGGCCCCAATGGGGCCGGGTGTTCGGAGTTTTCAAGGTAAGCTGGGCATCTGAGTTGTGTGAATGCTTGTAGTATTTATATGCTGGCGTTAGCATTTATTTGTTATTTTTTTAGTGTGGGCCAAATATAACACAGGTGGTCTGCGGGTGGCCAGTCTGTAACATCTGACCTGAAAGAGGTTGGAATCGTAGAAGGAGCAGTTTCCTAGGGACAGAGACAGGAATCTGAGAGGGGAGAAAGGCAGACAGATAGGAGGCTGAACCCCGTCTCTAAGGAGAAGCAGAAGTGCAGCCTAAGACCTCCTGGGAGGAAAAGACAGACAGGAAGCAAGGTCTGAGGTACAGAGACAAGAAACTGAAGGGCAGGGACCGTGTCCGGCAGATTCCTCGCTGTCTCACTAGTGCTTGACCTGGCACAATCAGTAGAAGAGAAAGATCAGTTTGGAGAATGACTTCCTCCCAGGACACAAAGGGCCACAGCATCCGGCTCTCGGGAGGGCTGAGCACAGGGCAAGCAGGTACTCACGGAGGGGTAGTCGAAGCCATAGCTGTCAGGAAGCCCTGGTTCGGGGGGCAGGCGGGCACTGGTGAGAGGGCTGAGCAAGCGAGACTTGAGCTGGAAGGCTTTGCTGCTGCCACCACCTCCGGGGGCTGGGGGGTTAGGCAGGGGGCCCTCAGCTGGGCGGCGGCTTCTCCCAGCGCCTCCCCAGCCCCGGGCCTCCTTACCCGCCAGGTTGCTGGCTGGGAGCAGGCTGTGTAGGTTCAGGTAGGGGTTCAGGGGGATCCGGAAGTCCTTGGGGGGCTCCCCCAGCAGTGAGACCTGTGGCGGGAGGGCTGGGTTTGCAAGGGCCCCTGGCAGGGGGAACATCACAGGGCAGGAGGCTGGAATTGTGCTGGGTGCAGGATGGCGCCTTACCCCGGAGGGTGTTGGCAGAGGCCCACTGTCTTTCTGGAGGCCTCTGAGGCCAGTGCCTAGGAGCCCCACAGAGGAAGGGGGTGGAGTGAGCTGGGCTGCTGGGGGACCCAGGCCCATGGTTTCCCGGTCACTCCCAGAGGGGCCAAGCAGTGGCGGCAGCAGGGGTGGTGGCTTCCCTCGCCGAGGTGGCAGCTCCGGGGGCAGGCCCCCCCCTACAGAGAGAAAGAGGATGTCAGCCACACAGCCATACAAGAAGACCCTTCCTCCTAGGGTTCTAGAGCCTCTGCTTGGACCAGGGTCAGTAGCCGAGGGACAACTGTGTGCTGGGCATTGAGCAGAGCCTCCTAAGTGCATCAACTCCCAGAATGCTCATGGACATGCTAGGAAGTGGGAGCCCCACTGACAGATGAGGACACTCAGACCCAGAGAGGTTGCCCAAGGCCACACACCTGGAAATTTACCACACCCAGTGAGGAAAGACGAAGCAGGATGGGCCCAGAGAGACGATGAAGGGGCAGGATCTGTGTTACCTGCAGATAGCTCCCCAAGGAGGGGGTTAGCTGGCTGGGCCCCAGGCTGGAGGGTGCCGAGGGGAGAGTCTCCCAGGATCCCAGGCTTCTGAGGACAGAGCATAGTCAGCTGGAGATGAGGGCAGTGTGGCCTGGGCAGTAGACAGATGTGACCCAAGATCTTGGCAGTCACACCTGCCAGCACACCCAGATTCCAGTCCCATGGCCCATCACAGGCAGACATGCAGTGTCCCCCAGTGTCTGCGACACCCCAGCCATCACACATTTGGCCAGCCAATGGTAACCCAGGGCCTCCCGTACGCCAGGGCCCACCCAAGGCCTTGGGGAGACCCAGGGAACACGGGTCTCAGTGTATCACAGCCTGTCACCCCACACTGTCAGTCACCTAAGAAATACACCAGTGAGTCCTTCTTAGGTACCCACCATCCCACACCAGCCGCCTTGCTGATTATCACAGAAACAGTCACACTTAGCCACATAAGGGGCCGAGCCCACAACCTCCATTCTGACAGTTATCATCAGACAGAAGCATGTCACTGACTTGGCCCATGGAATCAAACCAGATAGGGTGGCACATGTTTGTGTGCACTTGCACTATTTTTTGTCTGTATGCATGTCTCCATGTATGTGCATTGGTGTATGTGGGTGTGTCTATGTCTATTTTTGTATGTCTCTGTATATGTACTGCGGGAGTGGGGGTGAGAGGCCCCTCTGTTCCCCTGTGGGGCCAGGACTTTCTTCCCCAGAATGAGTCACTTGCTGAGTCCTGATCACCTGTGACAGGCCAGGACCCATACTGAGCCCCAGGGACACAGCCAGACAGCCCACAACCCCAGTGAGGGCGAGCCATTGGCAGGTGCAAATAGTGTCTGAAACCGCAAGGGGCTGTGGGAGCACATGTGGGTGAGGAGGGAGCCTGGGCCCACCGCTGCGTTACCTTCTGACCCTGGGTCTGCAGGGCCAGCTGCAGTAGAGCCGTGGACAGGGCAGGCCCAGTGAGCAGTGGCATGGCCGGGGGGGCACCCAGGAGACCTGGGGAAAGACCAGGAGATGGGTGTTGGTCCCTGGATAGAAACCCCCCCCCCTCCATTAAACACAGTCCTGGGCCTGAAGCTTGGAGAAGGTAAATTACTCGCCCAAAGGAATGACCCAGGAAGGGAAAGTCTGCTCTGGGGAAGGACAGCCCTTCTTTCTACCACCCTGCCTCTTTGCAGGCCGCAAGGCTCCCACCTGCGACCCCTCACAGGTGACCTCCAGTCTCATCCCAGCTCCTGCTCATGGGGCTCGTATCACTGGGAGCTCAGATGGGACCACGGTCCCAGGGAGGTGCCCGGTTCTGAGAGGCTGGGGACCCTGCCTGCCACCCACCTGACCCACCTTACCCTGCTTGCCCCCCACGTTGCTGTGGAGCAGGGGGTTGAGCAAAAGCTGTAGAGAAGCAGAGGGCCCCAGGTTGTTGAGCAGCTGCAGGATGTTGGGTTCAGGCAGGAGGCCTTTGCCCCGATTGAGGGCCTGAGGGGAGAAACAGAGGGCACTTCAGAGCCCTGCCTGGCCAGAGGGGGGGCCTTGTCGCTCCCTGTTGGCCCCCGAGTCCAGCTGGTGTCCACCAGGGGCCTTGATTTCTTGAGGGAGGAGGGTCTGGCCCCCTGCTCCACCCCCCGGACCCGCAGTGCGCACACTCACCGTGGCCTGGGCGGCGATGAGCGCAGCCAGCATGCTACGACCCGGGGGCCCTGGGGCGCAGAAGGAGACACGCAGGTGGCTACCGCCCAGGGCCAGGCCGTCTGCCCGCTGCTGTGCCTCTTCAGCCATCTCGGCCGTCTCGTACTCCAGCACAGCGAAGCCCTTCAGCTGCCCGTCCTGGCCGTAAGCCAGCTGGGGGGTGGGGAGGCAGAGGTGAGGGCCCGGGGGCAGTGACTACTCTCACACAGAATGAGAACAGTGAACAGACGCAGATCCTGATTGTGACAGCGACCCCCCCGAGAGGGTAGACACTGGGCCAATGGGGATACTGTTCTGGCCCCCATTCCTGCATTAGTTCACTGAATCTTCTCAACGGCCCTGGGAGGCTGCATCCTACCTACTTTCTAGAGGGCAACTGAGGCTCAGAGGTCAGCATATTCAAGGTCACACAGCAAGTGGGAGGGCAGAGCTGGGCCCTGCCTCACAGTGGTCAACTCCCTTGGGCCTCTTGCCAACACTTTGGCTCAGCCAAGGCCCCAAGATGGGAGTGGCGAGCTCAGGTTGCAGAGGTGGGAGGAGGGCTGGTCAGAAAATAGGTGGGTGGCTTGGGAGGCCACGAAATCAGGAGTCTCAGGTGGAGGGCACTGCAGCCAGGGCTGAGAGGTGAGGCACATGGCCTCTGAGCTCAGGCTGGAGGCTGGTGGTGAAAGGTCACACAGCCAGTGAGCCATCGGAACAGAGGCGTGGTCATAGGCAGGCCAGAGAGGCCTCTTCACCTGCCCTGACAGCAGTCACTTGGTACTTTAGGTCCAAAGCTCCTCCTCCAGACCCTGGGGCCAGATGTGTTCCAGGACTGAGAATTTTTTGGAGATGAGAAAGGGAGAATGACACACATACTGCATATTACATAGCAGTCGCCCTCAGTGGGCTCCGGGGCTCCCTGAAAATCAAACACACAAATGGCTCTGCAGCAAGATACAAAGAGAAAGGTCACAGACGGCTCCACATCAGTTCTTCGCTGCCAGGTGAGTCTGCCACCAACTCAGCAAACAGACCTCTTGGTTTTCAGGGCACTATGGGTACTGGAATTGTCAGTGGGGACTGTCCCAGGGTACGCAGATACTGTGAAAACGCCCAGCTGGGCCCTTCACTGAGTCCAGATGCAGGCACTGTTAGCACGCCCACTTTGCAGATAAGGAAACTGAGGCTTAGAGAGGGGCAGTCCCTTGCCCAGGCCACAGAGCTGGAGCTGGCATCAAATACGGGGAGGCTGCTTCCCTTAGTGGGATGGGCCACCTTGGCGTGACGATAGCTGTCCCGAGAACCAATGCCGTTCCTCTGGGTTCCAAGTGATGTACGGCCAGTTGTGGTACGGTGTGAGACCAACACCATGTCCAGTGGGAGGGAATAGCACAGAGGCCATAAAACAGAATATGGTGCAGCCGCAGAAAGAACAAAAAAGCTCTCATGTCTGAACAAGGAAAGATGCCCAAAACAAAGTAAGTGGAAAAACCCAAATCAACGCAGGCACGGCATTAACTGAGTCAAGAAATGAGGAGTGCAGGTTGGCCGGATGGCTCAGTTGGTTACAGTACGAGGGTTGCCAGTTCGATTCCCACATGGGCCAGTGAGCTGCGCCCTCCACAACTAGATTGAAGGACAACGACTTGGAGCTGACGGGCCCTGGAGAAACACACTGTTCTCCAATATTCCCCAATAAAATTAAAAAAAAAAAAAAAAAAGAGGAACGCAGGAACATATATATGAATACAACAAACAAGAGTGAGCAGGGACTTCAAGAAAAAGCGCTGAGGGGCCGGGAGGGAGCCTTTACCCTGGATCGTGAATTTCCAAATGGGATTGGACTGCTCATTCAAAAAATTAAACAAACAGAAAAGGCTTTTTGTAACACACAAGGTCTTGTGAAACCTACTTTATACATGTCTACAGCATTCAAGTTTTTTAAGCAACTTTGCAATGAAATAATTATGATATGTAAATTGGCCTGTAAATAAATGGCAAAGTGCACTAAAGTGGGTTGCTATGGGATCTCCTTAGCAGTCTCATCTTGATGTGGAAAAATAAAGCCCCGCCCCCAGAGGACAGCGCAAACTCTCAGCTTGGCATCCGGCTGTCTTGAGAGGCAGGGGCACCCAGTTAAGAGCATGGCCCCCGAGTCAGCTACGTGACCTTGACTCCCAGCCTACATCTAAGTGGCTGGCTGGCCTGGGCACGTCCCTATATATGCCCATCCCTGGCCCTCGGTTTGGGCAGCAACGACCCAACTCACAGGGTGGTTGTGGGGATTCAATCAGATGCTCAACAGGGAAAGGGGAGGGTCCCACTCCAGGAACAGCAGCTCGAGGAGGCTGTCGGCCAGGGCCAACACCTGCTCTGAGTGCCCAGGCAAGGCAGGCTCTGGCCATCAGCCCACCTCTGGCCAGGCCCCGTATCAAGGCCCAGATGCGTATCTTCTCACAATCACATCCATCTTACCGATGAAGAGAGAGAGTTCAGAGGTCAAAGGGCAGCCAAGGCCACATGGCTTCTAAATAGGGGAACTGAGGCTCAAACCTCAACCTGCCTGACTTTGGAACCCGGCCTCCATTCAACCAGGACACCTAACTTAAGAGGAGGAATGAACAGGCAGCCATTCACAAACCAATGCTAACCCCATTTCCAAATGGGGAACCTGAGGCTCAGAGAGAGAACTTTTAGTTGGTCGTGGCCCTACCATCCTCAGTCACCTCAAGGGGATGTGGGGACCAAGCGAATTCATCTGTGTCCTGAGCTCCGCCCAGGGCCTGGTGCATGAAGTAGGTGCAAGAACATGAATGACTACTGTGGGAGCAAGGGGCGAGTGTCCTACAGTTGCCTGATTCCCTAGGTGCTAACACCCATTTACACAAGAGGAGCGGGCCCCACTCAAGGCCACAGAACTGGGGTCAGAACCCAGGACTGTCCTTTCTGAGCCAGGTCCCAGCTTCCTCCAGGCTGGCCTGTGGCTTTGGAACCAGCCTGGCTCTGCCACTCCCTGACTGTATGACCCGGGGCATGTCACTTGACCCCTCTGTGCCTTAGTGTCCCCACCTGAAAATGGGGATAATACCTGCCTCTCTGGGCTGTTACAGGATGAAGGGATTGCAATAATGTGTTCAGAACCCAGTGCGTGCTGAAGGAATGTCCACCTTGGGGGTCATCTGGGACTCGCCAAGGGCTGGGCTTGGCCTATTCTCCCTGCACTGCGCCTGTCATGGGGCTGGGCACAGGTACGGACATGCCTGACAAATGGGACTTGGATGAACCCGGGATTATTTTGTTACCCAACTCATGAGTATCAAATTGCTTTTTATGAAGGAAACTGAGGCCCAGATAGCAAGTGACTGGCCCGGGGTCACAGAGCAGGGCTGGGACCTGGTCAAGTATGCGTCCTGACCTCAAGGCTTAAACAGACTGGACTTCTCCAGAGCAGCCTCCTTAAAGCTGGGCCTGGGGCCTGAGACCCAGTAGATGCTCCACAAACATCTGAAGAGTGCAGCAGTGAAAGTGGATGAGGGCTAAACAAGCCTCGCGCCCAACTTTCACAAAAGCAGCCTCACCTGCACCTCACAGGGGGCGACCACGGCCAGCAAGGTTAAGCCAGTCGCTAGAGGGAGTGCAGGGATTTGAATCCCTATTATCTGGCTCCTAGTGAGCTGTCACCCACTATACCACATGGCCTCTCTAACAAGAACCCCAAAGTGGTATCGTCAAAGGCTTTACTGAAAAGGGACCCAGGCGACTAGAGAAGGCAGGTGACGTCAAAGGACCCCTCCCAGGTGCACTGGGCCTGGCATCAGCTCCCCAATGCCCCACTCCAGGCACAGGCTCACCTGGCAGAAGGTGGGTGTGTGGACAGCCGACAGCGCCTGGCACAGGGCGTCCACATCACTGAAGCCGGGCGGCAGACGGTCGACACAGAGGCAGCGGGAGTGGAGCAGGGCGGGCGTCAGCTGCCCCGCATCTGTCCAGTGCACATACAGGGTACGTTGGCCCAGGGGCTTGCCCAAGAGGTCCGACTTGGCGCGGGCAGCTGAGTCCTTCTTCATGTACTCAGCGAAGCCATAACCCTTGGAGTGGCCAGTGCGCTCACTGTAGACCAGGAAGCAGCGCTCCAGGCTGCCGAAGGGCCGTACCAGCTCCTCGAACTGCTGCTGCGTGAGGCTGGGGGGCAGGTTGGCCACGCAGAGCAGGGCATCTGTGGGTTGCAGCTGCACCGACAGCTCGCGCTCCCGCAGGTGGCTCTGGTGAAAGGTGCTGATGGCGGCCTCAGCCTGCTCCCCGTTCAGCAGGGTCACGAAGGCTGCAGCAGGAGGGGGTGTAGGTCAGTAGTGGCCCTGAGGGCCTGCCCCTCCGCCCCACAGCCGCCTACCCCTACTTCCCTCTAAACCACGTGACCTCAGAATACTGACCAATCAGGACATCTCAGGCCGCAGCCAACTGGATAGTTGCCAGCCTTGCATGGGTGCCTCCTACCTCCAGGAAGCCTGCTCCCTGCCCTTACCCCTACCCCTGCTTGCAACCCATAGTAGCACTCCCCTCCCCTACTCGTGAGCTCACCTGCCCTCTCACCTACTGTGCACCGGGCTTGGTAATATATAGGAACCACATGCACAACTTGCGGGACATATAGGGCAGTGGTTAAGCATGTGGTCACTGGAGCCTGGGTTTCAACTCTAGCCCGCGTGGTTTTGGGGTCTGTTTCCCCATCTTTCAAATGGGAATAACTTACTCCTCATAACGACCATTGTGTCAGCAAGGAAATGGATCTAAAACAGCATCTCCCTGCCCAAGGGGAGAAACCTAGACTTGAATCCAGGCGGACTACAGAGCCCCACTCTTCCTCATTGCCTTTCCAGGTCACTAACACCTCATATCCAAGCCCCTGCCTCAGCCTCGGTCCCACTGCCACTCCTGGTTTGCTGTCTACCCAACAGCAACAGGGAGTTTTTCAAAATGAGAATTGGATTGTGCCACGCCCTTGTCCAGGGGCTTCTCAATGCTGGGGCCAGGGGAGCCTTTGTGGCCTGGCCCTGTGGCCTTGTTGACCTCCTCTCCCATCTCCTACTGCTACTTCCTGGACCATGATGGGCACAACTCCCCTCAGGCCTTTGCACCTGCTTTTCCCCAAACGTGGAATACTGGCCCCCACCCCCCTTTACCCAGTTAACACCACCCCCCCTTTAATCTGACTGCAAAAATCATTTCATCCTCACAAAGCCTGCCCTGACTGCTCCTGTTTCAGGGCCCAGCTCTGTAGCTTCTGGTCCCATGACCACTGCACCTTCATGTCTGCAGTTGTTTGAATAACATCCTCCTCCCCAGACTAGACTGTCTCTGGCCCACAGTTGTGTCCTCATGGCCCCGCACATATTGGCATTCAGTATTTATTGAAAGACGTTATGAGTCTCTTAACCTCTGGATCCTCAATACCTGGCATATATGCATACGAGGTGCTCAGTAAACAGTTGTCTCATTGCCCCATCAATATTTACTAAGCACCTACTATGTGCCAGGCACCCCCAGCCTTTTTTAGATATCTTAATGTGACCCACCCAAGCCGGTCACGCCCAATTTGAGAAAACTGAGGCTCAGGAAGGGCGAATCACTCGCCTATGGCCAAAGAGTGAGGACAGACCACTCAAACCCAGATCCATTTGCCTCAAGGGTCCAAGAGCTTAGCCACTACCTTAGCCCACCAGATAGGTTTCCAGGGGTCACCTGTCCTCACTTCCTTCTCAGCAATGTGACAGACTGTAAACAAACGCCCTGGGAGGCTGAATACCCAGCACAATGCCTGGAGGGCAAAGACACCCACCAAGGGTCTCCCACACCAGTGGGGGGCGGCCAGGGCTGACAAGATCTGTCTCTGTTCTTATGAAGCTGACCACTGAGTGCAGGAGGCCAGGTGAGTGAGCCAGCAATGACCAACCAGGGTGGTCAATGCTATGATGGGGAGAGGGCACTGAGGGCACAGTAAAGAGCTGCCTGCTGCTACCTAGATGGAAGAGGAGACAGCTAAGAACAGCGTCACAGGGAATAGCCTGGAAGCTTATGGGTGCTTGAGGTAAGGCTGGGGTACATCCTTGCAAAATAGTGTCAGGAGAGCCTCAAACAGCTTTTGAATGAGCACATCGATCAGGGTTAGTTTAGGATCAGGTTTGATCAGATTTGCAATCAGATTGATCAAATTTGACCAGCCCTGGCTGCCTGGGGGAAGGGCAAACAGGTGCATGAAATCATGGAGGCAGAGAGGCCATTTGGGCAGAGATGAAGGGCCACCAATTGTTCTGGAGAGCTTGAAGAAGACTAGACAGGCCTGGGTGACTGGCTTACTGGGAGGGGTGTCGTGGGCAGCAGGGGAGCCCAGTGATCAGGTACCTGGCTAAGCAGCCTGGAGGGGGAACATCAAGGCTCCCCATGATGAGCACCCAAGATGAGGGACAGATTGGGGCAACCGTCTGTCCTGTGCTGGCCTAGGGAGCAACGCTGGGCCCAAAATTCAGGAGAGGAGACACTGGACCAGAACGCTCCTGGCTTCAGGGACTGTCACCCCTTGCCACTAGCCCACCCCACAACCCCACAAACCTGTCCCTTTGTATTTGTCCACAAAACAGTACTTGAGCTCATAGTCGCTAAGCAGGTCGTGCACTTCCTGTGGAGAAAGAAGCCAAAGGACAGAGAGTCACCAGGGGCTTAACAGAGCAATCCAGTGCCACCTTCATGTGGAGCAGCTATTAAGGTAGAACCATTACATCCCCCATTTTACAATGGAGGAAACTGAAACTCAGAGCAGTTACTTGCCAAGGCCACTGAGGCCATACCTGGCAGTGCTGGGATTCAGAATCTAACTGCAGACCCTTTGCTCTTAACCAACACAACATGCTCTTAGAGAGCCAGGTAGGTGAGTTCAAGTCCCACCTATGCCATATACCCTTAGGGAAGTTGTTTAACATTTCTGAGCCTAGATTGGCAAGACAGGCTGTTTGCAACATTACAAGTTAGGTTATTAACAAACTCATTTTGCAGACGAGGAAAGTGAGGCTCAGAGAAGTGAAGGAACTTGTCGAAGGTCTTGGGGTTGGTCATGGCCACAGCAGGAATGCCACCCAGGGATACCTGACTGGGGACCTTGTATACTTTAAGCCACATTTTGTAGCTTCATATGCCTCCCAATTCCCTCCTGCTGACAGGGCCGCCTTCTTGCAAGCCAGCTGCAGAGGCGAGGCTCTGGGGCCTGCTTGTGCCAGACACACTGTACACCCAGCAGGAGAGACTGCATGTTCCCAGCTGAGAGATGGCAGGTGCTAAGAGGAGGGCCAGCTCTAGAAAACATGCTTAGTGGTGCCTGCCGCAGGTCTGATCCCAAGTCATGCTTGTCCCCACACTCCGGGGACCCCACTAGCCATGTGCCCACCTACAGGCAGGGTGAGCCAGTAGCAGGTATGCTGGGAGGCCAGAGAGCAGGAATTCTCAGTAACAGGAAGAAAGAATCTATTGCACCACCGCGGGCAGGGCACACCAGATGTGATCTCCTTGGGTCCAAAGAGCACGAGAAAGCCCTGTGCTACCTCCATAGGCCCCAAGAGAAGGGCACCCCTGGCCAGCTCAGCCAAGGAGCCGCTCCACAGAACACTCGCCCCTCGTTTCCTTCAGGTCTGTGGGCTGGAGGCAGAAGACGCCACTTTTCCAAATTAATCCTGGGGCTTTGAGGGAAGAAAGACCCCAGGAACTGCTACAGCTGCCAGATCTCTAAGAGACATTAATAAATGCGTACTAAGAAAGAAAGGCATACCCTAAACAATTCTGAAACTGCTGGCTATGAGGTCCCACCACCTCATGGTAGAGGAGAATGAGGAAAAACACAATCAGAGCAGAGAGCAACTGGCATCCCTTTTTCCACACTCTCACTCTAGCTGCCCATTCACAATCCCCCAAAGCTGCCCGCCCCCTTTCATTCCCCGCCCACTTCAATCACTTGATCTTGTCCAAGCCTGTGGTCGCCCCTAGCAACATCCTCCCTCAGCCCAAAGTTGGTTTCTCCCTCCATACCCTCCCCCCACAACCCGCTCTTGGTCTCTCCCAAACCCGCGTGGATCCCGCGCTTGGATTCTCCCGCCGACGTTCCCCCCAGCGCACGCCAGCGTTGGTGTTGCTCGGTTCCCCCCGCGCACGCGTACGGTGGTATTTCCCCGCCACGCTCCCACACCGCCCCCCCATACCTGGTTGGTCACGTCCCCCGGGAGGCCCCGGATCAGTATCTTGCGGCGGTTACGGAACTGGCGCTCGGTGTGTTCCAAGCGTTTCCTGATCTCCTCTGGATCTAGCGGCGGCAGTTCTTCTTCGGGCGCTCGGCGCTCCGCGGCATCGTCGGCTTCAACCTCGGCCCCAGCCTCCGGACTCAGCGGGGGCCGGTGAGTAACGGACACGTCGGCCGCCATCTTGGGAAACCCGACGCCTTCTGGGACCAGCGAGTCGGGGCGGAGCGTCATAGAGCGGCAACGAGAGCGCGTCCACCTATTGGCCGGGAGAAGCCCCGCCTCCTTCTCGATTCCCTCAGCCCATTGGCGAAGGCCCAGCCCGCCCCTCAGAGTTCAAGCCCCTTCTGGACGCCACAGCCTCCGCTCCTTTCCGCTGCCGAGGTGTCACTCAATGGACGCGCTGTGGAAAAGCCCCTCTACACAGGAGGAATCAAGCCACAGACTCCGGATTTTGAAGGCTTTATTGTTTCGGAACCCGGGGATACAGCCACATCCCGGTCTTCTTTGGCCCAGTCCCCGGGTAGCCCGAGGTTCAGGATGGCTCCTCCCCCAGCACCTCGTTGGGCCGTTTAGACGTGAGGGGCAACCAGGTGCTCCCCTGATTCACATGGTAGATGTCATTACGCTTCCTCACCCTGAAGATGTGCAGTGAGGCTGCGATGACAGTCACGACGCCCAGGATCGTTAACACCCCCATGAAGATGGTGACGACAGGGGAGTTCCGGTCTGTGCAGATAAGCGAGGAGTAAATTCTCGCACCTGGGCCCCGCCTGGGCTTGCCCGTCTAGACCCGCGGCCGCACCTCACTCACCCTGAACGTTCATCACCACTGTCCAAGTGTGCGTGCCCTGTGAACTGACCGCCCGGCAGCTGTAGGTACCACTGTAGTTTAACTTGACGCGGAACGGGATCCCGACGGGCACCTGGGACCCTGAGCTTTCCTGCAAACACTGTAGCTGAGGTTCCGGGTTGCCCCTGGCCTGGCACTGCAGGACATGAATCGTCCTATCTTTCCACGTCAAATGCTGAGGACATTTGGCTGGGTCAATCTTGGGACCGTCTGTGGGACCACCAAATGATCAAACACCCGAGGCACAAGGGGCAAGGGAGAATCAAGTCTTCCCAAACCAGGGGAACAAGGGATCAGAGGCCAGAGTGACCTACTCACACAGGACATGCAGCTGGACGCTCCTGTTCCTGCGCAAGAGTATCCCATCGACCTCGAGGGTGGCATTGCAGAAAAAGCTGCGCCTGTCGTCCCTCTCGGTGGCGTTTATCTGAAGCTGGGCGAGCTGCCCTGGGGCCACGGCCGGAACTCCATCCAGTGTGACCTGGACTCGGGCTCCGGCCGCGCAAGTCACAGTCACTGTGGTCCCCTCAGGGACGGTCGGCTCGGTCAGGTTTACGATAGTCCCGCTCAGGTTCACTGTGGGCCCCCAGAAGCCTAGAGGAGGGGCATTAACCGAAAATTTGCTGAGCACGCCCCTCACAGCGGTCAAGCCCCGCCCTCCACCCACATCTTGCCCCTTGCGGTTACCCAGGCCATGCCTTTCGGCTACTCTGTGGACCGCCCCCTCGCCATACTTGGGGCGCTCAGACTATACTCTTCAGGTCACTTAGGCCCTGCCCGCTCTGCAACTCCTCCCACTCTGGCGGCTCAGGCCTCACTTTTCCTATTTCCCATATGCCTTGCCCTCTTGCCTCATCTCTCCAGCTGTTTTGGCCCCGTCCCCACTTACTGTAAATGGTCAAGTTCTTTCGGATCTCCCGGCTCTCGCCCCCCAGAGTCACGTTGCAGACAATCTCCCTGGCACCCTCTTGCTCTGCGCTTGCTGTGGCTGTGGCTGTGAGCGTGTCCCCTTGGCTCAAGACGGAGGTATTCAGCATCTGGTTCCCCAGTGCCAGTTGTACCTGGGCCTCTGAGGCTGGAAACAGCCCGTCCAGGCTACAAGCCAGGGGACCGGACGTTCCCACCTCCAAGAACCGCGGGACAGTGAGGCGCGGGGAGGTCACAGGCAGGACTGGGGAGAAGGGTGGGCATGAGTGGGAAATCTCACACAGCCATGGATGCCCCCTTTCCATGTGACACATTCATACCCCCCAACCAGGGTCCTTTCCCAGAATACCTTTCAGCCTGGATCACCCCTTTTCCAGGACACACCTAAACATACTTCTCAAAAGTTCCAGTGGCCAGCTGGAGCCTCCCATCTGAGGCCACCCCGCTCAAAGGCAAGGGCATGCCTTCCCAGAAGCTCTTGAGATCTAGGCCATCTCATTCTCAGGAGCCCCACCGCCCAGGCACCCCTACTGTGATTGGCCCAGCCCATCACCCACTGTCCACAGTCCCTTCCCTCACCAAAGGTTCGGAGCTGCCTGGGGGCCGAGCTGTTCTGAAACAGTCCCAGCCCTTGGGGCCGCAGGTCCAGTTCAGAGCGGCAAGAGAAATTGGCACCATGATCGTCTCTGCTGGCCAGCACTGTGGTGGTGACCTCTGCAGGCTCCCCGACCGCCTGCTGCCGGCTCAACTCCTCCTCTCCGCGGAGCAGCAACACGGAGAGGTGGGTCCGGGGCGCCCCGCCTGCCACCCAGCAGCGCAAGGTGAGGTTTTCTCCCACAGGCTGCCAGGGGGACAGGGGAACCAGCTCCACACGCTCTGGAAACCCTGGCAGGGAAGGGAGAGGAGAATAGAATTTATCAGCCAGCCCTGCAACCCCTGCCCCAGGGAGTAGAGAGGAGCTGCGGGTGGCCCAGTGCAGAGCTGTGACCTTGGACAGACTTAGCAAAGTGCCAGTGGAAGTGTCAGCTATTGTCATTAGCATCATGATTATTTCCTGTTTTGTCAGATGCTTTGCCAGGCACTAAAATAAAAATAAGATTTGTCCCCAAGGACCTCACAATTAAGGGCGGAAAAAAAAGAAAAGAAAGGGGACTAACGTTTATGACCACTTGATGTTAACAGTAATAATTATAAAAGTTCCTGTTTATTGGGAACTTTCCAGATGTCATTCAGTAATCCACCTTCATTCACATAGCAACTGAGTAAAATTTCCTCTATTATTCCCTTTTACAGATGGAGAAACTAAGGCCCAGAGAGGTGATCTACGCAAGGCTGCACAGCAAGGAAGGGGCAGAACCCGGGTTAGAGTGCAGGTCTCCCAAACTTGAGACTTGTGTGTCTATCACCTCCTTCATGTCACATCTAGGGACTCCCATGGCCCTCCTCCCAGCTTATGGCCTGAGCTTTGGCCTTACCCTCTCCCAGGGCTTGGTCTAATCAGCCCCCAGGATCTCCTGGTCCACCTGCCTGGGGTAGTCTCTCAGGGTGCTCTGGCATAGTCATGGGGTACCCCAACAACCCCAGGCTGGGTTCTCTCCCAACTGCAGCCGCAGTGCCCCTTGCAGGCACACTCTCACACTCAACAACTCAAGCCTGGATCTCAAGCTGTCCCATAGAGGCCCGCGGACGGGCTGTTCTGAAAAATATTTAACACCTTATTCTTTACAATTTTAGAATATTTAAGAAGGAGGCCTCCATCTTAACCTCGGGCACCATTGGTCAGGGATAGTGGTCTGCTGGTAATGCTTGAGCTCTCAGAGGTTGGGGAGCCCCAACAGCGAGCATTTGCCAATTTCTGTGGTGTAAATATTCCCACTATGGCTGATTTCCAGCTACCCAATGTGAGACAAGGGAAGAGATGAGCAGTCAGATCTCATGAGCCAGGACCAACAGGCTCCTACATAGCACTTGACAGAAGTACCTCTCAGACACACAGAGTGAGGGCCACACAAATACACACATTACACGGAAATACACATATGAAGACATGTATACATAGACACATACTGACAGACATCCACATCCAGTCACACAGACACATGCTCACACAGATCTGCACACGGGCACGGATACTGACACAGTTACCCATGGAGATAAACAAAGACGGGTACACACAGACATACGTGTACACTGGCACAGACACATAATGACATGTACTCACGGACACACATGTAGATATACAGATGCATGTAGACACTAGTGCCCACACGGGCTTACACAGTTACACACGTACACTAATCTGTAAGGACTTCACAAAATGGTAGGCACTATCAGTGATATTCTCTGCTATTTTCTCGTCTGTTGTATTCTTTTAAATGCAGAGAAACTCTTGGAAGGATGCACAAGAAACCGGTACCAGGGGGAGGCACGGTCTGGGGAGGAAGATGTCACCTGTTAAGAACAGGGACTCGGGAGCCACACTGCCGGCCTGTCTGCTCACGGGCTGTGAACCTGGCAAGTGACTGCACCTCACTGAGCCTCAGTTTCCTTAGCTGTGAAAGGAGGCTCATAAGTGCACCTCCCCACACCCCTCACTCCACCCCCTGCCCTGGGGCTTTTTTAAGGCTTGAATGAGCACCTCAGTGGGTGTGAACACTTGAAACTGGCCACTGGCAGCAGCACTAGGTAAATGGAGACTTGACATTATATCTTTTTATACTTTCTGATTTGGGAACCCCCTTAATTTATTACCTGCCATAAAATATAAGAAATAACAGGCACGAGCTATCAGTTTTTAAATGTTTGCTGGGATCTAAATAAATAGATTTCACATTGCTGCCCTGGCATGTTGAGATGTATCTCTGTCTCTCTGCTGTGTGTGTGTGTGTGTGTCACACACACACACGCAAGTCCAGGTCCAAGCTCTGGGTCAGAGAGGCCTGGTTCATTCCTGTAAACTCAGGGCCATTGCCCATCTACCCCCACCACTGCTTGACACCAGGCCCACCTCCAGATACATCCACTCACGGTACACTGTGATATCAGAGGAGCTTGTCATCTGGGAGCCATTGCAGAGGCTAACGCAGAGGACCTTGCTGTCACTAGTCACATTGCTGAGCTGGAAGGCCACCCAGTTCAGGCCACTGCTCACTAGCTCCTTCAATAGGGACGTCTCCAGGATGATGAGTTCAGGCTTGGGGCAATCAGTACTGCAGTTTACCAAGAGGGATCCTCTGGCAGTTATCACCGGATCCTGGGGCTCCACCCGCAGCAGGTACTCCTGGCCCTGGACACCTACGGGAACAAGGGGAAGCTCTGCTGGTTGATCCAGTGCCCCCAACCCACCCATCTTCAGGCCCCACCATCCATCACCTCCTTGGAACAACGGTCTCTGCCTTCATAGTGCTTCCAGTTCAATGGGGAAGGCAGGTGATGGATCAAGGGTAGAGGAGAGCTTGGAGGGAGATCCATAGGAGCCTATAGGAGGAAGGGAGTCAAAGAAGCTTCCTGGAAGAGATGACTGGCCAGTTTTGAAGGGTAAGTAGGAATCAGCCAAGTGAAAGGGAAAAGTGAACCTGACAGAGGGAAGAGAATAGGCAAAGGTCAAGGGAACAGATGGAACAGAGAGTTGGGGTGGAGGGACAAAGCACATGCAGGGATGAGGCCTCAGGGAGCCCTGAAAGCTGAGTGAAGGAGCCATAAACTTTGTCTCCAGGACACTGGTGAACCCCGTCAGATACAAGTTGAAGTGAACCACAGCGACAGGATGTGAGAGCTTTGTTTTCTTCACCTTCTACCAGTCCCCCAATACAGCCCTGCCCACCTGAGTCGCCTTACCTGGGGGCAGCAGACAGCAGCCCAGAAGCAGGGAGATGAGCAGAGTGCGGCAGGCCCCATGCAGTGGCCCCACGGGCACCATGGTGGCCAACCTGTGGAGGAAGGTGCTGTAATGTAGCACTGGGCAGGGCAGTGGGGAGCAGGCGGGGCCACCCAGGAATATGGAAACACAGCCACAGCAGTTAAGATTGTATAAATCCAGGGGTTGCATCTTGCCCAAGCCTGGGGAGGGGCAGGGAGGATCCTCTGTGGCTCCGAAGGTCCAGTTTGGGGGCCCCAAGTGGGGCCCTGTGAGACAACTACGGAGGGCACTGGCGAATATCTGACAAGGCGTTATCTCATTTGCACGCTCTAAATGAACCTACAGGAAATACTAGCACAATCATCTTCCTTTGTTCTCAGTACTAGGAAGTCTGGGTGGAGGGGGGTGAAATACCTCCTTTCTGCTGACCTTAGAGGAAGTTAATGGAGGGGACCTCCAGACACCGTCCTTGAAGTGATAAAGAGCAACATGATTTCAAGGGGATGATGTAGGGACTTCTAGGCAGGGCCTCAAGAGATTCGTGTCAGATCTCAACATTCTTGGAGGGCATAAAGAGAGACCCCTGGGCCAGCCCGGTGGCTCAGGCGGTGGGAGCTCCGTGCTCCTAACTCTGAAGGCTGCCAGTTCGATTCCCACATGGGCCAGTGGGCTCTCAACCACAAGGTTGCCGGTTCAACTCCTTGAGTCCCGCAAGGGATGGTGGGCTCTGCCCCCTGCAACTAAAGATTGAACAGGGCACCTTGAGCTGAGCTGCTGCTGAGCTCCCGGATGGCTCAGTTGGTTGGAGCGCGTCCTCTCAACCACAAGGTTGCCGGTAGGATTCCTTGAGTCCCGCACAGAATGGTGGGCAGCGCCCCCTGCAACTAGCAATGGCAACTGGACCTGGAGCTGAGCTCCAGGACCTGGCGCCCTCCACAAGACTGATAGGACAACTTGACTTGGAAAAAAGTCCTGGAAGTACACACTGTTCCCCAATAAAGTCCTGTTCCCCTTCCCCAATAAAATCTTTAAAAAAAAAGAGGGACCCCCTAAGATGAGTGAAGCCATGAAAATGAACAGAGCCCACATTTATTGGACACTTGTGCGAGGCTCTGTATTAGCTTCCAGAATGGCTCCTGTAGGGCCCTTTAGCACTGAAGATTTTGGGGGGAATCTCCACTGAGATCCCCCCATTCCCTGTGCACGATGCTGAGGTGGGGTGTTTGGGACACACATGAATCCTGAGCCACCGCGTGTCAAGGATGATACTTGTAACTATCCCTTACCCCTGTCCCCCTTGCCCTCACCTCTAGGCAGCTGGTCTCTTCATCTCTAGAAAAGGGACTGGGAACAGCAGTAGTGGGGATGTGGGTGGGGGTGGAGTGAGTGGTGATGGTGGTGTCAGGTGGCCACTCCCACCTCCATCTGCTGCATCTTGGGCCTCCAACCTGCCTCCTTTTCCGCTAATAAGGCCAGAGAGGGACCTTCATGGTATTCATCCATTCTCACCATCCCTGAGGCCATCTTCCTCCTCTCTAACCTGGGGCACCTCCCCTCTCCAATCAGGGGTCTCCTCTGCTGCCCTGACCCCCATCCATTTCCCACATGGTGCTGAGAGAACAACTAAAACTCAAAAGTATTTGTAAATAATATATCTGATAAGGGATTATATCCAGAGTATAAAGAAGTCCTACACTCAACAACAATAAAACCCAATTTAAAAATGGGCAAAGGACTTGAATAGACATATCTCCAAAGAAGCTATACAAATGGCCAATAAACACATGGAAAGGTGCTGAACATCACTAGCCATTAGGAAAATGTAAATCAAAACCACAATGAGAGAGCACTCCAGGAAGCAGGGCCCAGTTGGGATCCCCATAGATAGTAGAGGCCTCACTGGGACCCTGGCTTCACCTTTCCTTGACCTCTAGCTCAGTAATAGATTACCCACTGTGGCTTAATTTCCCGTCCCAGTTCCCTTCTTTAGAAAATTACCCTGAAACTTATGATTAATACCCTTATGCTTATTAATCACAACCTCTATTGCCTAGTATTCTTTTCTGGTTATTCCCACCATTGTTCCTGGGTTGTTAACACACTAGAGAGCCACGTTGCCAGAGGGAAGGCTCCATGAAGCAGAACAGACTCTCCAGAACTATCACACAGCCTCTGGAGGAATGCCCAGATTTTTCCCTTAAATACCATGAGCTAGTTTAGGAATATTAAAGCAGTTTTCGAAGGTATTAACCTGCTGTCTCCTCAGTTCACCGGTGCTCTGATAATAAACACTCATCCGATAGCCCAACTTCTGTGTCGGTCTATTGGCTGAGCGGTGCAAGCAGCACAAGCCCTGGACTCGGTTGCCCTCTGGTTTCATCCACACCTATTAAGATGGCTACCATTAAAAAACAAACAATCAAACAAACCAGAAAATAGCAAGTGTTGGGGAGGACTTGGAGAAACTAGAACTCTCACACTTGGCTGATGGGAATATAAAACTGGTTGTTCCTCAAATAGTTAAACAGAATGATTCAGCAATTCCTCTCCTAAAAGAATTGAAAGCAGGGACTCGAACAGATACTTGCATACCCATGTTCGTAGCAGCATTATTCACAGTAGCCAAGAGGTGGAAGCAACCCAAGTGTCCATCAACAGATGAATGGATAAACAAAATGTGGTCCATCTATACAATGGAATGTTAGTCAGCCTTAGAAAAGGAAATTCTGCAATGTACTACATGGATGACCCTTGAGGACATTATGCTCAGTGAAATAAGCCAGACACAAAAGGATAAACATTACAATTATACAAGGTCCCTAGAATAGAAAACTTCATAGAGAAAGTAGAATGGTCGTTACCAGGAGTAGAGGAAGGCGGAGGATGGGGAGTTAGTATTGAAAAGAGTTTCTGTTTCAGAAGATGAAAAGCTCTGTAAATCCATAGTGGAGTTGGTTACACAACATTGTTAATGTATTTAATGCCACTGAATCATACACTTAAAAATAGTCAAAATGGTCAAATTGATAGTAGTATATCTCAGTAAACACACACACACAAAACAAAACAAAACAAAAACCCATCCACTTATTTTGATTTGTATCCAAAACACGAGCTGGACTGATGGACAGGCAGAGGAAGGATGAATAGATATAATACGATAAAGTACATTTAGCAACCTGGTAATTTGGAATCTAGGGGTAGTCAGTGTACTATTCTTCCAACTTTTCTGTATGTTTGCAATTTTTCGGAATGAAATATTAAAAAATAAAAATTGCACACCTGATAGGTCTGGGTGGCTGCTCGTGCCACAAAAGGAGGAACAAGCAAACTGTGAGTACCTCCTACTGAGAGGACACAATGCCCTTTGAGAGTTGTCAAAAAATGGAAACTGAACCTACCCGTTCGTTGGTTAAAGTGAGGACATAAGAATGTGTTAAAACTATACCACAAGGATGACGCAGACTGGTAAAGCCTGCAGGACAAACAACCTTCTTTCGTCAACAAATATGGTGCAAGGAGAGGAGGGGTGGTGGAAAGAGGAAGAGAAACCCAGAACTTAAAGGAACCGGCCCTCAGCCAAATGCAGCATGTGGACCTTCTCTGGATTTTTATTTGAACAAACTGTACACAAACACCAAATATGTGAGACAACTGGGGAAAATCTAAACACTCACAAGCTACACCATGACATTGAGGAATTATTTTTAAATTTTTTTTTAGGTGTGATGATATTGTAGTTACTGTTTGTGGTGGTTACATATTTTCGAGATACATATGGAAGTTTTTACAGATAAAATATTTTCTACATCTGGGATGTGCTTCAAAATGCTTCAGTGGCAGGGGTAGGGATGGGGGTAGAGTTGAAACATGACTGGCCACAGGTGTTGGAAACTGTTGGTGGCTGTTGGTTAAGTGCAAGTTCATTACGTTATTCTCCTTTGTTTTGTATATGCTTTAAATTGTTCATAATAAAAGTTCTTTGTGTAGTTCCCCCCCCTTCTTCCACCTCCCCCCCTCTGGTTCAAGCTGTTATTTTTCAGTCTAGTTGTGTAGGACACAGTTCCCTGGCCCATGCTGGTATTATGAGCCTTGTGCTCCCCCCGGGCTGAGGCAGTCGGTCGCCAGTCGGCCGCTCACAGCAGCTCAAGGCAGCTCTGACGGCTGACGGCCACTCACACTGGACGCGGCCGCTCATGGCGCACACGGTAGCTGGTGGCAGCACACACTAGCCAGCGGCACCACTCAACAGCCCACAGCAGCTCACGCTAACCTCTGGATGCTCACAGCCGCCCAGCTCCAGGGAGAGCTGTTGTTCACAATCTTAGCCGTAGAGGGCGCAGCTCACTGGCCCAGTGGGAATTGAACCAGCGACCTATGCGTTAGGAGCGAACGCTCCAACCACCTGACCCATTGGGCCAGCCGCAAAAGATACTTAAAAAGTAGCTGCACAAGAATAAGCCAAGATAATTTTGAGGGGGAAAAAAGGAGAGATCTTCCCTGTCAAATATCAAACACGTCCTAGTGCCAATGTCTTTCCAAATTACCAGGTTGGATCCTGCAAGCAGCAATTCCCATTGGGAATTTGTCCTACAGATACCCTTGAATGTGGGTGAAACGATGAGCACACATGGTTACTCGCTGCAGTAGCACATGGGCATGGCAAAGGATTAGGAATGACTGCATGAATCCCAGCAGAGAACAAATGCTGATGAACATTTCAACAATGGACTACAACACAACCACAAAATAGAACAAGGAAATGCTACATGCCTAGATATATGGGACCATCTTCAAGATGTACTACAAGGGGGGGAAAATAGAAACAAAACAGACTAGAGCTCTGTAGAGTTTTGCACATGCTGCTTTTTTGCAAAAGATGGGAAAGCATAATATGTGTACAGATTTCCTTGTATTTGGATAATATGTCTCTGGAGGCAAAAACAGGAAACCAGATGACATTAGTTGCCTTCAGGGAGGTGACAGTGGTGGCTAATGGCCAGAGGAGGGAGACATTTCACTGCCTATGTCAATATTACCTATCCCCCAAAGGAGATGATAATTATAATGAATATTTAATTTTGAAACTGGTATAAAAAGCAAATGCTTCTAGAATAGTTTGGAATTGTCTGTTCAAGAGAGCTTCAATGCATAAGGTCTGGAGACATCCTATGGGAAAGCAAATTACCTGCCTTTCACAATGTGGCTGACAACCCATCTCAAGTACCAATTAAGTGGAAACACTTTGGCAAGCACCAGATGAACAGTATCAAATGTTTATTAAGCGCTTGTTTGCAAGTCTCTCTGCTAAGCATGTGACATACACAATGTCATAACGCTTTACGTTAGTCCTCCACGTAGCAAGCATGACTATCCCTGGCTCATAGCTGAGAACTGAGGCCCAGAGAGGGAAAGTCACTTGCCTGAGGTCAAACAGGGAGGAAAGGGTGAAACTGGCAGTTGATGTGATGGTATTAGGAGGTGCGCCTTTGGGAGGTACTTAGGTCATGAACGGGATTAGTGCCCCTATAAAAGAAGCCCCAGAAAGACCCCTCACTACCCTCCTGCTTGTGAGAACACAGTGAGAAGGCCTAGGCTATGAACCAGGAAGAGGACCTTCACCCAAATATGACCATGCTGGCACCTTGATCTTGGACTTCACAGCCTCCAGAGCTGTGAGAAATCAATTTCTGTTGTTTACAAGTCACCCAGTCAGTGGTACTCTGTTATAGCAGCCCAAATGGATAAAGACAGGGAAAGTCAGGTCACAAAGGTGGGGTCTCAGGGCAGGAGTAAGGCGCAGGGAGTGGGTGAGACCAACTTCCCCCTGTTGGGGTAAGAGTGGGAGGCCCTTTCTGTGGGTACTGCCTCCTCTGATCCCCTGAATCAGAGCCACGGGTGGGCTTCAGCAGACACTGAACACAGAGGGGGCCTGGCCCTGGTATTTCTCGTGCAATGTTTTCAGAATAGGTATGAGGTTCTGGAAAGTTGGGCGGATTGAGGCCTCTGCCTTCCAGCAGTTCTTCATAAGGAGATAGATCTGGGGGAGGAAAAACGGGCTGTGGTCACTGCCCCACCACAGTCCCATGGTGGGGGCAGAGGAGAAGGGGGGGGGTCTCACCTCACAGGGACATTTCTCTGGCCGAGGCAGCCTCTCCCCTTGTTCCAGCAACTCTGTGAGCCTCAGTACTGCCATCTGCCCCTGGGTGAGGCCTATAAGCTCGATGAATTTCTACAGAATAAAAGACAAGCTCTTCAAGAGGCACAGCTGCCTAGGTAGAGGGCAGGGGCTTGGAGTAGGACTGCGGGGGTTCCACCACGTTTCCCCGAAAATGAGACCTAGCCGGACAATCAGCTCTAATGCGTCTTTTGGAGCAAAAATATAAGACCCAGTCTTATTTTACTATGATATAAGACTGGGTCTTATATTAATTTTTGCTCCAAAAGACGCATTAGAGTTGATTGTCCAGCTAGGTCTTATTTTTGGGGAAACGCGGTAGTCCTACCTCTACCATTTCTCAGCTGTGTAACTTTGGACTTATGACTTCACCTCCTTAGGCCTGTTTTCCCATCTGTAAAATGAGGCAATACCTTCTAACACCTGGGGTGATTGTGAAAGTTAGATAAACTCCTATTCATAGAGTAAGTCTGAATCAGGTGTTTGCTGTTGTTATTAAGCCTCTCAGCAAGTTGTTTTCTCTGTCCAGGATCTTTTTTTTTAAATCTCCTATAAAGGCGTTCTCTTGGCTCCTCCTACAGCCCAGGCCTGGCCAATAATTGTGGCTCAAGGATACACATTGATTGGCTCCCTGTAGGACATGTGAGCTAAGCTGGGCCAGTCAGAGAGTCCTGAGAATTAAGCTGGAAAGCACCCTTGATCCCCTCAGCTGCAGGGAATGGGTACCTGGAGGGCTGGTGGGAGGGCTAGGGGACCATAGTTGCCACAAGAGAGAGACGGCCTGAGAGATACTACCACAGAGAACAGCATAGCTGAGTGATGGAGAAATGGGATTCATGATGATATCTGAGGGTCTAGATGTGCCCCAACTCTCCCCTGGAGTTTGCAAATAGTGGAATAAGCTGTTCCTATTTGAGTTCCTATTTGAGTTTCTGTCACAAAGCCCCTGGCATTTTAAGTGGCCCATTTTACAGATTGGGACTGTTATGCTCAGGTGGACCAAGCACTTGCTAAGCTGGGGGAGCTGGGAATTGAATGAATGCCTTTCTAACTCCTCTAGTATGGGGTAGGAATGTGGGCTTGGCTCTCACCGAGGGGGGGCTTTGGCTGGAGTCACAATAGGTCAGCAGTTCATACATGGTGACACCAAAGGACCAGACGTCAGATGCATAGTAGAACTTACAGTCCTTCAGGCACTCTGGGGCATACCTGGGGGGACAGGGCAGTTAGGCTTTGGGCCAGACCAGACTGGAGTCCTTATCTGGGGCTTGGGAGCCCTCTGGCCCGTTAGGGCCCCGGCCTTAAGGCGAGACCAGACCCTGTCACCTGAGGCCCCAGCATCCACCTCCTCCACTGACTGCTCCAGATAACCCTGGACCCCCCTCCAGGTGGGTCTCGTCTAGTCACCAGAACACGGGGCTGTCCCCATCCTCGCGCACGCAGTAGTACTCGTGGCCTTCCGGCACAGCCTTGGCTAAACCAAAGTCCCCGATCTTGACCAGCCTGTCGTTGTCCAGCAGCACGTTGCGCGCAGCCAGGTCTCGATGGACGTAATGCTGCGTGTGCAGGTAGGCCATGCCCTGGGAGCGGGGTGAGGCGGGGCCTAAGGAGCGGTGACCCGAATGGCTGGGGGACAGTCAGGTCAGGCTTGCAGGGACCGGATGCGAGAGCAGGCAGGATGGCAGGTGCAGCCAAGCAAGGGAGCAGGATGGACGCAGAGGAGACCAGAGGGGCCACTGGACCAGGGGTGGGCAAATTGGGAGGGACCGGGCTGCTGGGCGTGGCCAAGTGAGCAGAGGGCGTCTCCGAGTGGAAACTGGGCGGGTTGGGGGGGGCCTGACAGGCTGGGGGTGTGACCAGGTGATTGGCTGACGGACAAGTATGTTGGAAAGTCGGCCCAGGGGCTGGGTCGGGCAAGCAAAGGGATGGGACGCTCAGGCCAAGCCAAAGAGGAGGGGCAGGTTCTGCAAGCAGGGGCGGGCCGGCCCACCTCGCAGATCTGCTGGGCGAACAGCAGCAGCTGAGCCAGCCCAACGCTGTGCCGGGGCAGGTAGTCTCGGAGGCTACCCAGGGGTACGTACTCCATGACGAGCTGTACCGATTTTTCGCCTAAGGGCGATAGAGGTAGGGGCCAGGCGCGGCCCACCGTGAGCCCTGCAGTCCCGGACCCCAAGGTGGGGAGGGAAGGCCAAGGCCCACCCACACTAGGCACAGTCCTCAGTTGGGAAGGACCCATCCTGAACCCTGTCCCCACCCAGGGAGCTGACAACGGCTGCGACCCATCCTGGCGCTAAGAGAGCGTCCCCCAAATGGAAAAAAGGCAGTCCAGCCACGCCCACTTCGGTGCCTAACAACCTCCGTCCTCCAACCTGGGACTGAGAGGCTCTAATTGGCCACAGGCCTTGACGGCCCCGCCCCACCGATTTCTAGGCCCCGTCCGGTTCCGCCCACCTTGGTCCTCGCAGCAGCCTTTGTACTGAACGATGTGCTCGTGGTAGAGCGTGCGCAGGATATCGATCTCTCGCCTCCAGCCGGTGCGGAGCTGAGAGCCGCAGTCCGCCTTGAGGGCCTTCACTGCCACCATCTCGCCAGTGCCGTCGTTGTTCGGGTCGTAACAGTATAAGCTAACCTTGCCGAAGTGACCCTAGCCAAGAAGGCAGGATAGTTTTTAGCCCGAGCCTCGATTCCCCGGGCCCCGCCTCCACAGGCTGGTCAGTTTGGGAAAATCCTAGACCCCACGTACTTCGTGTAGCTGGGTCTCCTAGGGGCCTAGGACCCCCTTTCAATTCCCCGGGGCCTCCTTTGAAGCTGACAGTCTTCTGGACCTGGCTCTGCCCACGCTAAAAAAACACCCTTCCGCAGGATTTCCTTAGGATTTGAACTTCTCCGCCCCCCCCACCCCCCGCGAGCTTTCTAACAGCCAGCTCCCCGCCCTGGCCCTCCAGGCCCCGCCCTCACCTCGCCCAGATCCCGAATCTTTTTCAAATAGCGCTTGTGGAAAACAGTGGGGTCTGCCGCCTGCAAGTCGGGGTTCACAGCGAGGACGTCAACAAGATCTGGAAAAGCCACACCGCATGAGGTCGGACCCTAGCCCTTTACCCAGCAGGTCTACACTTGGGGGCACAGAAAGCAGGTAACTGCTTCCCCCAGCATCAACACAGAAATAAGGAAACTTTTTTCAACAGCTGGAAAATTCCACTTCTGGTCCAAAACGCAGAGTTGGCTGCATCAAACTGATACCTGGGATGTTCTGAGATTGGGTAAAGGACACAAACTTTTCATCAAGAGAGAAAACAAAACAAAAAAATGCATCCAAAGAAGTTTGGCTGTCCCCAAGGAAAACATGAAGAAGTCGGGGCATTCCCCGCCTAAGTGAATTAGAATCTGGCACACACCCTGAGCCACTGTACAGAGACCTTGGGTGCACTGTGCCTATGTCAATAGGAATCCCAGTCCCTTCCCCTGCCCCAAGGTCCCAGCACTGGGGTGGGGCTCACTTTGGGGCTGCAGCCGAGTGAGGTCACGCAGGATGGTGCGGAAGGATGGCCGCTGGGCTGGCTCATAGGTCAGGCACTGGCTGGTAAGCATGGCCAGCTCCGGGCACGAGGGTTCAGGCAGCTGGTGCTGCTTCTCGTAGAAGTGCTCTTTCTGTGGGGAAGGGAACCTGAAGGAGTCAGCAGCCCGACCCCCCAAGTCTCTTTTCCCAAGAGGCAGAGTCGAGCCCCTAAGGCGGCAGGGCTGGACCGGCCAGGTCCTTGTACTGTTTTCATTTTACAGGTGAAGCAACCGAGTCTTGGCAAAGGCAAGATGGCTTGCCTGTCACCGCAGAGCCAGGACTTAAATCCAAGTCCAGCAGATTCTGTTGTGTGAAGCATCTCACACTTGTCCCTTCCTGTCCTGACTCCCACCCATCTCTGCTCCCAGGGAGCTCTGCAGACACAGCTCCCTAAATGCATCAGACCCCAGGCCTCTGCACAGGCTGTGCCGAGGCTGCCCCTCTCTAGCATGGGCCACTGTGGTATTTCTGCACTTCGATTAAAACCTCCTCTGGGAAGCCTTGCCTACCCCTCGGCTGGGTCAGGGCCACCCTCTGGGACCTCCTCCGCACTACAGCCTGTGCTTCCTCCATCACTACCCAGGTCACTGTGTACCACAATGACATTATGAGGCCGGGACAAGGTTAACTCCAACTGATAGATAACCTGATGGAGCCCCAAAGAGATGAGACAACATATAAGGCCACAAGCCAGAGGCAGGAGCTCTGAACCCTGAATGTGCCCTTGGAGGTACTGGCGCCTTTGTGGGAAGAGCCCAAGGGTCCCCCGGATGTACCTCAGAGGGGCTGCGGCACTGCAGAGGAGCTTCCCCATTGAAGCAGATCTCCAGGAGGGTGGCACCAAAGCCCCACTTGTCAGCTGCGGTGGTTAGGCTGTTGGCCCCGCCGACGAGGCACTCAGGGGCCATCCAGGGGATCCGCTCTGCACGCTCTGGGGGCCAGGGCCAGAGGTCACCGAGGGTGAAAGGAGTAGGGGTAGCCACTCCCCATACCCAGCCATGTCCGGGTCCTCACCCTCCCTGGAGAGGGCACCCAGGCCCACGCCGGGGTCACTCAGCTTGATGAACGGGCTGGTACCCTCTGCCAATCCCAGACGTGCCAGCAGGATGTTCCGGCCACACACATTACCATGAGCCAGTCTCTTGTCTTCCTGGGGTGGGAAGCAAAGGGGGCATGGCCAGTGGAGGCCTACACACCCTGTCCCCACACCATCCCACAGGGACAGCCCATGTGGAAAAGACAATCATAGTCATTATGGGGACCCCAACACATTGTCATTGTGAGCCCAGTGGGTCCTTCCTGTTCTCCCAGAGCTGATGGTCAAGGCTCTTGGCCAGAGACAAAAGGCCAGAGGACCCCACTGCTGTACTCAAACCCATGCCACGCACACTCCTTCCCCACGGCCTTTGCACTGGCTGTTCCCTCTGCCTGGGATGTACCTGGGGAAATCCTTCCACAATCTGCAGCAACTCCTTAACTCCACCTCTGCTTCCCACCCTAACCCATGGTTCTTTCTACTTTATAACATACAACATACATATTTATTATTTCTCATTTATCCCTTCCAACTAAAATGCTGGCTCCCAAGAAGACAGACTTCTGTTTTGCTCTATGTGTGTCCTCCAGGGCCTACCAAAGAGCCTGGCATACAGGGGTTGCTCTGGAAACTGGGGTGACTGGACCAGGAGAGCTGGGGATGAATGGTGAGAGAGTAGCAAAGGTGGCCAATGCCAGACCCCACAGGGCTTCAGACAGCAAGTGGAGGAGTTAGGTGTTCTCTTCCGGGAGATGGGAGATGGGTGTGTGAGCAGAAGAGTTTCATGGAAAGATCTCGTGGGGCCAGTTTGTGGATTGCAGGACGTATTGAGGTCTCTGTCCCCAGTACTGAGGCTGCTCGGGCCCTCCCCACCACCCACAGGCCACGTACCAGATAGCTAAGGGCACTGGCCAGCTGCTGGGCTACTGCCACCTTCCAGGCCACAGGCACGCAGCCCCTCTCCCGCCGCAGCCACACGTCTAGAGGTCCATGCTCCACGTACTCGGTCACCATGATGTCTGCAAAGACCAGCCGCTGCAGGGCCACCCACCTGCCTCCACCCTCCAGGGCGCTGAGGGCAGGCCATGGGGGACTGCTGTGGGCGGGGAAGCTGTCGGGCAGGGGTGTGTGTGGGGAACTTAGGAGTGACCTCAGGGAGAGGAGAAATGCAGGATGGAGTGGAGGCTGAGGTGAGTCCAGGGTGAGGCAGAGATGAATGGTGGTGTTTGGGTCCAGGGTGGGTCTGAAACATAGTCAGCTGTCAGGACAACGGTGGAGAGGGGACTGGGGACGTGGGGGTGAGGCAGACAAGTGGAGGCAGGGAGCTTGAGGCTGGGCCATAGTGATGCTAGGATCCCACAGCGTTGGGGTGCTCGGGGGTGGAAGTTATTCAGGGTCAGAGTGAAAGCCGACATTAGGCAGGAAGCAGGAGGGATGGACACATGGGGTTCAGGTTCTGGGGACTGGCTGGGGTCACCCTGTGCAAGGAGTTTGGAGGCACACACAGGGTAGAGGTAGAGGTGGGGTGGGGCAGGGGCTGAGGTCTGGAAGGATTGGGGTATCCAACAGGGATGGGGTCTGCATGGGGTCACAGTCCTGATGGGGTTGGAGGGCAGATGGGGGCTGGGCTATAGAGGCATCTAGGAGGTAAATGGAGCATGGGATGAAGTTGGGAATCGGGGTATAATCGAGGGTTGGGGTGCAGGTAATAGTCAAGGTATAGCCAGAGGCTGAGATGCAATGGGTTGACATATAGTCAGGGGTTGGGGTATAGGTTGAAGGTCAAAGTACAGCAGGGGGTCGGGGTAATGGTGAGAGTTGAATAATCATAGATTGGGTTGTAGTCAGGGGTCAGGATATTGGTCAAAGGTCGGGGTACAACCCAGGGAGTGGGTATAAGTGGGGGGTCAGCCCGTAAATGGTGGGGGCGGTCTGCTGGGGTCCACTCACTCTTGGAGCCGTGCACACAGACGCCATGGACGAAGGCCAGGTGCACATGGGACACCTGGCTCATGAGGCTGGCTGTCTCATAGAAGGCCTGTGGGGACACCAGGTCAGGTGGCCGCACACCCAGCCCTGCCCCGGCCCCGGATGCGTTCACTCACCAGGGCGATGTCGTGGTGACTGGGGTCCAGCACCTTCAGCACCACGCGGAGCTCCTGCCCACAGCCCGCGCTGAGCGTGGGGGTGTTCCCACCGTCTGCCTTGTCCTCCGCAGGGCCTCTGCCCCCTACTTGCAAGCGGCCCTCATACACATTGGTCCTCGTGCCCTGGCCCAAGTGGGACAGCTGGGGGAACATGGCAGGGAACATGTCCACGACAAGAGCTGGTGGCTGCCCTCCCGGCACCCTCCTACCCCCAGGGGCCCCACACCTGCACACACCTGGGTGATGTCTTCCTGGCAGACCCGGTGGAAGCTGAGCTGGCTGAGGTTGAGCGGCCTGGTGCTGCTGGCCTGAGGCCCCCGCATGATGATGAGATTGGAGATCTCTGGGGGCGAGAGCCAAGTCACTGAGGGCTGCCATGGAGGAAGTGCCACCCCCCCACCCCGGGCTCCCCCATCACACCTCCTGGCTGCGGCAGGCAACAGTGGCGCAGGGAGAAGCAGTCATCACCGGCCCGTAGCAAGCAGCCCTGCAGTGCAGCCCGAAGCTCCCGCACGCTGGAGAAGGACCGGTCCCAGCTCTCCAGTGTGAAGGTCCCCGTATGCAGCTCAATGGGGAACTTCCGCAGGCGCAAGCCCTGCGTGCCAGGGTCCTGGGATGGGTGGCAGGATGAGGGCGATGAGCAGGGGTCCAGGCAGGGAGTACACCCAGCCCCTGCCCAGGACCCCCACTCCAGGCCCACCTGGTCCCTCTGGGCCACCGTGAGGATGAGGCGGTTGAAGTGGCTGGTGCTCCAGTGGATGAGATAGAGACCGTCCTCCGGCCGCAGCTTAGCCAGCACAAATGGATCCCTGCGAGGCACAAGGGGGCAGCATCACGGGGTGCTGCTGGACCCCCACCCGGCAACAGGAATGCATAAAACCTGCCCAGAGGGGCTTTCTCCCAGCTGGGACAAACGTCAGACACAGCTGCTTATGTGGTGACACTGAGTCTGGGACGCAGGTATAACACTGTCACCTATGACAACTCACGTGGAGAAACAGGCACACACTTGTGGGAAACATCTGTCAGACACTGTCAGCGACACAGTGACATACACGCTGAGACAGAAAACAGCTGTCAAATGCCAGCGCGCACACCCCCAGCCACAGACCCAGCTACTCCCAGGGTGACACACAGTGGACTGTCTGTCCCGCCCCCACAGGAGGATGTTCATTGACACGCCTGCTTACCCAGTGTCATGAGGCAGCACAGGGGCAGCGACATCCTAGGCCCAGAGGTAACAATCGTCCTGAACAACAAACAGGAGACACTGCTCCACAGGCCCAGACGCCTACGTACACGGCGGCTCATGTGCTGCTAGACTGAATGTTCGTGTCCCCCTAAAATTCGTCTGTTGAAGTCCTAACCCTCAATGTGATGGTATTAGGAGCTGGAGTCTTTGGAAAGTGAATCAGTCATGATGGTGGAGCCCTCCTGAATGGGATTACTGCTTATAAAAGGGACCCCACAGAGCTGCCATGAGGACACAGCAAGAGGACAGCTGTCTTGAACGAGCAAGTGCGCCCTCACCAGATACCAGATCTGCCCGTACCTTGGACTTCTGACCTTCGGAACGGTGAGAAATAAATGTGTGTTGTTTCTAAGCCACCCAGTCTGTTGTATTGTGTGATAGCAGCCTGAACAGACTAAGAAGCGCGCTGATACGGCCCACAGGCCCTGCACGGGTGGCACACGCCTAGCTGTGACGTGGCACTGCCATAGCTCTCATGAGGTAAATGGCTACTTCCCCCTCCCCTGGTGTAGAGCCAGGCTCAGAGGGGTCAGACCTCTTAGAAACCCCCAGGGGCCAGTCCCAGTGTTACACGCAGGGGAAGGGACACCCAAGCACAGGGACAATGGCCAGACAATCACAAACTATGACCTGGCAGCATGCACAACGGCCACACACGCATCTGATGACCACATAAGCATTGCTACTTCACACTCTCAGCCCTACAAGTCCAAACAGAATCGCTCAGTGACCGACAATTACCAGGACAGACACACACCTGCAGGGGCATAAACCCACACACGTATCTCTGAATGGCCACCAGCATTTGTAAAACATAGCAGCACAAAAATCACCCATCCGAGCACGTGTGAAAACATACGAGGACAATTTTACACGCAGTCACTGAAGCAGTGACACAGCTGCACGCCAAATGGGCTGTTCAACATCCAGACACGCACAGCAGTCGTCCCAAACCCAGTCACTCTCATGACACGTCGCCCATGCCATTGTAGTTGCTCTCTCCCTCTATAACCCCTATTGTACCACACTTGCAGGCACACGCACATGCACCTACAGGCACGCACATGGGAGTGTACTTACACACACACACACACACACACACACAAACGGACGCACCAGTGGTGTGAGTGAATGCTTGCACATATAATGCAGGCGCACACAGGCAAACATGGGCTCATACTCACAGGTCCACACCAGACACAAATGCTTGCACACACGTGTGCTCACACACTCACTCAAATGCATGCACACTTACAGCTGCACACACAAGCACACACTGAGACATGAATACCCACGAATATGTGCACACACCTCATTCGAGCCCCACAGTTCCCAGAGCTCAGTCTAGTGGGCAGCTGCTGCCCCCATGGCGCACGCGGCCCAGCCACCCCTCTGCGCACTCACAGCAGGGGTCCGTGGACACCATCCTGGATACTCATCACAAGCCATGGAGGAGCCACTTCGTGGCACAGGTAGTGGCTCGAGTCGGCTGTCAGGCGGAAATAGCCGTCCACCAGTGACACCAAGGACAGGGCCCTGGCCCGGGAAGGCAGGGTCAGCTCCTAGAGACCAGGGGTATATCAGCCAGGCGTCGCAGGCTGGAGGCACCCCCAGGCCAGCCCCCAGGCCCAGGCCCCACCAGGCACTTGTTGTCTTGACAGTGGATGCTGACATGGCGTTCCCTCAGCACGACGTGGCTGATGTCCTGGAAGTCACAGAAGTAGGCCCATGGCACCTCGCATGGTCTGTCCATGGGCTGGCTGCCCAACTCTTGGGCCTTTGCTTTCTTCCCAGAGGAGCCAGCATGGGCATTCCTGCTCCTGCCGCCGTCACCACCACTGGGACCCTGGAAAGCCAGCATGTGGGGTGGGTTGGGCAGGGATGTACCTGTTTGGTCCCCCACACATTCCATCTGTGGAGAGGCTGGAACTGGGGGCACCAGGCAATCTCCTTCAGCATCCCCCCTCAAGTCCTGGTGTCACAAGTGGGACAGAGGACCCTTCCCCAAGAGACATACATGCCAGAAGCCAGAACCTCGAGGAAGGCAGAGAAGAGAACCCTAGTTCTCTCACCCCCATATGCCAAAGGGATTGTCAGAGGAGCAGACACCAGAAATCAGGTCCTCAGGGGGCAGGCAGACAAAGGACACTCCCCAAGAAAACAGACTCTGGGGACAGAAGGACATACCCCAGAGCCATGTGGGGAAAGGGCGCACCACAGTCCCCCTCAGAGACCAAGGCCAAGATTTCACAGGAGCCCCTGCCCGGCCCCACCTGGACCCCCAGAGAGAAAAGGTGCCCTGCTCACCTCTGCCTGTACCGGCCGCCACTGGATGCCACCAGTACCGGTCACCAGCACCTCATGAGTCGGGGGTCCTACAGCGGACTCGGGCCCGGGCTCCAGAGGGGCCTGCCTGCGGTCCCGGATGTAGCAGGGCTCTCCCTCAGCCTGGGCCAGCAGCTCTAGGTGGCACACGGACACACGCTCTGTGCCGAAGCGGGGTGCCAGCCGCTCAAGTGTGGCCAGGTACTTGACCATGATGATCTGCTGAGAGAGGTGGCCTGGCTGGAAGGCCCGCAGGAACCGGTGGAAGATGATCCACAGGCGCAGCCGTGTGAAGGCGTTGTGCTGCTGGATTTGCTGCCGGAAGGAGCGTGGGATGCAGTCCTTGAAGCTGTGGGGATGACCAGGAGGGGCCAGTCAGGCGCCTGGGTTGCAGGCCTGGCTGGGTGACACGGGGTAAGTGGCTTAACCTCTCTGAACCTCCGCTGCCTCATCTAGAAAACACAGGCTATCCTGAGGTGGAAAGACCACACAATAAAGGGCCAGCACGGGAGGCTGCGTGGTGTCGGACCTGGGGCACAGAACTCAGGAGGAGTCTATGGGCTGAAATCCCAGCTCTTGGGCAACTTCCTTAAGCTCTAAAGGGCTTCAAACAGTGCCCACCTGTAGGGCTTATGACAGAATTAAGACTATTGATTGCATATAATAAGGACCATGTCAGTGTCAGCTGTTCTTATTATTGAAGTCATTATTGTTTTTAACATGAATATTATGGTTATCAATAAAAGGCACAATCCTGGGGGGTTCCTCTGTTCCTCACAAAGCCCTGCCCCCTTAGCCCCTCTCCCCATCACTTTCCCTGCACCTGACCACTACTATAGTATAATAACCCGCCTAGATTATAGGTTTCGCAGCTTCAGTCTCCATGTCCCAAGCCTTCCCTCCCACCCTTTGACCAGAGGGCTCCTAAAGCTTGAGGTTCTAGCTGCCTCCTGTCCCCACTTCCAAGCCCTTCAGGGCTCCCCACTGGGGAAAGAGGCCCCCTGACTAGTGCCTTGCCGACTCCTGCACATGGGCAATCATATTCCAAATCCGGTCCCCTTAAAAATAGGCTTTTGCCACCTTCTGCCTCTGGGCCTTTGTATATGCTATTCCCTCAGCCTAGAATGCTTTGCCAACGCAGTCCACATCCAGATAAAGCCGACTCAACTTTCAGGTCTCAGCAGAAATGTCACCTCCCCCAGGAAGTGTTCTCTGATCTCCAGGCTGGATAGGCTGCCTCCTCTGGGTTTCCCAGTTCGCTGTCACAGCCCCAGTCCTCCAGAGTGATAACACGATGGTGACAGAATATGTACTTTAAGAAGAACTGCTGGTCCCGAAGACCCAGCTCTCCTGCTGCCTCCTCCGGGCAGTGTGCCCTGATTGCCCCAAGAGTTGGCAATGGAGGTGAGCATAGCTAGCTCCTTCCTTCCCTTGAATTATAGGGAGTTCTCCAAGTTCATCCTGCTCCAGCCACACTTCCTCCAACATATAGAGCAGAGTCCAGCCTCATGGCCTTTGAACTGGCTGTTCCCTCTATAGAATTATCTTCTCTCAGATACCTACATGTCTCCCTCTTTCACTTCCTTCAGATCTTTGAATGTGAATGAATGTTACCTGCTCAGTGAGGAATTCCCTGACTACTCAATTTTAAATTGTACCCAACTCCCTGACTCCCATACCCCCAACTCCCTGACACTCTTCTTCTTCCTCTTTTCCTGTCTAATTTTTCTCTGTTGCAGGTATCACCATCTAAATCACTACACATTTTACTTTTGTATTTTCTTTATTGCCTGTCTCCTTCACCAGACATTCTTATCCGACTTGTTTGCTGTTATGTCCTCAATACCCAGAACTAATGCCAGCATACAGTAGTAGGTACTCAATACACATCTGTTGAATGAACGAAGTCATGGTAGCATGAAAGGTCCGCCTTGGTCCTACCATGCCCAGGTGTTGCCATCCATCTACACAATGTCTCTGCCCCATTTGCAGATACCTGATCTTCTTAGCCACCTTTTCCAGGGGAACACCAAGGCGGAGAGCGAGGTGGCAGAGGTGCAGAAACGCCATGCCCAGGCTCTCATTCTTAAAGTGGTGGATCTCCTCCTCGCTCGACAACTCCCACAGCGATGCGACATCATTCACAAACTCATGCTTGCCCTGGGGGTGGTTAAATTGGACAGGAAGGGAGGCATGAGAACCTGTTCGCTCCGCAGCTTCTGGCCACTTTGGGGAGGAGGGGACCCCCCCGTTTTCTGGAAAAGCCAAATACACAGCATTCATGCCTTTCTACCCAACCCTATGCCTGTGGCAGACATCACTGATCCATCACAGCACTCTTTCCCAGGCAACCGGAAGAGTCTTAAAACCCTTTGGTTCAGGCAGAGAAAGGATCCCAGATGGCATGAGTTGAAACCTATCAGCTGTAACTGGGGAGGGAAGTGGGGCCTCCTCAACTGCCCATAAGTGCCCCCAAAATAATCCCACCTCCCCAGCCCTGCTCATACCTGCTCAAAGAGGTACTCAAAGGAGGCTGGGTCCAGGAGTTGCATGCCCTGCTCTGCCTGATCTGATGAAGACTTGGGCCCTGGGGGCCCGCAGCGGTACACAGCTGGCTCCTGAGGATTTGTGCCGTGCCAGTTCCGGAAATAAAACCTGCAGGAAGGGAGTGGGCACAGCTGGGGCTGAGCACAGATTCAGACCAGCTCCAGGAAAATGGGGTGCAGGGGAGGGAGGGGACAGAACAAAAGGAGACAAGCTTCCCATAGGCCTTAGCTCACCTCATGCGGAAGTGCAGCGTCAGGCTTAGGTCTCTGGAGACCTCCAAGATGTGGTTTGGGGGCAGCCAGACCTGGGCCTGGGCATCGAAGAGAGCAAAGAGATTGAGGCAGGGTGGAGTGATGCCTGGAACAGGGGAGAAACAAGGTTAGGAGTCAGCGTCTGCTGCCATTCACTCTGTGGGCCCCCAGACCTGCTGTCTCCCTTCACAAGCCTTCCCTGCACCTCCTCCCCTGCTGACAGAGGACAATGCAATATGTTGACCATGCTGTGGCCTCACAGAAGACTCTATTTCCTAGCCTCCCTTGCAGCTTGGATGGGGCCATTGGACTGGTTTCTGGCTAATGGGATGTGAGCAGAAGAGATTTCATACTTCCAGGCTTGGAAATAAACCCTCCTGCCATCTTCCCTGCCCCAGGGATGTTAGAGATCCCTTGTACCAAGATGCGAACCATCTGACCTGCATTAGATTTTAGGTAAGCCTTCATTGTCTTAACCCAGGAAAATTTAGGGGGCTGCTTCTTACTATAGCAAAACCTATCCTCGACTGACTAACACAACCCTCCTCTGATCTCTCTCTGAACTTCAGCGCCAAAGAAATTATCAGCTACGTCCTGGCTGTCTCCCCCTAGAAGTCACAAGCCCCTTAGACATGCTTTGTTTCAAACAGGTCTTATCCAAGGTCCTAACACCTGCCCCTCCTCGGCCCAGTTCCTTAAGCCAAGACTTGGTCCTTGTGCTCAACTCCTCCCACACACTCCTCATCAGATCGGTACAAGTCCTGCTCTTCCTGCATCCTCCCTCTCTCTGGGACCCACCCACTTCCTTCAAACCCAAAGCCCAGGCCTAGTCTAATCTCTAGACTTGTCATTCCCCACACTGGCCACCCAAGGCGTCTTTTTATGTATATGTATATATATATATATATATATATATATATATATATATATATATCACTTAAAATTTTTAGCTAAAATAGTTCTTTCAGAATGATTTATAATCACCTAAGCACCAGCCACCAGATAAAGAAATAAAACTTGGTAAATATAGCCTATATCCACCTCTTTTCCCCTCCCACAAAGAGGTAAGCACACTCCTAAAGTAGAGCTTACCATTTTCATATCCTCTATGATCTAGTCTTGAATGTCATAAACTCGAAATGTGGTATTATACCATAAGTGTCCTCCTGCAATTTGCTTTTTCATGCCACAATAAGTTTTAAAGCTTCACACATGATGATACATGTAAGGTTGGTTAAATTCCCTTTTCATGCTGTCTAGTATTCCAGTGTTCAACCATACTGCTATTTATTTGCACATTCTCCTGCAGAGAGACTTTGAGATCGTCTCCCATTTTTCGCTAAGATAAATGAGGCAGCTCTGAACATTCTCATGTGTCTCCTGGAACATATGAGCTGAGTGTCTGTAGGGTGAATATCTAGGAGTGGAACTGTGTGGCCTCAGAATGTGCATTTCAACCATGTTAGATGATGCCAAATTGCCAAGTTGCTGCATCCAAGAGTACTGCCTCCTACAGAAGGAGAATGCCTCCCTGTGAGACAACTTCCTAAAGAGCCAATCTGACTGTTTAATTCACTGGTTTAAACCTTCTATGGCTCCCCCATTGCACCCTGAGAAAGCCCAACCCCTCATCACAGAATAGCCATGACCTGGACCCCAGTTTAAATTCCTACTTCCCCTTCCAAATCCTTGAAACTGACAAGCTAATCACTCTTAAGGCCTTTTGCTTCCTCAAATAGATCAGGCTCTCTGGGACTTCTGCACACGTTGTTCCCTCTACCAGACATGTTTCACTTCACCCAGCACACCCATCAGAATGCTTTTAAGAATCAGCTACCAATTGAAAAGTACAAAGTGTAGAAATCCACCAGAAGGCACACCCACCCAGTCATTGGGTGGGTGGGGGGGGTGGAGTTTGAGAGGACTTCCTGGAGGAAGGGGCATGTAAGAAAGTCCCCTTAGAGAGATCTTCTCCTCCTCTGGCAGAAGAAATTACACTTTTGAGCACATCTACTGCAGGCTCTCCCAGCCATTCCCTGTTTCCTTACTGCTGTCAAGAAATAGTCTAAAAAAAAAATAGTCTGAATTCTCAACTCCTCCCTCTGGCATTTAAGGCACTATAAGATCTGGCCCTGGCTGACTTCTCCCCCATCCTCTCCAACCTGGAGATCAACTCTGCCCTGGTCTCCCTTCTCCCACTCTCACCCACCACAGTCTGTTCCCCCCACAGCAGCCAGAGAGCACTTGTGAATACCTACGTCCAGTCAGGTCTTTCCTTTGCTCACAGACCCACCTCACGTAGAGTAAAATCCAAAATCCTCCCTGAGGCCCACAAGGCCCTGCACAACCTGCGCTATATCACCTCCTTGCCCTCACTTCCTCCTGTCTCCCCTCATTCAGCTCCAGGTGTTGCCGGCAAGTTCCCACCTCTGGGCTTTTGCCCTTGCTGCTCCTGCTGCCTGGTACCCATCTTCCCCAGATATCCCTGGGGCTCCCTCCCGTATCTCCTTAAGTTTTTAATTTTTCATCATCATCTGTCTCTGCCCTCCTACACAGTTTTCTTATTTATTACATTTCTTGCTGATTTTCTATCAGAGTATCAGTGCTACAAAGGCAGTGATTTTGGGACTGGTGCACAGTAGGTGCTCACTCAGTGTCTGTTGACTGAACAGGCAGGTGGATGGATGGGGTCCAGCTGCTGCCAACACCTCCACGCTCGCCACGGGACTCACCGACTTTGCGTGCGATGTGAATGCAGACCTCCTCCGCAGTCAGTGTGGCCTCACTGAAGGTGACCCAGGGCTCTCCGCCGTCGGGGCCAGCCCAGTGCAGGAGCACCTTCAGGCCTCCTCTGGTGGTCATGAGCCGAGCTCGGTCCTCATCAGGCGTGCTGCCCCTGGCAGTGGCCCTCCAGTGGCACAGAGGCATGCTCTTGGCAGCTGGCTTGGCTGTGAAGGGACAGCTCATCAGTCCCCAGGTCTTAACCTGGAGCTCCTGTTAGTATCTCAACCTGCTGCCCAGACAGACTGAGGCCCGAAGGGAAGATGCTGGACTCCCCACACTCTGCGACCTCAGGCAGACCATTCTCCTCCTTAGTTTCCACATCTGTTTGATGGAGTTGAGGGATGTGTCCCCACCTATCAGATACTTGTCATGAACTATAACAGCACCCAACCCCTTTATCGGACACAGTTGCATCAGTAGAAAAAATCTGCTCTGAACCCATTATTCCCAACATAACCAGGCAGACAGGTGTGGTCAGACAGACCTGGGTGGTAAATTTGGGCACTCCCTGTGTCAACTGAGGTAAGTCACTTAGCCACACTGGGCCTCAGTTTCCCCATTGGGAGAATGGAGATGCCGAGAGTGCTGCCATCAAAAGATGCTTGCGATGTTTCAACATAATTCTGCATATTCCTTATATGTTTGGCACAGACCCTGATACAGGCCTGAAAAAATGACAAATGTGACCAGAACAAGAGTAAAAATCATTATTATTGGTGTCATCCTCGTAAGTGTTCTTTTTCCTTCAGTCCAAGATTCCTGCCTCCCCCATCCACCCCCATGAGCAACCCCAGACCCTTCTTGCTTCCCTGAGCCCGGGAAGGGTTGTGTTCAGCTCTGTACCTCCAACCCAGCTCCAGGACTTTCAAAAAGCCGGGCCCAGGGCCCAGGCCTCCTGAGGTCTCCTGCATCTCCTGGGAGGAGGGGCTGTCAGTGACTCCACTGATGGCACCAATGTTACTGATTTCAGACAAACAGTGATGGAAAGAGGAGGATGTTGTAACAGCACAAGGTCAGATTCGTCAGGAATCAACTGCTTTCTCTAACCTGTTTCCTCATCTGGAAAACGGGCATATAAAGGTCTGTCCGTCAGAGGGTTGTGGGAGGATTCAATGAGATGAGGCAGGGAAAAGGCACAGCACAGGCCCCGGCACGCAGCAGGCCCTTGACCAAGGTTCGCTGTTATTGTCTATTAACTTTTAAGAGAAGACGTGGGGATGGGACTTTTGCGGTGCCCATCTCCCCCTTCCTCGTCCCCATTAGGCCCAGACCCAGCTTTGAGATGGGGTCAGGGTGAGGTCTGCACCCGGGAAGTCTGCACCCCCCCCCCACCCCCAAACCTCTACACTCGGCTGACGGGCAGGAACTGTGACGTGCACCCACCGGGCATCCACCAGTCCCCAGGCAGCGGGCGCTGTTATTCATCTCCGGCCAAGCGTTGCCCTTCCGGCGCCTCTCGCCGGCCGCATCCTTGCTGGCGACCTCTGGGGGGCGCCCTTTCCATGCCCTCCTCCACACTCAAGCCCGGGCCGGGGGACTGCGGCTCGAACCCCGGACCCCTCCCCGCCGCGGAAGGCAGCCACCGCCTGATCGCCGCCGAGACACCGCCTCTCATTGGCTGTCTGAAACGGTCACACTCATTGGCCGCCTCAGACGCGGAAGTGGGTGGCCCACACAGGCTGGCGAGAGAATGAGCCCCGCCCCCTGCGGCGGGATCTTCATTTCCTACGCGGGAGATAAGCCCGAGTCAGGCTTCCGGACCTGACTGTGGTGCAAGCCCCAGATCCTCGTCTTGGTGATCAAGGCTGCCGCCGGTCGCCACTCAGTCCTCCAACCGCCTGCCTTGTGTCTCCGCTTTCCATCCCGCCGTGTCACTGCCTGGCCAGCCCCACCCTCCAGCTGAGACCCCCCCCCTTCGTCTCTACGGAAGGCATTTCTAGCCCACCTGCTCACATCCTTTTCCAGATCTCTTGCATTCCTGTCCTCTGAGGCCACCTTGCTGTCAAAGTAGCAACGTGGACGTCCCACCTGATCTGAGTTTTAATCTCCACACACAGCAAGTCTCTGCCATTTACCGAGAAGGCTATACGCTTAGTGTTTTACACGCATCGCATTTGATCCTGGTAGCAGTCCTCTGAGTAGGAGCTCTTATACCCATTTCTCAGAGAAAGAAACTGAGGCACGGAGAGGTGACAAAGACTCCTTAACCAAACTTGACTCCTCTGAGGCCTCTTCTCCACTAGCCTTCGACCTTGCCCCAGGTTCTGTCTTTGCCCAGCCCAGTCTGAGCAGACTCCTAAGTCATCCCACCACCCTTGATACCTGATCTAGTTCCTCATCCCCCACCTTTGATGCGTAAGTCCTTGGCTTCTCTTTAGCAAAAAATTCTGTTAAGTCAGTTTAGCAAGAGTCCCCCTACCTTTAATGTCTCTCTCCTCTTAGTCATTTTCCAACCATAGATAACCCCCACCCCCACTCTGCTCTTTGGTTCCCAATCCCCAGCTGTCTTTGCTGTACTCAGAATTGATCCTGACCTTTCAACCCTATTTCAATCCCCCTATTGCAATACACGTGAATGAAGTTTTCCTTACCATTTTAACAAGCATCCGAATAATTTTTTCTTTCACAGAGGTTGAGTAACTTTCCCAGGTCACAGCACAAAAGGGCAGAGCCAGGTTTATTTCTTGAGTTGGAGCTGTAACTGCTGTAGCCAAGGGCAAGTGGCTGCTCCTCACTGAGAAAATATGGGGAAAGACAGACTCTTCCTCACAAGGCAGTTATGGAGATTCAATGTGAAGTTGTAGAGAGAGACTGAGCCTGGTGCCTGGAGGGTAGTGAGTGCTGGGAACCTGGGGCTGGGAATTAACGGTGACTCATCCCGAGAAGGGAATAATATGCAGCTGGGAAATATATGAGGGCCTTTGTACTGATATGGAGACATCTCCAGAGTGTCTATATGTTTCATAATAAAGGAGAGGAATAAAAATAATGTACTTTGGTTGGAGGAGGTCATCAAGAGGCCATAACCCTCGAGCTGGACCTGGACAATCACTGGCTCCTCACCCTTCCCCTGTCCTTGGAATGTATGTCTGCCTACCGTTCCCAAAGTGGGAGCAGTTCCCAGGACACAGCCTTGAGAGAGAAAGGTGTTGTTGAGACCATCTGGACACTATATGTGACTGAATCCAGTTAAGGCCTCTATATAAACTTTTAAGATGCTGGTGGGCAGGTGCAGAAATCTACTTGTCTCATAGACCCATGACAAGCATCTTATGTAAGTTCTCTTACTAAACCTGCCACCTGCCAATCTGGAGTGATCTGCCTCTTTCTTCAGTCTCTCCTTGTCCTAGGTGTACCAGGAGTCAGTTTACAAACCAACAATCGTATTTTATTGTACCTGCTCAGCCAACTTACGGAAAGACTCGAGAGAAAAGTGGAAATATTCTTTAGCTCAGGGAGATAAATCTTAGGGTTCTACTTGACTCCCCCATTTCTGTCACACCCACCTCCGATTCATCAGCAAAATTGGCCTGCTCCCTGTTCAGCCCCATCATCATATGCCTGGACCACTGCAGTTGCTCCTGTTCTGGGGCTCCTGTCCTTGCCCCCCACCCCAGTCTGTCCTTCTTGCATTGCCTAGAGAGCACCTGTGAGCACCTGAGTTGGGCCATGTCCCTCCTCTGCTCAGAACCTTCCTCCTCTCCCACCTCAGATAAAAAGCCCAGCTCCATTCTGTGGTCCTGCATGACCTGCCCTGTTCCCTCCCTGCCCTCCCCTCCTCGCTCTCTCCCCCTCACTCACTCGGCTTCGACCACACAGGCCTCCTCGCTGTTTCCCCAGCACACCAGGCACAGTCTGGCCTCAGAGCCTTTGTACTGACTGTGCCCTCTGCCTGGAATACACTCCCTCGGATTTTTTTATGACTCTTCCCCTCACTTCCCTTAGATCTTCAAATACTAAATTGCTGTTTTGTGCACGCTTTTCGACTTTATTTAAAACATACCATACTGTGGGGGGCGGGGGGAAAAACATACCATACTGTAAGTGTCCTTCTGCCACTTGATTCTATTTACTCAGTGACACATCCTTGAGATTAATCCATGTTGACTCAAGTGGCTCTAGAACACTCCCTTTCTCTGCCATATCATATTCCAACTGTACAAATTGATAGTTTAAAACTTAATTAACTTAATTGTCCATTCTCCTGGTGATGGCGTTTTGCGTGCTTGCCAATTTTGTTGCTACAAGGAACATTCTTGTGTGTGAGAGAGAACATATGGTTGTTTTGTTTCATGATAGCCATTACACAATTGCTTATCTTTTACAGGAGCAGGTGATCAGACCGAAAGCCTGATTGTATGGGTTACAGAATTGTGAAGCCATTTAAATACATGATCCCAACGGGCTCTTAAGCTGAGGTCAGGGCACTGAGTGGCAAGGAGTGGGTCCCTGAGGTTTAGAATGGCAATAATGGGCTGACACAGCGAACTTTGAAACCATAGATACCTGTCTCTGAAGGAAAAATGGTCTTTCCATGTTTGGTATTGTGTGATATAATAAGATGTATATATTTGGTCTTTATTCCCAATTCCTGGCACAGAGCTTCTAGAGACTTTGTAACTTCCAGAGGAACCAACCATGTGATTAGAAGGTTGGAACTATCAGCCCCACTCCACCCGCATATACAGGGAGGGGGGAGGGGATGAAGGTTGAATTTAACCAATGGCTAGTGATTCAATTAATTGTGCCTGTGTAATGGAGTCTCCATAAAACCCCAAATAACAGGATTCAGGGAGCTTTTGGGTTCATGAACACATCCACGTGCTGGGAGGGTGATGACCCCCAACTCCATGGGGACAGAAGCTCCTGTGCCCAAGACCGTTCCAGCCCCTGCCCCGTGTATCTCCTCATCTGGCTGTTCATCTGTATCCTTTATCTGTATCCTTTATCATAAACTGGGAAACCTCTGTAGTGTCTCCCTGAGTTCCATGAGCTATTAAAGCTATTGAACCTGAGAAGGAGGTTGTGGGAACCCCCAATTAATAGTGGTCAGCCAGAAGTAAAGGTGACAACCTGGGATTTGTGATTGTATTGGTGTAGAATTACCCTTGATCGTTCACAGAATGTGAAAGCATTCACAAGACTCAGAAAAGTAGGAGAGCAAGGAAAGTTTTATTGAAGGTTGGCAACATCTAAAGAAGACAGCTTCCCCAGGTGGGAAGGAGAGAAACACCAGCAGGGGAGACGCAAGAGCAGTTTGAGGTAGACAGCTGCAGCATGTGGCTGTTTACCTGGGGTTTTATGTTTTTCTATGCAGGATGCAGGGGGCTAGTCATCTTGCAGTTGTTTACCATTGCTGCTGGCCCCTTCTGAGAACTGTTTGTCGCAGTTGACTTTTTCTGAAAACTGTTCCGGTGTTTGTCAGCCTGCAAGTGTAGTGTTAGCCAGGAAACTCAGAGCTTAAGTGGTTAATCTTTAAACCTATTCCTGTTAGCTCACAGACTTGTTCTTATTAACTCTTTTTCTGACTCATCAATGATTGGAGGCTGAAGTGGGGGGTGGTCCTGTGGGACTGACTCCTTAACCTGTGGGGTCTGCACTAACTCTGGGGTAGTTAATGTCAGAACTGAATTGAACTGTAGGACACCCGTTGGTGTCCATAGAAAACGAGAATGACTTGGTGTGGAAAACCCACACATTGGGTGTTAGAAGTGTTCTGAGTAGGGAAACAGTTTTCCTTTATCATGCATTAAAAAAAAAAAAACTTTCATGAGCTTCACCTGTGGGCCCAGTTTTAAAGAACAACAACAATAAAACAAACAACTACTCAGGGTAAGAAATAAACCCTCACCACTTTCCTCATTCTAAATCAGCAAACCCAACTCTCTGTTCCCAACTACCTTTTTTTCTTCATGACCTTTATGACCACCTGACATTCCACTGGAAGTTTCTTTGAGCGCTGATTTTAATGCCTGACTTCCATTCCAGGATGTTAGCTCCATGAGGGAGGGGGCTGCCTGGTTCTCCACTTGTAACTTCAGGTCTTGGAATTGAGCCTGGCACCCAATAGGTGACAAGAAGCTGGTGAAGTGAATGGCCTTGGAGAGCTGTCCGGCCCCAAGTTGCTGTCCTGTCCACTGCAGGACTAGCCATGGCCTTCCAGCCTCAGCTTCCTCTTTGCCACTGGGAATGTGGCAGCGGGATGCCCACGGTGCCAGATTCAACAGCTAGCCCAGGGAAGGTGGGACGGCCTCTGAAGGGCTTGGAGGCTACACCACAGAGGGCGGCTGGGCCTGGGGCCCAGCGTCTACCACCTCAGGAGGTACCACAGGAAATGTCAGATGAGGTGACTAAGGATAATAATGGCAATGATCTCAGTAATAACAAATTTTAATAGCTCACATTGTCCCAGCCTGGATGTTGGGCCCAGGACTGGGTGCTTAGAATTCTCTTGTTCTCTTAAAATGAGGCTAGCACCCCCACTTGACAGCTGAAGAAAATACAGTCCACAGGAGGCTGCTGGGAAGGCTTGTGTACTGCCCCCTACATCACAGATGGGGGTCCAGGCCCAGCAGGAAGGCTCCAGGTCATCCCAACAACTGTTGGGGTTTACCCAGGACTGCAGGGGTTTCCCAGATGGGACTTTCAAGGTTAAAATTGGGACAGTCTGGTCAAACTAGGGCCTCCCTTCCCCCGTGGGTTTTCAGGGGATTCCCCAGACTCCAGAGACCTGCAGGGGCCTTCCCAGAGTGTCCAGCAGACCAGAGAAAAGCCTGGAGTTGGTGAATTAAAAGCAAAATCTTTGTGTCCTTTTGAATTGGAGGGTTCAGGGAACAGTCAGCCCCTCCCCCAAACAGTCATGAGGTTGATTGGAAATCCTTGCAAGGAAATTCCACACCCAGTGGATATGGTGGCACATATGCGAACCCAAGGCCTTTAGAAAGTAGCTACAGGGCGGATGGCTGGCTCAGTCGGTTAGAGCACTAGCTCTGGGCAACGGGGCTGCCGGTTCGATTCCCACGTGGGCCAGTGAGCTGCGCCCTCTGCAACTAGCCCTCTGCAACTGGAATTAAGTGAATGAGCTGCAGCTCAGCTCCCGGGTGGCCAGATGGCTCAGTTGGTTGGAGTGCGGGCTCTCAACCACAAGGTTGCCGATTCGACTCCTCGACTCCTGCAAGGGATGGTGGGCTGCGCCCCCTGCAACTAACAACGGCAACTGGACCTGGAGCTGAGCTGCGCCCTCCACAACTAAGATTGAAAAAACAACTTGACTTGGAAAAGTTCTGGAACTACACACTGTTCCCCAATAAAGTCCTATTCCCCTTCCTCAATAAAATCTTTGAAAACAAAGAAAGTGGCTACAAATAGCCACAGACAGGACATGCTGTGCTGGTCTCTGTAGGAAACAGGACTTACACGAAGGGAGTACATGAAGGCAGAAGCCAAAGGGTCTGGGTTCCATTAGGAATAGAGACAGTGGAAATGTAATGGCTCTGTACGATGTCAGAGGGGTAGTGGATGGGGGAGGGGGGTTATCACTGTGTGAGGGATATAAACGATAAATGTCTGTTACATTGTTTTGTACACCTGAAACTAAAAAAAAAAACACACAAAAAACCACAAAATGTCTGAGTCTCCATCTCCACTGCTGCTAGTTCTGGGGTGCCTGACTGTGGTTGGCAGAATAACAGCTCCAGCCCTTCCCCCCAAATCCCGTGACTATGCTACTTAGCAAGGGAGAATTAAGGTTGCAGACGGAATTAAGGATGCTAATCAGCTAACCTTAAAATAGGGAGATGAGCCTGAGGAGCTCAATGTCATCACAAGTGTGCTTAGAAGAGGAAAGGGGAGGCAGAAAAAGAAGTCGGAGTGATGTGATTCAAGGACTTGACTCATTTTTTGCCATCTTTGAAGATGGAGGAAGGGGCCATGAGCCAAGGAATGCAGGCCTCCTCTAGAAGCCAGAAAAGGCAAGGAAGTGATCCTACCCAGAACAGCCTCCAGAAGGATCACATGTCTTCATCTTAGCCCTGTGAGACTTCTGACCTATGGAACTAGAAGGTAATACATTTGTGGTGAAGCTACTGTTTATGGCTATTTGTTACAGCAGCGTAAGAAACTAATACTCAACATATGTTTGCTGGTTTTCCAACCCCGCTCGCATCGCTGACACCAATTCCTTTATTAGTTTGTTCAGTGTTGAGTGGAGTTCTGTTTCCCATTAAGCAGTCCTGCTTTGGGGAATTTTTCTTATCAGTAGGAAGCCTATACTCATGGGAAATGGTATACAAGAGCATTTCTGGTGGCATTGCTAGAAAATGTAGAGATTGGAAAAAACCCAAGTGTTTATCAAAAAGGACTGGTGAAATAAATGCTGAGATGTATGAATGAGACAGGGAAAGTGTTAACAGGAGCGAGCTTGTGAATTAGCAGGAATGAGCTTAAAAATTAACTGTTTGGCTCTGAATCCCCTGGCTAGCACTGCACCTACAAGCTGACAAGCACCTTATATCCATCATAGGTTAGAACAGAACAATTCCCAATCGCAACAGCAACCCCCTGCAAGCTAACATACATCCATCATAGATGGGAACAGAACAGGTTCTGGAAGAAGCCAGTCGTAACAGCAACCCCCCGCAAGCTAACAAGCACTCTACATCCTGCACAGAATAATATAAAACCCCAGGCTAAACAGAGACCCACCACAGCTGTCTCTGTCAGACTGCCCTGGCAAACTCCTTTTGCCAGTACTTTGCTTCCAGAAATCCCAGCACCTCTCATCGCTGCAAGAGCCTTCTCTACACTCTGGAGGCCTCCCTGCTGCCGCACTTTCAATAAACCTTTTCTTGCTTTCCTACTTTTCTGAGTCTCGTGAATCCTTTCATGTTCTATGAACGACCATTGGTAATTATAAACCAATACAATGTACACATATTGGAGCTTTCCACACACGAATGAGGAAGTGTTGATGGACCGATAAAATCTGTAGGTCATGTTCAGTGAAAAAGCAAGATGCATTCCAGATTGTAGAGTGGCTGTTTTCTGTAAAAAGAAGGGGAAGGGGTAAGAATATATTTGATTTTACAAAAAGAAACCCTGGAAGGAGTCACAAGAAACCAGAGATAGTGGGTTCCGGTGGTTGGGGGCAGCAGAGTGGAGGGATGAGTAGAGGCAGCTGTGAATCCCTTAATAGCATTTGGTATTTTAAATCTTGTGTCCTACCAGGGCCACAGTTAATGCGAGGCAGGAAAGCAACGATGGTGTAAAAAAACTCAGTAACCAAGATAAATATTTTAATGCAATATTTTCAAAAAGCACAATTAGCATGAAAAAAGTCCATGAACAAAGTATCGAAATTTTAAGAATCAGTAACAGTGCTGAGTTATAGCAGGGCCTGAGGCAAAAGGAAAAATCTGTAATATGGATTATCTCTGAAAGTTTTCACAGTAAAGAATTAACAAGTTGACAGTCCTGGAGGGCTGAGGTTTATCCAGGGCTTTAGGATTGCCGCCCCACGATACTTTTTCATCCGTACAAAAAGCAGTACGTGATGCCTTCTGGTTTGCAGCTCACTATTGCCCCCTGGTGGTGACCAGCTGAGGCACGACGACATTCTGGGGCCTTTACCTTTGGCAAATATTTACTTAGGGGCCCGCTGTGTGCCAAGGACCTCTTGTGGGTGTTGCGAATATCTCAGGGACAAGAAAGACTTGGTTTGTACTCTGGTGGTGATCACAGCATAAGGGAGACAATACGCAGGTCAGCAAAACCAAGCGTTTGGGTAGGTAAGGCAAGCTGCCTGGCTGGGCAGGAGGGTCAACTCAGAAAGCAGGGCAAGGAGGGCCTCTGGGAGGAGGTGGCACTGAGCTCTGGGCTAAGTGACAAGCAGTGCTGGGGGTGGTGTCCCTCAGGTGTGGGCAGAGGACTTCATTTGTTATTTCATGTCTAAGGTGAAGTGTCCTTAATCATTGTGTCCTTAACTATTCTTTAAGGCCTTTCCTGAGGCCCAAGTAGTTCCTTCTTTTTCAAAGATCCCCGCCCGAGGACTGCTGGGAAGGCGCTCAGGCAGAGGGATAGGAACACATCAAGGCCCACCTAAGTGCCAGCTGCCTGCTTGCCTGTAGCATTATCACCTTTCATCACAACCCTGGGAAGAAGGTACTACCATTACTGTCCTTGTACAGAGCAGGGGACACTGAGGCTGAGATGCCTAATCCATACTGATAAAGTGCTCACAGATCAGCAAGGAGGGAATGGAGGGAGGACATGAGATGAGGGCAGGGAGGGGGCTGGGAATATGGGGCAGGGCCTGGTGAGCCTACCAGGCTTTTGGCTTCTGCTCTGAGGGAGGGATGTGCCCCGACTCGTGCATTCATGGGCACCTCCTGGTCACTGCCTGTTGGGGTTCAGTATGGAGCAGGTGTCCAGGCCAGAGATGACGGGGGACCTGGACCAGGGTGGAGGCCGTGTGGACAAAGGGCAGTGGTCAGACCGAAGATCGGTTTTGGAGGCAGAACTGCCCATGTGGAAGGTGAGACCTGGTAGAGGAAAGGGACTTGGAAGAATAAGTCAAAGACTGAGAGGTGAAGGGGTCAGGGGGCAGAGGAGAACTTTGATAAAAGAGTGTTCCAGGCAGTGGAACAGCAAGTGCCTGGAGTAAGCACAAAGGGAGTCACCAGATAGCTGGAGGACAAAGCACGGGTGTCATAGGCCCAGCCACCAACACTCACCAGGTTCCTCTCCCCCCTCCCAAGAGAAGAGCTGTGCCAACAGCCCTTGTGAGGCCCTGTGGAGCACGTGAAATCCTTTATTGGAAGATCGCTGCTGTTTCCATATAGAAGACTCGACAGCGGACAAACCGTGGACCCAGAGCCCATATTGACTGGAGCAGGCCTCTCAACTGGGGCCCTCCCTCCTCTCCTGGACCAACCTGGCGACCTCTGCCCCTTTCTGGACCCCTGGGCCTTTGGCATAAAGCTGATGGGGGAGCTGTAGGCAGTGAACCCCCCCCTTGACTCAAAGCAAGACTTGGACGAGCTCTGGGGATGGGTGGGTGCATGAGGGGCAGGTCCCCCAGGTTGGGGGGACGCAGTGAAAGTGGAGGAAGCCAGGAACTAGGGCAATGGCATCTATTTTCATTTTTTGAAAAGGGGTGCACAGAGCCTGCAGGCAAGGGGGCGGCGGTTGGGGTGAGTCACGCGCTGACATCTTTCTCCTCGCCTTGCTTGACGGCTTCCAGCAAGGTGTCTGTGTGCCCGGGGCCCGCCTCCTCCCCCTCCTTGGCCTCGCTGGACTTGGAGTTGGGGACCCAGAGGCCGGAGTCGATGCAGCGCTGCATGTGGTACTTCGCGTCCTGCAGGGAGGAGGGTGGGCGTGAGGCCGGGTTGCCACCTCCTGGTGGCCCCCTGCGCCCTGTACACCTCCAGTCTGCTTACTGCCTATTTTAGGTCAGAGCTGTCCAAAGGGGCTGTCGATTGTCTGCAGTGATATAAATGGTCTGTAATCTGTGCTGTCCTCCACGGCCGCCACCAGCCACAGTGGCTACTGTGTACGCCAAATGTGGCCAGTGTAGGTGAGGGACAGAATTTTTAATTTCCCTTAACTTTCATTCAAACTTAAATAGTGTAGGTCTAGAAGGGTCAGCAAAGGACCAGACAGTAAATATTTTTGGCTTGCAGGCCACATGGTCTTTGTGGCAACTGCTCAACCCATCACCCCTCCACTCTGTGGTTGGCTACTGCACAAAATCAGTCACAGACAACGTGAAAATAAACGAGCATGGCCTCTGCGTACCAGAGACAGGCAATGAACCTGTGAGCTGAAGTCTGAAGACCCTTGGTCTAGATGCTCATTCCCCACAGAAACTTCGAGAAAGCCCAGAACAGATCCTGTGACTGGACCCATTTTACAGATGAGGAAACCAGTGAGCCAACTAACAGGAATGGGGTCAAACCAAGCGCCATTGAACCTCAAAGTCCTCACCTGCCAGTGCAGTTACTGCTTCTAATAATGACAGCGCAATGAGGTTTCCCAGCATCTACCATGTGCCCAGCCCTCCCCACGCACTTGGCCAGTGAATAGCAAGAAAGAAACTGGACTAAAGGGGTAACAGACGCCTCCTTGGGCCACCCTGAGTCACTGGCAAAGACGGGGTCAGCAGGATGTGCTGGCTATAAAGGGCCCACAGTGACAGTGGGCACAGTAGGTGCTCAATAAATGCGAGCACAAAAGCCTGGCTGCCTCCTGTGCCGGCCACACAGTAACCCAACCTCCCTACGCATTCTAGAAGCCCAGGAGACCCTTCTACCAGCAACATGGCGAACAAGGCTAGAGAGGAGCTGGGGGACACAGTGCTGGTTCAGCTGCTCAGCCTGGCTGGTAGGTGGGCCTGGGGCACAGGTACTCACCGCAGGGTCCATTTTGCTGATGGCGTCTTGGAGCATCTGCACGTCCTTCACGTCAAAGCATTTCTGGAGTTCCTGTGGGGGCAGAGGAGCTGGGGATCAGGGCCTGGTTCCCCGGGACCCTGGGAGTCCTGCCGGCTGGCTGGCTGCCGCCTGCCGGGGGCTGGGGCTCCACACCTCGGGGAGGGACTCGTAGACTTCCACGGGGTCCAGGCCGCCGGGGCCGAGCCGCTTCTTGCGCTCCTCCTCCTCATACTCCTTCATGGCCTTCTCAATGCGCAGCTTGGCGCGGCCACGCACACGCTCCTTGAAGGCCTCCAGCTCGTCGTTGAAGCCCTCCATGTACTGGCGGTCAGCTGTCTGTAGGGAGCAGGAGACGGGAGGAGTTCGCTGGGCAGGATGGGGAGCACCCAGGACCCTCCTGCTGCTGCTTCTCAGATATGCTGTGTAGGTCAGGCCTCTCCTCTGCCCCATCTAGTGTCCCCTCAGCTCAACTCGACCACCCACACAGGCACAGCTTGGAGACACTGCGGGTCCGGCTCCCGAGCACCGCAATGAAGCAAGTATCACAGGAACATTCGGTTCCTCAGTGCACGTAAAAGTTATATTTGTACTACACTATAGTCTGTTAACAGCACAATAGCATTACGTCTAAAACCACATACACGCCTTAGTTAAACGGTATTGCTGAAAAATGCTATCTATTCGGGGCCTTGATGGGGCGGCTCAGAGGACCCAGCAGCAATCCCTGGGTACCAGCTGATGTGACACGTCTTCCTTCCTTATTCTTCCCACACGCAGTACCAAAATGGGGAAAAGGAGAAAATAAAGCCTTACTTTGTTTTACTTGCCATTTATTATGAGGAACCTTTAAAGCATTTTTAAGGAAATACTCAAAAGCAAAGTTGGAAAAATGTCTGATCTTTCTATAGAAAGTTGAGAACAGTATGTAACTGCAGGAAACCCACTGCCCCTTTGTAAGCTGTGGAACCCAAAATGTATGGAAATATTGGATGTTTTCAGCAAGGGAAAGAAAATGTGGTCCAAATTAAATTTTCCAAAGAGAAAAAAAAAATGCTATCTACCATCTGAGCTTTCAGCGAGTTGGAATTTTCTTGCTGGTGGAGGGTCTTGCCCTGGTATCATCTAAGACCAATGGTCACAGATCACTATAACAAATATAGCAGTAATGAAAAAGTCTGAAATATTAAGAGAATTACCAAAAGTGACCCAGAGACCAAAGTGAGCAAATACGGTTGGGAAAATGGTGCCAATAGACTTACTCGGCGAGGAGTTGCCACAAACCTTCAATTTGTGGAAAAAAAAAAAAAAGTAATAATCTGTGAAGTGCCACAAAGTAGTGTGCAATGAAATGAGATCCGCCTGTATGCTAATGACCAGCTGCCTGCATGCCCCCGTGAACTGACCCGACACCCACTCCCTCGACGTCCTCGTGTGGGGACTTCCACAGGCACCTCAAACTCAACACAGCCACAGCCGAGCTCCAGATCATGCCCCCCAGCCCCATCTGCCTTGCCCCGTCTCCCCAGGTCAGCATGGGGAGCTTGGGTAAGAAAGCTGGAGGCATCTTTGACTCTGTCCCTCAGCAGCTTCCAAACTCTGTCTAGGAGCTGACTACTTCTCCCTCCTCCACGGCTCAGCCCTCTCCTAACCTATGAGGTTCTGATCACAGGGAGTCAGTCCCAGGGGACATGTGTTCAGGTGTTCGCCTTGTCCCCCCACCCCCACCAATCCGTGGACGGCAGGCTGGTTCCCCGTGGACCAGCCGACATCCAGTCCCCACTGCTCAGGGCCCCCACCTTAATCTTCGTGAAGAACTGCCGGAAGCAGGCGCGGGGGTCCACCTTCAGGCTCTTGGCCAGCTCCAGGATGAACTGCATGACGATGGTCTGGTGGGCCACCTGCTCCATGAGTGCACACTTCTGCAGAGGGAGAAGAGGCAGAGCGTCACCCAGTGGCAGCCCCCAGGTAGAGCCTTTCCCGGGCGCTGGGGCAGGGCACACGCACCTCTTCCACCTCTAGGTCAATGCACCAGATGACCAGGTAGTTGGCCGTCTCCTCACACACCAGGTGGACATTGTCTGACAGGTACTTCTGACTGTCATCCCAGCGGCGGAGCATGCCTGCAAGAAGGCGTTGCCAAGGTGCTGGAAAGGCCCAGAAGCAAAGAGCCAGCCCACCGCATGCACCCACCTGGCTGCCCCCCACAACCACACTCAGCTCACCGAAGTGCTTGATCTGTTTCTCGTACTTCTCCACGAAGGTCTTGTGTTTCTGCTCCCTAACCTCCTCTGACTCCTCCTCCGCCTGCTCAGGCTTGGCGTTGACCATGCTCTGTGGTGGGGCAAGAGGGGGAGTGGGCTGGGGCGAGGCCGTGGGGCGGCCCGAATGTGGCCGTCTGGGCCGTGGCCGCAGCGCCCATCCCATCCACGGCGGAGGCGGTGATGGCGCTGTGAACATCAATGTGGCAGGAGCGTGGGTGTGGCACGTGTGGCCTCGAACTAGGGCCTTCGGGCAGATCAGAGGGGGACCGGTGGGGTGCTTCACCTGCCCGGCCCCCCGACACCTGCTCCCCGCCCGCCTCCAATTCTGTCCCTCCCTTGACCTGCGCTCCTCACCCTCTCGCACCCGCCCCCGGCCCTGCACACCTTGCTGAAGCCGTCCTTGCTGAGCGTGTCCACATTCCAGGGCATGCTCTTTTCCTTCTTGCGCATCTCCTCCAGCTTCTGCTCCCAGTTCCGCTCCTCCTTGCGCAGCTGCTGGGCCTCAGCCTGTAGCCGCTCCAGCTCCGCCTTGCTGCCCTCACCCTCGGCCACCTCCAGCTCCTTCAGCTTCCGCTGGCACTCGGCCACTTTGCGCTTGCACTCACGGCAGCCCCTGTCCAGCTCCTCCTTCTCCTTCTGGAACTGCTCCATGCGCTCCACCCGGGCCTGTGGGCAGGGGTGGCCCACCATTCTGGGGAACAGCCTGTCCCTTGACCCTGGCCCCACCCTAGCCCAGGGCACCCAGAATGCACCTGGGATGGCCAAAAGGAATGTCTGCACCAACCTGTGCCCCAGATGCCCGGCTTCCACCCTCACCCCCAAAGGGACCTGTGTACACTGAGTCAGGGCAGGTCTCTCCACTGCTCAGAACCCTCCATGGCTCCCACCTCACTTAGAGCAAAAGCCCAAGTCCTCCCCATGGCCAGCAAGGCCCTGAACGATCTGCCCTGCCACTTCCATGCCCTCAGCTCCGCCTGCTCACCCTCTCCCTCCAGCCACACTGGCTGGAACTCACTTCACACCTCAGCGCCTTTGCACTGGCTGTTCCCTCAGCCTGAATACTCTCTCCAGATCCCCCCACAGCTTACTCCTCGCATCCTTACCACCTTGGCTCAATTGCTTTAGAGATGAAGCCTTCCCTCCCTCCCTACTGAAGATCAGGACCTCCCCTTACTCGTGTCCTGCTTTATCTTCCTCCTCAGCACTTGTCACCTGTTAACTAACATCCAGTGACAATTATTTATCATATTTTGGGCATTGTCCTTCTCCAAGGATATTGGCTCCGGAGATGGGGATGGACCTGTTCACTGTGTCATACACAGAGTAGGGGCTCAGGAAATGCTTGTTAGATGAGCACAGTAAAGAGAAGCTGGACGGGGCCTCATCCCCCATCAGGGATTCAGGCTGCCCTTCTTCCCTGGAGCCTCTCTCAGCAACACGTGGGCACCTTCCTCTGCCCACCAAGCCTCTCGGTCCAGCCTCTGCCCGGGTGTCCTGCAGGCATCTCCAGCTTCATGCCCCAAACTGACCTCACCATTTTACCCTCCAACACCTGGTCTCCTGCCAGATCGTCCCTTAACAAAGACACTCCCCACTCGCGGCCTGTGCCCCCTGCTGAGGCCTGCTCATTGGTCTTGCCCCACCCTCCTGCTCTGCCACCAAGTCCTGACGATGTTCACTTCTAGATGGTTCTCCAATTCACTCCACTGGGAGTCTTGAGCCTGGATCACTGCCAAGGTCTCTCAGCTATCTCCAGGCCAGCATGCCCTCCTGAGACCCAATTCAGTGCCCAGCAGTCTCCTGTCCCCCTACCCTGGTTGTTACACCCCAGATGTCCACTTCAGTTGTGCCCCAAGCTTGATGACGGCACCCATCTCACCAACCACCTGGCTCAGTGCCCCATCCAGGCCCAGAGCAGACCGCTGGGCCTTGCTTGCTCTCCAGCCCTCCTGCTGGCTCCTCCATCACCTCGCCAGGCTCCTGACAGCGCCTGCCCAATCCTGAGAGGCACCACTGCTTTCAACTGTTGGCCCCCCACATCCAAGCTCAGAAGCTCCTAGAGGAGTCTCTGACACATAACATCTGACTGCAGCTCTTCCCGCTGCCCCACAGTGGAGTTCTGGGTTCAGATGGGACCCAGGACCCCTGCACCAAGCTGCCCAGCTGGCACCAAGGGCCTGTGGGGGGCTGGGTCCTGCCTTCGTCTCCCAGCTCTGGGCCCCAAGCAGATACTGGCCCCTTCTGTTCCCTGAATACACCAGCTCTCTCCTGCCTCTTGGCCTCTGCACATGCTGTTCCTCCCACCTGGAACTCTTTTCCCCTTACTCCACCTGCTTTGCCCCCAAGTCCCAGCTTTGACAGAGCCTTCCTCAAGTGCCCCCCAACCAGCATCAAGTCCCAAAGGCCCCTCTGTGATCATCAGATGACGTGATGAGATGCTGGAGGACAGCCTCAGGGCCCCAGACCTGGGGTCACACTTCATGGTCACTGTGCACTGCCTGGGCATCCCTAGGCCAATCTCCTAACCTCTCAGAACCTGTTTCCTCATCTTTCAAATGCAGACAACAATGCTGACCTCACGGGGTTGCACTGGGAGAAGTAAAGGAGATTATAAATTAAAGCAGATGGTCCAGGGCCATGGACGCCCAGCAAGCACCAGCCCCACACTGTCTATTGTCATTACTGTCTGTTCAGGGGACGATCTCTCTCTCTCTCTCTCTCTCACATTCTGGGGCTCAAACAAGAAACGGTACTTCGCGTGCTCAGTTTGATTTCTGGCCCAGAGTAAATGCTCCTTAGCTGGAGGTGGTTGTCACTACATCGTCACAACACCCAGGTCTGCCACTTACTGGTGATGCGTCCTTCGGCAAGTCGCTTAAACCAGGGTCTCCCTGTCTTGGTTTTCCCAACTCTGCGAAATGGGGCCTCACAGGGTTGCTGTGAGGACTAAATGAATTACTCCACAGCACCTGCTTGCAACAGAGCACTCAGTATCTCACTGTTATCACCACTGTCATGGCTACTGCCACCAGAATGCTCTGCTAACTCGCTCAGTGCCTTATACGAGGCTGTATCTCCAAGTTCTAGCACAGGACCAGGCATACTGAGGGTGAGAACTGGGAGACCTGGGCCGCAGAAACTGACACAGCCAATCCTAAGCCACATTTTTCCCCATGTGGATAGGGGTCAAAAAGGCCCTCACCTCTGCAACCTCCCTTTCTCCACAAAGGCCTGTGTTGCCCAGGTGCCTTCCCACTACCTTGAAAGAGGCTTTCTGGGGTCGGCACCATAGTTGGCCTAGGGTGGCAGCAGGAACCTACTACCCTGCTGGTTGCTGCTGGGAGGCGACCAAGCTCTTCCTGGTGTCCTCTGAGCAGCTGCCAGGGATGCCGAAGCTAAATAAAGGCCACCCGGAGTTGGTGGCGGCAGCTGCCTGCCCAGCCTGGGATTTACACCTCCAGGAGGGACTGTAGCACGCTGGGCAGGGCAGAAGCCACAGGGGTGGGCAAGGCCTGCGGGTGGCAATGCCCTTCTGCCTTACAGATAGAGAAATCGATGCCCCTAGAATCTTGATGCAGCGCAGCTTACTGGAAGAAGCCACAAGAAAGCAGTGGCGGCTGTCTGAGCAAGGGAGCCGAGGAGGCAGGGAAGACTCACTTGTCCCCTTCTGGAATCTGTGTTTTGTTTTGTTTTTCACCATGAGAGTAAATTACCTAAATAATGATGATGACGATGGTGGCTAAAGTTTACGGAGAGCTTATTACCTGTCAGGTGCTGTCCCAAAAGCATTATACACATTAAATAAATAAGGCCACCTTCACGACAACCCTACGGAGTGGACACTATGAATGTTTCCAGCTGGGGATGTTGAGGGCACCGAGAGATCAAACAACTCACTGGAGGTCATGCAGCAAGTCAAGGCATTCAGAAGCCCGGATGTGAAACCAGGTGGGCAGGCCTAGGCTCCAAAGGCCACCAGGCTACCTTTTCACTACTCCCACCTCCAGTCCTAGGCCCTGAGCCAAATTCTTTTCGGATCCAATCTCATTTCATTTTTGCAATGGTCTTGTGAAGGCAAGGCTGGGATTAGGACCCAAGCTTCCTTGGTGCTGGAGATGCTGAGGCCTCCTGTCAGCAACAGCCAAGAGGCTTTCCGTGGCAAGACAGGAAACGTTTCTGCTTCAGGAGTGGGGACGAAGGGGGGCGGAGGGCAGGGTGGAAGGCATTTGCCACAGGAGAGGGGGCACCGGTCTCCACAAAGCAGGATAGATTAACCTCTTTATGTGACAGAAACGAGTTCCGAAGAATAGTCTTTAAAACTTTGTGGAGGTCTTAAATGCTTCATAATAAATTACAAGAAATAGAAGTGCTAGAACTTTCTCCTTAAACTCCAGTGGCTTGCCCAACAGGTACACTACCCAAGAGACTGCTGCTCTAAGGAATAGGGTGGAAATGGGACTGGGGATCCGATGTAGAGACTAGATGCCTTGGCAAGATGGAAAACGGCCCTTCCAGGAGTTTCTGGATACATGACTGGGAGTTGCCATACCAGAGGGTGGAAGGTTCTGAGAGTTACTAAACTCTCAGTTTGAGAGTATAATAGGCACAGCTATGTGGGTGCAGCAGCCCTGATGTGTGGGAGCAGGTTAGAACATTAAGATTACGAGAGCCCTTCTGTTGGTCTGTGGACACTGCCGGACAGGAAAAGAGGAGGGAGGACACTGGGGCTCGGGATTCTGGGGTCTGGATTTGGGGACAAACATAAAAACGGGCAGTGAATTTGGAATCAGACTGGGAGAGAGGGTTCCTGGTGAGGGCAGGGACAATTTGGGTGCCTGAGAGCAGCAGACCAGGCCGGGGTCAGGGGGAAGGCAGAGTGGGTTTGGACGAGGTGTTCCAATGCTGGCAGAGGTTCCAACAGGAAGCTGGTCTTGGGGTTTAGGTGGTGCCTGGGTCTGCATGCCAAATAGGGGCCGGGGGTGTGGCTGGACGGGAAGCCACAACGGTAGGGTTTCCTGGTGTCATGGGAAACGGGGTCTACGGTAGGTAAGGGTAAAGGAGAGCAGCCAGAATTGGAGGCTACATCAGGGTGGAGCTGGTAGTTGGTCTGGAGGGCAACTGGGTTCCAAAGTCCAGGCCCAGGAGGGACGAGGGGCCCTCGTGGTGCACAGGTCTGCAGGATGGAGTAGGGGTCCTGGGTGGGGGGCGGCATCCCAGGTCAGGAACAAAAACCCCAGGGGAGGCCAGAGTTTCTTGTTCCGTTTGGGAAAAAAGTGGGATTTCTGGATCTTAATGGGAATCACCCTCAAGACCCAGGGAAGCATATCACAGATAGATTCAAAGCATTGAGGACTCTAGGGACTGGGGAGTGGCCGATGGGATATCCAAGATCAGAAGTGGGGACCCGAACAGATCAGGGTCCAGACTCTGAGGCAGAGCTCTGGGTGTAAATGAAAGGTCCCAGACGGGACTAGGGGGCACCCCCAAAGCTTGGCTTGGGAGTCTAGACTCAGGAAGGTGCCTTAAGCGTCAACTGGGAGTTCCATGCAGAAATTCAGGGTTCCGGCAGTTCTGGGGTCCCGGAGTTTAATCGAGGAACCCTAGGCGATGTTAAAAGTCCAGACTGTGGGATGGGAATCCCAAGTGTCAACGGCGGAATCCCTGGCTGTACAAGGGATCGGAACTTTGCAGCGGAGTCCCAGGAGGGTGGGGGAAGGGGCTGGGCGCGCGCGCTCTACCTGGTGCCGCCAGCGGAAGAGGCTGGCCGTATCGATATTGGGGTGCGTCTCGTCTTCATCGTCAGACACTTCAATGTGGTCCCACACGCTGTAGTCCACCATCTTGCCTCTGTGGCCCAGCCCGCTCCGGCTGTGAAGGCGGCGGCCGCGGCAGCTACAGCACGGGAGCCTCAACCCGCGGAGCCCCGCCCCTTCCGCTTCCGCCCGGGCGCGCAACCCCGCCCACGCGTGACGTCACATCCCTAGTAACCGCGGCGGCGTCACTGGCGACCGAGTTAGTCTTAAAGGCCCCAGCGCGCATATTCGGCCCCCGGGAATCCCGGTCAAGACCTCGCCTCATCCGACGCGGGGTTCCCACTAGTCATCTTCTAGGGGTATACGGGCGGGAGCTCCAACCTCAAGCTCCCCCTCATCTCTCGCTGCCCTCAGTGGGAGTTTGCGGTCGTGGCTGGGGGTGAAGTTGGCGACACTAAGGGAGAAGATTGTCCCCTCAGCCACGCCGCAGTGACATCAGCCCGAACCCCCTGCAGGGGCAGGGCTTCGGCGAGGACACCCGCCCCCTGCCCCTTGTGAGTTGGGACCTAACTTACGCTGGGGAAGGGTGTGTGATCTGAGGGGACCTTCCCTCAGGGGTGCAGGACCCTGCCTTGGGAAGCTCTTAGTGGAAGAGGGATATTATGGCCTTGCCCTTGGGGGGTGGGAGGTGGCAGCGATGTGACCCTGCCTTGGGGTCTGCTATTTTCTATGGTCGCACCACAGTCTCCTTGTGCTGCTCCCATCTGCTGCCACTCCAGAGCCAAGATTCGCGCATACGCACCCTCTGGAATCACCTGGATCCCTCAAACGTGTCTCGGACGCGGGTCCGCGGCGTTTTCCCGTGTGGCCGCTAGGTGTCGCTAACGTCTAGCCAGCGGCCCGTGCTCCAGGCCCAGCTAAGTGGTGGAGCTGGCGGGTGGATAGCAGAGGTGCGAAAGGGGGCTTTCCTCGTACGTAGAAATACTCCAGGACTGCTCATAGCCCCTTCCCTTTCGTCTGGACGCGCTCAAAGAACTCCATTATTCTGAGTTAGGGCGACACCAGCCGCACGCACACTTTCGTAAATCCCAATCCACACTTTGATACCGAGATAAAAGGCTCTGTTGCAGCCTAGGGCCAGGATTATCTCAGATTAAAGGGCACTCCGTGAGGGTCGGGGTGGGGGGCTGAGAGGAGCTTTAGACCCTCAGGTGAGGGGCGCCTCTTCCCAGGCTCTCCAAAGCGGATGTTTGGAGGAAGGGGGCTGGAAGGTCTCCAGATCGGGGGAGATTCCCCTGCCCGGAGAGGGGATGGGGCCATCCAGAAAAAAGCCCCCTCCTGCTGCCGCCCCTCCACCTCAGGCTCCATTCAAACCACTCAGTGGGCGGGCGGAGGCGGGGGAGTCCCCCTGTCTTTCTCCCCTCCCCCTCCAGCCCCGGCAGTCCAGGATCTCAGAGACCGTCACAGCCCGGGCACGCGCGCGCACGGACCGACACCCCAGCGGGTCTCACAGTCGCGCACACACACATACACAGCAGCAAACAAAGGGTCTGGACACCCTTGTCCCCTCCCGCCCCCCCCTCCAGCCGGAGAGGGCGGGGCATCCCCTCCCCAGCTCCCCTGCAAGGTAAGCTTCGGGCTGCGAGCTGCGGTGGGGAGGTGAACCGGAGCCCTGGAGGGAGGTGGCAGGATGGAGGGGGTTTCCCCACTCCCCAAGAAAGCCTGCCCTCCACCCCGTAGCCCTCTGAGGGCTTCAGGCCTGCCTCCGGACTGCGGGGGGGTGTGGGGAGGACCCCGGATGCCGGGGATTCCCGGGTAGGCGCAGGAGTCTCTCCCTGGCCTCGGGAGACTGAGCTAACTGGCCCCAGTTAAACCGGGTCCCAAGAGCCCCAGCTTCCAGAATTGGGGACAGGGCGCCGGAAGCTCTCCCATCAGCGCCAAACCGTTTCTAATCTCCTGCCAGCACAGTATCTCCAACCCTGGAGATAGAGATCCCAGAGTTGTTTTGCACTGTCCTTTGGTCTCTCTCCCCGCTCCCCCACCCCCATTAGCGCATCCCATGCTGTGTCTCTGGTACCTGCGAAGTGGGGGTGGGGGGCTGGGAATGCTCCTTTGGGCTATCCAAGCTTCCTTTGCTGCATCCGATAAGCCACACACTTAGCTGCAGTGGGACCCAGCAAATGGCTTTGCCTTCCTGAGCCTCAATTTCCACATCTGCAAAGTGGGTAATGGCACACCGAGGCTTACACGAAGTCATGCATGCGAGCCTGTCCTTGCCTCATCATTTATTTCTTAGCTCATTTCACACCTATTTCCCAAGTGCCTACTATGTGCCAGGGCACTGTAGCCAGGCAGTGATGCCGTAGCAACCAAGACCAGCCGGGTCCCTGCTCTTCTGACCCTCTAGACTGGTAAGGGAGCAAGATCAGTATGTAAACAGAGAAATACCCATGGTGATTTCAGACTGTGCAGACTAAAATCGTATCAGGCACAGAGAGTGATGGGGTGTGGTGGTGGGCCGGGGAGTGCCGGAGATTAAATGAGATTTACAGTTTGTATCTGTCTGCCTTGTTCTTTCAGCTCCATGAGGGCAACATCAGGTTCAAATCAGTGCCTGGTACACCGTAGGTGCTCAATAAATGTTGAATGAATTAAAGAGGGAATTAGACAAAGAGTATTTCCTTAGTATTTTAGATCACAATGGCGGCTTTATCATGAACGAGTCCATCCAACCTCCCATTTTACAAATGAGGTTGAGTGAGTCCCTAAGACCCAGGGATGGGAAAGATGTCAGAGGTGATAAGGTTGACGAGGTGTCATCATTCCCACAAAAGTCAGGATGGCTGAAGGAATGGTTGTGAACAACTGGGAAAGGAAGATAGCAGAGACCAGACTTGGGCACCGGCTCTCCAGGAACCTATGACACCCAGGCAGAAACTACCTCTCCCGGCACCATGCCGATATTCATCCATTCAACAAGTATCCAGTGCCTACTATGTGTCAGGGGCTGGGGACATAGCAGTGAACAGAAAAAGCCTCCCTGCCCCACGGAGCTGATATTTATTGGGGGAAAGAGAAAAACAACATAAACAAATAAATATGGTAACAACAAATTATGCTTAGGGCTGTGAAGGAAACAGACAGCTTGTGACAAGAAAGAAAAAGGGAAGGGTCCCCTTCAAGTTGGATATCCAGCAAGACCTCCTGGAGGAGCGGAATTACTCTTGCAAGACACACACACACACAAATGCAGACAAATGTAATCCTACTCACACTCTATACCGAGAACCTAAATAATATGCCTGAGGCCACACAACTAGGTGAGCGGCTGAGCAGAGATTTGAACCCATACTTGGCATTTCTAACCGCTGTGAAAAGCTGCTTCCTGCTGCCTCCACATGCAAACACTCTCCCCCACACACATTCGTGTCACAGTCACACACAGGTACGTCTAACCTCATGCCCACATAGACTGATGTGGTGTCACCCTGTCACATACAAACACTCCTACAGGTAGAGTCTTGTCTCAACTATATAAACTGATGCGTGGAAAGTTCCACCTGTCAGTTGAATATGCACAGCTGTGTACAAAGTCTCATGCACATACACCTGCGCGCATATACATGCACGTGGCCACCGACAGTTTTCCCAGGCCCGCTTCAGTGCCAGGCAAGGAGCTTGTCAGACTTGGATGCTCAGGGCCAAAGGGTAGACTCAGCCTTTATCCTCACTCCTTTCTCTCTTGTTGGCCACTTGTCCCCATATCCTCCTGAGAGAAGTAGGGGGTGAGCAGGATGTCAGGCTGGGAGAAGCCAGCGCCCTTCTGTTAAGCCAGGTTAAGGGCTCCCAGGGTGGGCCTGTGGCTGATTGCACTGACAAGCTAGGTGGGGGAAAAAGCCTCTCTCAGCCTGAGCTTGGTGCCAGCTGCCCAGAGCGGCCTGCTCTGCCATCTGGACCCCCCTCCTCAGACAGCCTGCTGCCCAGGGGAGGGGAAGGCAGGCTTAGAGGCTGATGCCCTGCCTCCTGAGCCCAGGTTTCTGCCAGGACGGATTGCTGCAAATGTGCATGGGTGTGTCCGGACAGTAGTGACATGCATGTCACCTCTCTCCCCTGGCCTGTGGGGCTCCTCTGGCCTTCCACTCCTCCATTCCTTCCTTCATTCCATACGATCTTGAGCACCTATCATGGGCTATTCTAGGCACTGGGGATGTAGCCAGGACTAGCTACAGAATTTGCACAGCACAGGGCAAGAGGAAAATGCAGGGCTCCTGTTCAAAATTATGAAGAATTTCAAGATGATGATAGCAGTGCATTAAACCTTCTAAACGTAGAAGATTGTGGGATTGCACAGTTCAGATGTCCATGAGAGGTGGCCCTTGTTACAGGTAGAACAAGCCAGAAAAATCCCCTGCCCTCATGGAACTAAGGAGTTGGGGAGAGTAGAAACATAAAGATATGTCAGGGGTTATAAGAGCTGAGAAGAATAAGCTAAGTAAGGGCAGAAGGTGACAGGGTTGGGGGAGACATCTGTATCAGGGAAAGATCTAGAAGGTGACTTTGAGCAGAGACCCGAAGGAGGTGAGGAAGTCAAGCAGATTTATTCATTCATTTAAGAGCTATTTGTTGAGCACCTACTGTATGCCCACATTGCCCTAGCAGGGGACAAAACAAACCAACAACCTGATCTCATGTCCTAATCAAAGGACAGGCAACAGCTAATAAAAATAAGAGGTAAATTCTATATCTTGTTAGAATGTAATAAGTGTAAAACAAACAAAATGAAAACCGAGTCAGGGAAATCAGGGGAATGGAAGGAGCACAGGATACCTGAGGCTGGTTTTCTGGATGGAGGGAACAGCAAGTGCAAAGGTCCTGAGGTCTGAATATGTTCAAAGTGTTTTAGGAACATCTAGGAGGCCACTAGGGAGAAGGGGAGGATGGGAGAAGGTGAGATCTGTCTATAGCTCCATGTGATTCAACAACAGTGATCGTTGTTATTACTAGGATAGTGGCCATTGTTTTGTGAGCACCTACTATGAATCACTGTGCTCAGAACCTTACATACATTGCTTCACTTCATCTTCATAACAACCCCTCAGGGAGGTATGAATATTATCCCCATTTTACAGACAAAGAAACTGAGGCTCAGAAAGGTTGGGCAACTTCCCCAAGGGTATATGGCTAATAAGTGGCAGAGCCAGGATTTGAATGCAGGTCTGTCAGTGTAATTCTGGAACCTGAGTATGGCCCTTTCTCTGCTTGTCTGAGCATATGTATCTATCTGCATTCAGAGAGAGCGGGTGCCTTTCTCTCCCTGTGTCTATCTGTACTTGTTCAGCATTCACTGAGACTCTGTGTGGGGGATCATGATGAATGGGTACCATTTCTTGCCCTCAGAAAGCTCTAATAGGGAATAGAGATAATTACAAGCCAGAATGATGAGGGATTTAATGGGGCAGAATAGGCAGCCGTGGAGCCCAGAACATGGACTGGCTTGGCTTTGCTGAGAAATGGGGGTGACTTTTAAGCTGTCTATACATTCACCTATTTGTTCAACAACTGTCTGTTGCAGGCTTGCCTGGTGCTAAACACTAGGCTGGTGAGATGATGTTTATATTCACTTTTACTAGCTGACACTGAACTGAAGTGCTAGCTAGTGCAATAAGGTAGGAAAAATAAGTCACAATAAAGTATCTAGTCCGTGGTAGACCTACTAGGAACTTTATAAATATGCTAGTGAATACTCAAAATAACAACCAGACATTGAACAAATACCTATTAAGAGCCTACTGTGTTCCAGATTCACGCACTGGGGATACGTAATGAATAAAATAAATATTCTTGCCCTACTGCAGCTGATATTCTGGTGTGGAAAGAGACAATAAACATAATAAATAAATTACATAGTATGTTTTGAGATGCTAGTGCTATGGGAAAATGGAGCAGGCTAAGGGGGATTAGGAATCCTGAGGGGCTAGCAACTTTAAAAGAAGCAGTAGAGAGAAATGCAACGAGAAATGCCTGAAAAGGTGAAATATGAGCAAGACCAGAAAGATGTAGGGAGCCTATGATTATTTAAGGGACGAGAAGCAGAGGGAACAGCAAGTACAAAGGCCCTGAGGCTGGAGCTTGCCTAGTGTGTCCAGAAATAGCCAAGAGGCCAGTGTGGACAGAGCATAGTGAGCCAGGGGTAGAGTGGGAGGAGGTGAGGACAGGAAGGTGACTGGGCACCTTGGACAGGATTGTGTGGACCTCCTACTAAGGACTTTGACTTTTCCTCTGAGTGAGGTGAAAGTCATGAAAAGTACTAAGGACAGAAGGGCCATGACTTCATTTGGGCTCTAACAGGCTCCCACAAGCTCAGATGTTAGCAGCGTTTATTAAGCATTTGCTGAGTGCCAGACACCGTTCCGTGAGAATTCAGTATGGTCTGATCTCATTTCATTCTCACATGGACCCCGTAGAAATTATCATTCCATTTCACAGAGGAGAAACTGAGGCTCAGAGAGTTTAAGTCACCGAGACAGGGCCACACAGCAGTAATTTGCAGCGACTGGGTGAGGTGAAGTAAGCCAGCTTTTCCCTCCCCCAAGCTTTTAGACAAGGCTAGCCGGCAGTGGAGCGCACTCAACATCCGGAGCTGCGTCTGTGTCCCTGTCTGTTTCTATTTCCACGCGTTCCTGTCTGTCTCCGTGCGCCTCTGCCTGCGCGTCCCCCATCTGTGCCCAAGCCGCTCTTTCTGTGCCCGGCCCCCGCACATCTGAGCTATTTTGGGTTTAGGTTTAAAAACCCAACAGCTCGGAGGAGACTCTTCCTCCGGCCCCTGGCTCGGACCACGCACCACACGCGACGGGCTCTGGGAGCTCCTGGTCTTCTCTGCCAGATCCCCAGGCGTGGGTTAGCCCCAGCGGGAGGTTGCTGGGGCAACCCCCGCCCCAGGCTCGGGGGTCCCCCAGTGGCTAACCCTGGCACTGACGCTGTCGGGGGCCCAGAAGTGCGTCAGCTGTCGCTCTGGAAATGGCAGGCGATGTCACAGGCAGTGCGTCAGCAGCCTACTGACGTCACGCCCGGGGAGAGGCAACTGACCAGGGGGGGCGGATTCTAGGCCCCGCCGGCAGGGGGCGCTAATGGTGGATGCCTTTGGCTTGGTCCTGCAGGAGGCGCTGGCCCAGGCCGACAATGGTCCCCGCTGACCTCACAGCGTACTAGATTGGCGTGATGAAGAGGAGTGGCAGTGTCCAGTCGGTGGCCGGGACCCGGGACGAGGTGCGAGGGTTGGGGCCCAGGCTGTGGCTTGGGCCACTTAGGAGAAGGGCGCCCTCTAGTGACCAGGGCTATTCACTAAGTGGCCGCGAGGAGACATGTCCCCTCGTGCCTTTGTTTCTGTTATTCTCTTGCTGCCCGAATTAAGAGGCCCTCAGCCCAGGGGCAGAAGGCAGAGTCTTCCAAGGGACATCCGAAGTCGGTAAAGCATTTTGGGTGGAGCTGTAGGTGAGGTCTTGAGGTTCTTGGAGGTGAGAGGGGGCCACAGACATTAAGTCCAACAGGGAGTTTCTTAGACTTGGAGGGTGGGAAGAGACCCTAAAAAAGTGATGTGTTAGGGGGATCACATGTGAAGGACAGTGTACAGGCATGTGGGCCCAGAGCAGAGTCCCCACGGCTGGGACATCAAGAGGGAGCCCCATAAAAATTATGGCTGAGAAAGGGCACCCCTCAGATATAAGGGGTGGGAAGGCACTCTGTGGGAGTGATCAGCCAGTGGCTCAGGCTTGAGGGGGGACGCAAGGATTCTATCCGCCCATCAGCCTCTTCCAGGTGGCTAGGGAGGGTCATTTCTGGGAGTGGAGCTCACAGCTGCCTGGCCAGGCCAAGCACCCATCCCATCTTTGTCCCTCCATAGAGGCTGGGGGAGACCCCTGAACCCAGCCATGTCAGTATGCTGGGGGCCTGCCTCCGACGCCCTCGCCGTCGCCTGTCCATCGGTCCAGGCCTGGGCTGGGTGGACCCTGAGCCCTTGGACCCTGGGGTTCCTCTGCTGCCACGGCCCACCACGTTGCCACTTCTGATCCCTCCGCGGATTTCCATCACCAGAGCCGACAGGTAGGCAGGAGGTGTACCAGGCTGGGAGGTGGGGTGGAGGAACAGGGCCAACTGGACTAGGTCCAGCTACCAGCCCTTTCTGTGTTCCACGCTCCCCGCATTTTGCAAAACCAGCTGAAAACCAACTTCTGGAACATAGTGGGTCAGGCTGTGACACCCATCCCCCAAGGTGTCCCTTGCAGCCTCTAGAAACCCCTTTCATTTTGCAGCTGCCTGAGTCAGCAAGGGGCAAGGTTGTGAAAAGGAGTTTCAGCCCCACCAGCTCCCAATGGTGCCTCCACACTCAGAGAGCTGGGCCAGGCTAGAGAGCAGGCGCCTGATCAGTCTGCTATGCGCCTTTATTTCCCCTCCTTGAAGGATTCTGTTTCTTCTAGAACTTAGGAGGGTGGGATCTTGGAAGAGGTCTGGCTTGGCATTTTTCTTTCTCCTGGGGAGATGTGAGAGGTATCTGTGAGCTTTTACATTGCACTTTCTTGCTATTTCTCATCAGGGTCCTCCCAGGGCATTCCAACTCCCATCAACTTGGCCCAAGGATGAGTTCAAAAGCCAGAGGACTGAGCTGGTCCTGGCTGCTGGTGGGCCCCTGCCCCAACTGCACTCCCCAGGTCACTGTTCTCTGCAACCACGATCTCCCCACCCTTTCATCTACTCAATTGGAGGGCTCCAGGGTCTCTGCTTGGGTCATGGTATAATGGTTCATAGACAAGTGGGAGAGGAAGTGACTGGCATTCCTACCTGGGGAGGTCTAATATACCCCACCTCCACCCCCTCCAACGAAACCCTCTAGCTTTCTGCACTTTCGGGTCCGGCCTGATCCATCCCAGCCTCAGGCCACAGCTCCAACTACCAGCTTGGCCTACGGTCTTATGCCCTTCTCGCAACCCCTGTGTGGTCGGACACTCCCCCACCCCCCACATCCTGCATTGCCCATCCAGAGTTCTTTAGCCAACGCTACAGCACCCCCACCCTACCCCTGTGCCAAGACTTTGGCCCAGACCAGGACCCTCAATTGATCTGGGGAGGACTGCAGCCCTCGCAAATCCCCCAGAAGCCGTTTGTGTGTGTACTTGCCAGGAGGGTCCCCGAGAGAAGTGGCGGATACACTTCTGGCCTCTGGAATCCCCCGCGGCTGCTGATGGGGGGCCGGTTCTTGCTCCACGTTCTCCCACGCCTGGAGCCCCCTCTGGCGGGGAGAAAAGCTGCTGTGGGGGTTGGAGACTGGCATATATATGAACATATATATATGAACATTGCGGGGGATGGAGGGAGAGAGGTGGTGGCAGACAGCTCGGCCTCTACGGGGGAGCCCGGGACTGGGGAGCACCGGAGCGAGGGCCTGCTTCGGCGCGTAGCGTCTGAGCGCCTCGGCCCAGCGGCTGGGGCACCCGGGCGCGTGTGCTCCCCCTTCCGGACCGCCACCAGAGCTCCGCGGGGCTGGGGCGGGGGGAAGGGAGCGCTCGGATCCTGCTCCTTCTCAGCTCGCTCGCTAAGCGCAGCTCTGGGGGAGGCGGGAGCGTGAGTCACGGCGACTCCCGATTTAGGTCCCGGAAGGGGGGTTTTGCCGGCGGGGGCCGAGAGGAAGAGGCGCCGATGTTTACTCGCCCGAAAAGGGCACGGGTGTGTCCCGTGGCTGCCGGGGACCTGCCTCAGTTTACCTCCTGAAGAAGCGCTTTAGAAGAGACAGCGAAACAGAGCAGTGGGTGGGCAGCCGGGGTATTGGCCACGGGTGTCCTCCTGGAGCCACAGGGGAACCAAAGAGATACACTGAAAACACCCCAAAGTGGCCCCAGGCCAAACACACACAGGCGGGTGGAATCTGTGTGACTGGCGGCGGTTGGGGTGGGGGGAAGTTCTTTTGCGGGGGCATCCGGAATCCGGCCCCTGGTGGTGTACTGTACACACACACACACACACACACACACACACACACACACCAATACACTTGGATTCCCTCGGACACGACAGTCAAACAACCGAGGCTGAATCGCGTGCACAACTCCTCAAACACGGACCGACCACATTACACACCCAAAAGCGTGGGAACACATACACAGCCCTCAGGCCACCCGAATATACCCGGTAGGAGCGCACACCTTCCAAACAGCCAGCACTCGTGTGCACACATCCTTCACCCACAGACACACAGATACACACACAGCGAAATCCAGAGAAACAGGCCGACCGCCGCAGCCAACCACGTGCGCACACACACTTCAGGATATCAAAAACACAGACAACCCTCGGAAGGGGCCACGTGCGCTCACATCCCGCCCCGGGAACACACTATCACCATGCTCCGACCCACTAACAGTGGATACCCAGCACACCGCCGCTGTCCTCCGCAGGAACCGTGTCTGTGGTACCGGGACCCTTTCCCACACGTCCCCCTGGCCTGGGGTAGCGGCGAGGACACGCCAGCACCGGACTCCTCCCCCGCCATGATGGAAGGACTGACTGACACTCGCGCAACCAGTCGGGCGTCTCCTTCTCGATCCGATTAACCGTTTAACTCCTTTGTTCCCGTGTGCGCAGCTGCTAGGCAGGACGCTCTGGAGAGAGCAGCGTTCAGGCGCCCCCTCCCCGCCTGGACCTGGGCTCTGCGTGGGCGGGAAGGGCCCCCCCCATTCTTTGGGTGGCCGTTCCCCACTAGCTGGGACCGAGGAGGAGTGGGGCGGCGCTGACAGCCGCGGCGGGCGGGGGGCGGGGAGGGGCGGGACGGGGGTGGGGGAGCCGTGCTGGCGCCGAGCCGCGCGCGGGGCGCGGAGAGCGCTGCCGGGTACGGAGCGGAGCGCCAGACGCCAACAGGAAGCCTCGGCGCCCGGCCCGGGGGCGATCGGCCCGTAGCGCCCCCGGGTCTGTCCCTGGGGCGCCATGGCCCCACCGAGGCCGGGCGCACCGGCGGGGCTCCAGGTGTGTCGGCTCGCGCGCAGCTGAGCAGGGTGTAGTTTGGAGAGGCCGGGGCCCCCTGGGGTGCAGGTGGGGGCCGGCGCCATGGAGCCCCCAGCCGCCCCATCGGAGAGGAGCCTGTCTCTGTCTCTGCCTGGGCCCCGGGAGGGCCAGGCTACCCTGAAGCCGCCCCCCCAGCACCTGTGGCGGCAGCCGCGGACCCCCATTCGTATCCAGCAGCGCGGTTACTCCGACAGCGCAGAGCGTGCAGAGCCGGAGCGGCCGCCACACCGGCCCATAGAGCGCGCGGATGCTGTGGACACCGGCGACCGGCCCGGCTTGTGCACGTCCCGCATGTCCTGGCCCTCGTCCTTCCATGGCACCGGCACCAGCAGCGGCGGCGCGGGGGGAGGCAGCTGCAGGCGGTAAGACTCCGGGAGGCGGACGCGCGCGGAGCCAACAGGCGCGCAGGGTGGATGCAACTCGCACCGCTGACCGCAAGGGGACGCTGTGAGGCGGGTGGAATCGGTGTGACTGGCGGCGGTTGGGGTGGGGGGAAGTTCTTTTGCGGGGGCATCCGGAACTGTACCCCAGGCTTCGTACTGAAGCCGATCCTGGGGTTGACTTGGGGGGCGCCATGCTGCGTGTGGCATTGACGGGGTCTGGGTTGAAGGCTGCAGCTTTAGGGGTCTATATCCTTAGTCGGTGACAGTGCAGGACAGTGGCTAGGCTGAGTACCACTTCCAGGGATTCTCCTGGAAGTATTGTCCTGAAAGCTAGATTCACTCTTTGGGAATACTCAAGGGGACACTGTGAGGGGGTGGCGCCTTCTAGGACCAGTGTTTTCTCCAGACTGAGGGCCTCTCATGGCCCTTCTAGGGGGTGGAGAACTGTATGGGATGGGGAGGAAGGCATTCGTGGACTCGCCCTGCAGCAGCTGGAGTCAGAAATCCAGAGAGGGCCTCTTTGGGGAGCACCGTGTTGGGGGCCTGTGTGCTGAGTGGAGTTCCTTTCTTAAGGCAGGAGAGTTAGGGTTCAGTAGCTGCACAGAGGCGGGAGCAATGTCTAGGGGGTGCACAGTCCCAGCACAGGGTGGAGTCCCTGCCTCCCCAGGTGACAGCGTTAGTGAGGGTGTGTGCTGGGCTGGCTCTGACTATCTTCTCACTGAGCTCAGTTGGCTCCAGCTGTTAGGGTAGGACCAGCTGTGGTTGCCTTAGCTGTGTGCTTTGCCTGGATTTCTGAGGTTCTGTGATTGTAACATGGGGACAATGTGTGTGCTTCAGGGATAGTGATAATTGTGGCAGTGGGAAAGTGTGTGCTCCTAGGACGGTGATTTTGTGACTAAGTACTTCTGGGACAGTGACTGTGACAGTGACTCTGTGGCTATATGTGCCTTCAGAATGTTGTGATTGTGTCAGTGATGGTGTGTGTTGTTGGGATACTGTGATTGTAACAGAGTAACTCTCTGCTCCCAGGACCGTGATTGTGACAGTGACTGTAGGTGCTGCTGGGACAGTGGTTGTGATAGTATGCATTCCTGGGATGCAGTGATGGTAGCATTGAGATGTGTGCACTCCTAGGACGATGTGATTATGTCAGTAGGACTGTCCGTTCTACCTGGGACACTGAACTTGAGACACTGTGATGTGCTCTTGACTGCCATTGTGCCCTGTGCTTGGGAGTCAGTGTTCTGACTTTCGGGGTATGTTCCTGTGTGCCCGGTGTGCTGTCCTCTAACCACCTGGTGCTCCGATAGTGCTAGAGATCTGACGGTATGCTCCGGTGACATGAGTGACTGACAACTTTGATTGTGCTTTGCCTGCCCCCCATGGGTGCCCCTCTGCTTGGGACATCACTAAGACAAATTTGGGCCTCTCACTCTTGGAGTTCCCAAGCCAGGCCCCTCTAGGCTGTGACCCTACTATTCTACCTCCAGAGACCTCCAGCAGGCACCACAGGCCCCCAGGCCACCTCCACCCACCTCCATTCAAGGCACACCCAGCCCCTTGCCCCACCAGGAAGTGTCATGAGCCCCGCACACACAGCCTGATATTTCCCAAAGGGAACCAGAGACAAGCTGAAGGAAAACAAACTGGAATCAACAGGAAATGCCAAGACCAAGGGCAGCATGCCAGGTCACTGTTCTGAGAGACCGAGGAGGGGGTGGGGTCCAGTAGGAACTGGGCCCTATTCCCTTTTAAGGCCCCAGGGACTCCCCTTATCCTGGTCTTGGGGTGCTGACTCTCGGGATGGCGACTGAGTGGTAATAATCATTATCTTAGTGTCATCCATCTCCTAATGGCTCACTGTCAGGTTCCATGTGGGGGACTTTTTCACATGTCCTCATCCCCTGGGTCTGGCGAGGTACTCCTATTGGACAGATCAGGAAACTGAGGCTGAGGGGGGCAAAGTCCCTTCTCCTTCTTGCCCAAGTTCACACAATCAAGAAATGGCAGAGCTGAGATTTCACCATAGGTGGAATCTATCTGCTGCCTGGGTGTCCTGGCCACTGGGAGCTTCAGTTTCCCCATCTGTAAAGTGGGGCTGTGGTCAGCACTGCCCTTTGGGTGTTGGTTTGAGACTTCTGTGAGATTCGGGATGTGTGTAAAGGACTTAACACAAGAAATGCTCAGTAGCTAGTCACTCAGGGACTTGAATTTGGGAGAGGAGGTGGAGCCTGCTTAGACCCTGTTCCTCCAGGATGGAAAGAAAAAACAGGAACCTCAACCACATGCCAGCAGGTTTCTGTTTCACAGGTTTCTGTGGCCTATGTAGCCTCCAGGGGCTGTGGTGGGAGGGAGGGCATTGGTGCCAGTATCCTTCCCTGACTCCCAGGCAGAAGGAGGAAGGGGGAACTGAGAGACCTCGAATGGGAACCTTGCTTTTTAGAATGGGCATTCTGCCATCCCAGCTCTCCGGAAGATGGTTCTACCAGTGCATACACAGGGGGTTCCAGCGCTTCCCACGTTGGAGTTTATGCAGCCACCAAACAGTGGGTCCAGGGAGCCCTCCATACTTGAGTCACAGGTACCTCCAGAGAGCATACTGTCCCGGTCCGAGACCTGGGGATATATAAACCTGCGCTCTTGGAGCCCTGCAGGGCTGAGTTAGGACACCACCACGATCTGTCAAGAGGCAGATGGAGCACGAGGAAGAGGGCTCTGGTGGTGAGATGGGGGGGGGGCTTGACTTAATTGGGGGTGGGGCCAACGTATCGACCCCTGCGGCCCCCTTTACGCCCCCAAATTTTCCCCACAGAGAGGGACGCTGCCTGATCTCAGGCAGCCGGAAATGGGGTCTCTCTTTGGCTGGTGGTTTCTGTCCCCGCTTGGGTCCTCTTTTTCCCTTGTCTCAGGCGATCCCTTGACCCTGGCTAAGCGGATGTCTCCGTGCGCCCCCTGCTGGGCAACGAAAAATGCACAGACTGAGTGTGCGCTGCTAGTCCGAACCTGTGTGCGGTACTGGTCCCTGAGCAGAGCTAAGTTGCGGCCACCGCCACTGCCGCGTCGCCCACTGTTATTATTTAGTGCTTACTGAACGCTTGGGAATTCAGGCGCCAGGCCGGCCGACCGCAGGCTGCGCGTGAGATCTGCGCCTTCCCCGGGTGGGTTGGGACCAGGCTGCCACCTCCATCCTCCAAGGGGAGCGTGGTGGAGTTGGCCGCCTGGCGGGTGGAGGGGAAATTAGCGGAAAAGTTGCGGAAGCGGAGTTCCCGTCTGGCCTCCGAGGTCCTGCCTATGTCCTTGCCCACGCCCGGGCCTCCCAATACCAACCTGCATTTTAACTCCCAACATCTTTCTTTGGCTTTCCATTTCAGCCGAGGAAACGCAGACAAAGTTGCTTGCCCGAGGTCACACAGCCAGGAAGGGCAGAACTGAGGTTAAAAACCAGGTCTCCTCGGCTTCAGATCAGTGGGTGAGATTCAGATTGTGCCCCTGCCCGCTGACTCTCTCTCTCTCTCTCTGACTTGGGGCCAGCTATCAGGCCTCCTTGTGCCTCAGTTTCCTCATCAGTAAGCCGTGCTGAATAAGATCTGCCCACCCCAGGGCTGTGGTAAGGCTGAGATAGCTGACGTCAGGGCTTGGCAGCCAGGAGCTGGTGTCTTGAGAACTACACTTCCTCAAAATGACTTCAGCAGAGAAGGGGGCGTCCCACACAGCACAAACCCAGGCCCTGGTGCCCCTCTCACCAGTAACATATTGACTGCAAGCTCCTTTGAGTTGCAGGAAACTGGGGCTTTGGGCCTGGGGGAACTACAGACACAGCTGTGAAGACAGAGTTTTGGGGGGCATCTGAGCCCACTGTTTTCACTCTTGAATAAGAGCTCAAATTCAGCCTTTGCCCTTGACTTGTTGTGTGACCTTGGGAAAGGACTTCATCATCTGAGCCTCAGTTTCCTCATCTGTAACAGGGCCATTCATCCCACATTGATCGAGCATTTTCGGGTTGTGACTGAAGATAATGAGATAGACCCACTTGCTGCCTCTTGGAGTTCAGAGACTCTAGGTAGGTGAGGAAGAAATAGCAAGTAAAGGGATATGATAGCTCTAGATGGTGACATGTGGGACATGAAGAAAAATATCCTGGGGACAAGGAAGGCCTCTTTCAGGAGGTGACATTTGAGTAGAAACCTAAATAAAATGAGAGAGAATGGTATACAGGTGTCTGAGGGAATAGCCAGTGCAAAGGTCCTGAGGTAGGAGTGTGCCTGGCATATTGGAGGAAATGTAGGGAGGCAAGTATGGCCAGGGCAGAGTGAGCAAAGGGTGAGTGGAAGGAAATGAGGCAGGGAGATGAGGGGGCAGTTCACCTCCCTTGTAGGCCATGGTCAGGGTTAGCTTTAGGTCTCAGTTTACATCTGACTTCCTAGAAAGGGACAACAGTCACTTTCACGGTTTAGGAAGCTAAACCGTGAAGGGCCTAGTGGCTAAAGTCCCAGTCTCTGGAACCAGACAACTGGATTTACAATCCAGCTCTTCTCCTTCCAGTCTGGGTGACCTTGGCCAAGGACCCTATTCCCAAAGTCTGATGTGGCAATGTCTGGGGACATTTTATTTGTCATGATTGAGGCGCGCTACTGTCACCTAGTAGTAGAGGTCAGGGATTCTGCTACTGCTATGAGTGCACATGACTGCTCCCACAACTTCCATCCCGGCCCAGGACAAAGGATTATCAGGCGCCAAATGTCAGTAGTGCTCAGGTTGGGAAACCATGCTTTCTCATTGAGGTGGTATCACCTTCATGGGGCCAAAATTTGGTTCTTGGGATGGATGTGTGAAAAAAAAATCTTTATGTACAAAGCCCTGATATACAAACAGCACATAAACAAATATACAGTATTTCTGTGGTATTAGCATTTCATCGAGGAGGCGATTAGGGGGAAATGTTTAGGCAGTAATAAAATACAGAGTGACAAAAACTGGTCTAGAGCCTGAATCAGCCACTCATTGGCTGTGTGACTTTGAGCAAGTTGGAGAGAAACATCTCTTCACGACTCAATTTACCCATCTCTAAATTGGGGACAACAATAGTATCGCTTTGTGGGTGTCTTGTGAGGATTAAATAAGAGCATAGCTACCATGTTTCCCTGAAAATAAGAGCTAACCAGAAAAAAAAGCCCTAGCATGATTTTTCAGGATGACATCCCCTGAACATAAGCCCTAATGCATCTTTTGGAGCAAAAATTAATAATACCCGGTCTTATTTTTGGGAAAACAGGGTAGAGGTGCTGAATCACAGGAAGCATTCTGAAGATCCGGTGCTATTAGTGTCGTCATCTGTATCCTCTGTACATCTGTATTCTAGTACACTGGCTGACACATTATAATCTCTCCATAAATGTTTTGTCAAATAATAACAGTCGTAGCTAACATTCAGTGAGTGTTTACTACGTCCAGACACTTTTCTGAGCCTTTCACATGTCCATCCACGAGGTACGTAGTATTATTACACCCATTTTACAGGTGGAAAAACTGAGGCTCTGTGAGAGGAAGTGACTGGCCAAGGTCAAATGACTCAGTGCCAGAAACCAGACTCAAGCCTGGGCCATCCGACTCTGGGCCCCATGACAGCAGAGCTAACAGTTAGAAAGGTATTCATAGAGGTGGGGCCCTAAAATAGAGATTGGCCCATTTTTCTTATTTAAAATAAGCTTCTCTCCATTCCCTAACCCCTAAGAGCCACAGACAGGTTGGAGTAGGGTCTGGAATGATAACCAGCTGGCTCACTTTGTTCAAGGGTCTTCACCTCTCTGAGTCTCAGTTTCCTCATCTATGAAAGGGGATAATGTGCCCCCCAGAGTCACAGTAGTTGGGCATACAGAGCCACTGCCGAGGTCCCAGAAAGTCCTCATGCTTGTGTACTACTGTGCCTGCGTGGGAGTCAGTGCTGAAGGGAGGTTGAATTCTTGGGGTCACCTCATGAGCTGTGGGGGCCTCAATTCTAAGAGGTGTCTCAGAGACTCTAAGGAGTGTCTTGAGACTGTGAACATACTCAGATCTTCTAGGGGTGTTATAAGACATGTCTCAGAAGCTGTGGGGGGGCATTCTGGGAGGTGGTCAAGGATTGTGGGTGGATCTTGGATTCTGGGGGTAGCCTAGGGTTGTAGAATAGTTTTAGGAGCTGTGGAGGAATCTAGTTGTGCCCCTGGGATTTTGGTGGCATCTCCATGGTTATGGGAGCACCCCTGAGTCTAAAGTCACCTCTGCGGTTATGTCGGAGGTCTCTGCTTTTGTGGGGGCATGTCAGGGATGCTGTGGAGCCACTCAGGGATTGGGGAACATCTGGGGGACTGGAAGCATTTCTGGTATCTGTGAGGAATGCCCATATCTGTGGGAATGCTCTGTGGCTCTGGGGGATTCTAGCGGTACTCTGTGTGTGGGGGGGTCTCTGCATGACTCAGGGGTGGTGGTGGTGCTCTAGGGGATTTGGGGGACATCAAGTAACTGAAGTAACTGAAGCAGTGGTCCTGGGATTTGAAGGGGTTTCTCGTGGGTTCTCAGAACACCCCTGGCACTTGTAGGTGTGTCCTGGGATTCTTGGGGTGCTGCTGAGATTTGTGGTGATGTCTCAGTAACAATGAGGACACTACTGGGGGACATCCGGGGAGCTGTGTTCTCTCAGAGCACTTCTGGGTTTTGTGGGGTAACCCAGGGATTTGGGGTATACCCTCGGGTAGTGTGTGGGCATCTCAGGAATAGTGGCGGCACTCCCTGGGATTGTGGGGACGTCTGAGGGACTTTAGGGACACTTCTGAGGTCTGTGGGACCTCTCAACACCATGGGGCTTGTGAGAGCGCCTTAGAGATTTGGAGGAGGTGCGTCCCAGGTGTTTGTAGAGACGCTTCCAGCGATTATGAGGACATCAGAGGAACTCAGGGCCCCCCTGGGGTCTGTGGGATGTCCCTGCTGCAGCCCTGCATCTCCCCAGGCCCGCCCCGCCCAGGGGCGGCCCCAGCGCGAAGCCGGAAGGGCCGAGGAGGCCAGGCGGGGTGGGGCCGGTGGGGCCGGTGGGCCCCAGGGCTGGGCGGCCCGCCTGCGTGGGCCGCGCCCGGCGGGCAGCGCTGCTCCCCAGCGCCCGCCAAGGCAGGGCCGCCCCGCGCCCCCCGCGGCCATGGCGCGGCCGCGTGGCCTGGGCTGCATCCCCGAGCTGCAGCTGGCCGCCTTCCCGGCGGCAGCGGCGACGGAGGACGAGGCATTCCTGCCGGAGCCCCCGGCCCCGCGCGCGCCCCGCTGGCTACGTTCGCCGCCCTCCTCTCCGGTCTTTTTCGCCAGCCCGTCCCCAACTCTCCGCAGGCGCCTTCGGCTTCTCCGCGGTTTCCAGGATTTCGGCCGCCAGGCGTGGGCCGGGTAAGTGCGCCCAGGTGGCTGTGGGTTCGAATTTCCACGGTCCACCTGACGCGCGCCAGTGTCTGGGTTACATAGCTGGCTCCGCCCAGCCTCACTTTTCCTCTTCCGTCACAAGGCAGCGATAAAAATCATCCCTGGCCCGCCAGTGTTGCCGTGGAGACATCTGATAGGGCATGCAGTAGGCGCTCAATATAACACTACGTTCCTCCCACTTCCTGTGCAGACCTGAGGCTGCAGTCAGGCTTTGGGAGAGCGAGGCCAACCTGCCACCCCGGGTGATCTGAGGACGCCTGTTCAGTTCTGTTGGCTTTAGTCTAGCGGCCTGTGAAATGGGGCCAGCGGTGCCCTCGGGGTTGCTTTACCAGGAGGCTTGCTGGTCACCGCGTGCACCGGGCACGGAGGGCAAATGGAAGTACCCTTCTTGGCCAGACCCTGGTGGGCGAGCAGCCTGAGGGTGAGAAGCCTGGCGCCACATCCGGTCTCATTTTCCAGTGTCCCTTTATCCTGAAAACCAAGGTTGGCAACCCGGAGGTGGGCACGGGCTAGAGCTGGAGGTTCTCCGGAGCTGGGAGAGGGGCCTCTGCTTGCCCCTTACCACTACTCTCCGTACACACTTGTTTAGAACCAGAGTCCCGAGACACAGACTAGGAGAGGGCACTGCGGGTACGGACAGGACGCGGACCCAGCGAAAGACTGGGGGCCAGGAGAGAAGAGGAGGAGGGTCAGGGCCTCTGGGATCCTGCCCTGGGGCTGAGGAGGGGATGGCGGGGGAAATAAGGGCCTCTCTCGGGTTTCACTCTGTGTCTCTGTCTCCACTTATCTGTGTCCAGTCTCGGTTCGATCCCCCAGCCCCACATCCCCCGCATCCGTCGTCCCTCCCCCGAGTTTGTGTCCCAGACCCCGCACTCTGCTGGCGCGGGCGCCTTGTCCCCCCCGGGGCACCCGGCGCCCTGAGACTTTCTGCGGGCCCAGCTTGACGTCAGGATTGGGGGAAAGGCGGGGCCAGAGTGGGGGGGCGGGCCCAGAGCCCAGGAACCGGAGCCCGGGGCACCGCCCCCCCCCTCAGGCCAGGGGGAAAGGAGGCAGGCGAGATGTGTGCGCAGAGTTCCGCAGGGCCCCACAGGAGGAGGCAGGCGCGGAGCCCGCGGGGCACTGCGAGGACGCCAGAACACCCGGGGCAGTGCCTCGGGGGTCACCGGGAGGGCAGGTGTGGAGGCAGCTCCGGCAGCGGCCGCAGACACCTCGGACCTGGCGAGCTGTGCACGCCACACCACGGTGCCTTCTCCGTCCCCATGCGCGCCCCTACAGCGCTTGGCACCCATGCGCTCCAGTTCAGCCCGCCGGGCCAGGCCCCGGCCCCCTGCCCTAGCACTGCCCCACGCAGGCCCTGAGTCCCTGTTCCACTTCTCCTTCAGCGACGAGGACACCTGTTGGCACCCTCCAGGCAGATCTGTCAGGTGGGTGGCCCGCGGCCAGTCCCCTCCTTTTCCACCAGAGGGCTCTGACTGCTGGTGGGGGTGTCCAGTTTGCCTTGGGGAGTCTCCAAAGTGGTTTTCAGGGTCTACCTAGAGCCCCAACCCCCTCCCTGGCCCTAAACGCCTGGGTACTGCTCAGGGCTTCCTGCAAGTGGCTTCAAAAATGGGTGCTGGGTCCTGCCCCCTTTCTGCCTACCCAAGATGGGATCCCTTCAGCCTCTTTGCACCCCTAAACCTGGGCTTCTGGCATTCACCCTAGCAGCAAGCATGGGTGTCCAGGGTCACCTGGGCTCCACTCCCAGGCCACCGGCCTCCAGCCAGGTCCCTGGGCCCTTACCCTTCCTCTCTCCTTGCTAAGGCTGCCAGGCTGAAAAGCAAGCTGGGGTGGGGGTGGGGAGGAGATTCGTGCTGCAACTGCTGCGGGTATTTAGAATCTCCTGGACAGTTGTGAGACAGAGAAGTGGCCTTTAGGTTTTCAGAATTCTTGGGGTACTCCAGCCATCTTTTTGGTTCCCTCCATCAAGCCCCTCAGACACCTGGACACACACATGCTCCCTAACACTGACACACTCCACGTACACAGCCACAGATGACGTAAACACACACACACAGGGCAGTTGGGGTCACCCAGTGTTTACTATGTTGGGCATGGGTCTCCTGGCTGGTGGGGGCAAAAACAGAATCCACAATTGACCCATGGCCATGGTGACACACAGACTACAGTACCCCTGGCCTCACACAGTCTTGTATACACTGCACTGCCCACGGGAACACACTCTGACTGCAACACATACCCAGGCCTGATTCCCACCTCCATACGGCTGCACACAGGCGCACACCTGATACCAACTCAGGAGTCAGGGACAGTCACAGGACATGTGTGGCACACAGGTATACCCTTACAACATCAGCCAGACTCACAGATCCATGAACACGGGTTCTCCTGAACACCACCCTCCACTCACACACGCACAGACCTTTCTTGTACATCCCACTCCACTAACAGCCATGTCACCTGGCACCACGCGCCTGCCTGGCAGACACACCACATTGCCTGCCTTCAACCTCTGTGTGACCTTCACAAAGTAAATGCCAGACCTTTCCATAAAGGCTGCCTGGCACTTCCTACAAAGGAGTCATGTAGAGTCGGGCAGAAAGAGCCTGGGGAGACACCAGGCCTGCCTGGGGGGACACAGATACCCAGTGGTTTGGCATGCAGCTTTGTAGCCAGGCTGCCCTGGTTCAAATACTTGCTCTACCGCCAGCCAAATTAGTCATCCTGTGCCTCAGTTTCTCTTTCTCTTTAAAATGGGGATGAGTGCCTGTCTAGGCATAGCACAGTGCTTAGGGTGTGACATTCAAGAGCAGCCAGCTACTTTCATTGTTGTTATGATTTTTCCCAAATGGGACGCGTCCCCTTTCGTTGCTACCCCCACTCCCACCCCGGCTTGTTTGTTTCCCATTGGTCCCTGCAGCAGAACTCTCTGAAGTGTGCGTCTGTCCCTGAGCTACCCAGCCCTCCAGAGGCCCAATTTGATGTTTTGGATCCCAGGTGGGCAGGCCTAGAGGCCCCAGGAGGGTGGAGGCAGGTAGCAAGTTCACCTAAGAATGCAAAGTGGTCAGACTGTCCCAGGTGGAGTTTTGGGCAGGTCGTTTCCCTTTTTTTTTTTTTTTCCTATAAATTTTATTGGGGAATATTGGGGAACAGTGTGTTTCTCCAGGGTCCATCAGCTCCAAGTCAATCTATGTAGCTGTGGCGCAGCTCAGCTCCGAGTCCAGTCGCCACCGTTTTCAGTCTTTAGTTGCAGGAGGTGCAGCCCGCCATCCCATGGGATAATTGAACTGGCAACCTTGTTGAGCGCTCATACTCTAACCAATGGAGCCATCCCGCTGCCCCTACGGGAGCTCAGTGGCCGCTTGTTGTCTTCAATTTAGTTGTGGAGGGCGCAGCTCACTGGCCCATGTGGGAATCGAACTGGCAACCCTGTTGTTCAGAGCTCTCGCTCTCACCAATGGAGCCATCTGGCCTCCCAGGTCATTTCCCTTCTGATGGAGTGTCTGGGCATGAGGCTGTGACGTCAGGGCCTGTCAGCTGCCCCTGACTCTGGCTTATGGCTGGGGTCCCATTGGGACATCTCTGGTACAGCCTCTAGCCTGATGTTCAGTCACCCTGAATAGCAGCAGGCCAGGGAGGGATGACTCTCCACTGCCTGGGGGGTAGCTGAGAGCCCCTCACTCACAGGTTGCAGTTCAACAGGCCTAATCCCCTCCCCCTTGCCCTTCTGCAGCCCAGGGAACATAGCTCCTGGAAGCACAAACAGCAGGGCCCCAGAGAGCCTCTTCCTATCCTGGCCTCTGGGCTCCTGCTTGCAGTAAAGTGAGTCCTCTGGGGCTGCAATATCTGCCCGAGATGCTACTTGGGCACTGTCTCGGGCTTGGGTCTCACCTTCCCTAAACTGTACTTCAGTTCCTGGGGCAGGGGCAGGGTCCTCTCTACATAGGTATGCGCTGCTCCCCTTCCCAGTGGCACTCAGCAGAGTCAAAAACAAATCCAGGCTGGGCCTTAGGAGATAGGACATGGTTCTCAGGCAGCGAGATCATCCCCCCACCACTACCATACCTCAGTCTCCTCATTGAACCAGGATGTTATTAGAGTTAGTGGAGACATAACTGGGTTCATGTGTATAAAACACTTTGATGATGCCAGGCCTGGCGAGTCCTCAGTAAGTGTCTTGTTATTACTACTCTACACCTGAAAGTGTCTAATCTGGTACCCCGTACATAGCAGGTACTCAAGGAATGGGAATTACCACCAAAGGCTCGAGGTCATGATTAAGTATTCCATCTTAAGGTGTGTTTTTTAAATGTCTTTAAAAGAGCAAAATATCAAATTCACCCTTTTTATTATACATCTATATGAAGTTGTGGGGTTTTTTTTGGTGGTAAAATAGAAATAACAAAATTTCCCATTTTAACTATTTTTGAGTGTACAATTCAGTGGCATTAAGCACATTCACATTGTTGTGCCACCATCTATCTCCAGAACTTTCTTACCTTCCCAAACTGAAACTTTCTCCATTAATTCACTCCCTATCCCCTCCCCCTGGCCCCTGGCACCACCATCTACTTCCTGTCTGTATGGATTTGACTATTCTAGGGACCTCATATAAGTGGAATAGCACAATATTTGTCCTTTTGTGTCTGACTTATTTCATTTAGCATAATGTTTTCAAGATTCATCGTGTTGTAGCATGTGTCAGAATTTCCTTCTTAAGACTGAATAATATTCCATTGTATATAGAGATACACCACATTTTCTTTATCCATTCACCCATTGATGGACACGAGTTGTTTCCACCTCTTGGAGATTGTGAATAATGCTGCCATGAACATTGGCGTACAAGGAACGGTTTGAGTCCCCACTTTCGATTCTAGAAGTAGAATTGCTAGATTACATGGTAATTCTATACTTAAATTTTTGAGGAGCTGCCAAACTGTTTTCCACAGTGGCTGCACCATTTTTACATTCCCACCAGCAATGCACAAGTATTCCATTCTTTCCACATCCTCATCAACACTTCCTTTCCTTTTTAAAATAACAGCCATCCTAATGGGGTGCAGTGGTCTCGCACTGTGGTTGATTTGCATTTCCCTAGTGACTAATGGGGTTGCCTATCTTCTCATGTGCTTAGTGCCCATCTGTATATCTTCTTTGGAAAAATGTTTAAGTCCTTTGCTCATTTTTTAATTGGCTTGTTTGCTTTTTGTTGTTGCTGAGTTTTAGTTCTTTATGTATTCTAGATATTAATCCCCTATCAGATACATGATTTGCAAAAATTATCTCCTATTTTGTGGACTGCCTTTTCACTCTCCGAATAGTGTCCTTTGAGGCACAAAAGTTTTTAATTTTGAGAAGGACAATCTATTTTTTATTTTGTTGCTTGTGCTTTTGGTGTTATAGCAGAGAAATCACTGCCAAATCCAATGTCATGAAACTTTTAAGCATTTTATAGATTTAACTCTTAGGTTTAGATCTTTGATCCATTTTGAGTTCATTTTGTATATGGTATGAGGTAAGGATCCAACTTTTCTTTTGTATGTGGATAACCAGTTTTCCCAGCATCATTTGTTGAAAATACTGTCCTTTTCCCATTGAACGGTCTTGGCATACATGTCAAAAATCATTTGACCACGTATGTGAGCGTTTATTTCTGGGCTGTTTATTCAATTCCATTGGTTTATATGTCTGTCTATGTAGGACCACACTGTTTTGATTACTGCAGTTTTGTAGTAAGTTTTGAAATTAGTAAGTGCAAGTCCTTCATCTTTGTTCTTTTTGAGGATTGCTTTGGCTATTCAGGGTCCTGTGAGATTCCATATAAATTATAGGATGGACTTTTTCTTTCTATTTCTGCAAAAAAATGTTGGAATTTTGACAGGGATTGCATTGAATCTGTAGATTGCTTCAGGTGGTATCGACATCTTAACCTTAAGTCTTCCAGTCCATGAACATGGGATGTCTTTCCATTTATTTGTGTCTTCTTTAATTTCTTTCAGCAACATTTTATACTTTTCAGTGTACAAGTCTTTTGCCTCCTTGGTTAAGTTTGTTCTTGAGTATGTTATTCATTTTGATGCTAGTATAAATTAAATTGTTTCAGTAATATCTTTTTTGGATTGTTCCTCGTTAGTGTACAGAAAAGCAGTTGACTTTTGTGTGTTGATTTTGTATCCTGAAACTTTGCTAAATTCATTTATTTAGTCAGTTCCATGAGTTTTGACACGTTATCCCACCACTGGCTCCTTTCTCTTAGCTTCCCTCCTTGGGTTAGATAACTTGCTAGAATGGCCCACAGAACTCAGGAAAACAGTTTACTTACTAGGTTACTGGTTTATTATAAAAGGTACAACTCAGGAACAGCCAGAGAGAAGAGATGTATAGGGGAGGAGTGACACGGAGCTTCCATGCCCTCTCCAGTTGTGCCACTTTCCCAGCACCTTGATGTGTTCAACAAACCCAGGAGCATTCTGAACCCTGTCACTTAGGGATTTTGATGGATGTTTCATTATATAGGCATGACTGATTAAGTCATTGGCCATTCCATTGGTGATTAACTCAACTTCTAGCCTCAATCCCTTCCTCAGAGGTCTAGGAATGGGGCTGAAAGTTACAACCCTCTAATCACGTGATGGCCTCTCTTTCAAGTAGCACCCCCCATTCTGAGGCTGTCTGGGAGTCCCTAGCAGGCAGTCATCTCATTACCTTACAAAAAGTCACTTTTCACTGCTGAGATTCCCAGGGTTTTAGGAACTGTGTGTCAGGAACACAGGGCAGAGACCAAATATATAGGTACACCTACAAACACACACACATATGTATATACACATATACAAACACACATATACATATAGCTTATTATCTCCCAGTAGTTGTTTTTTCTTTTCTTATTGCTGAATAGTATTCCATGCTACAATTTATCCATTCACTGTTGGTGTACATTTGGTTTGGTTGTTTCTAGTATCTGGTGATATGAACAGAACTTCTACAAGTATTGGTCTGCAGGTTTTTGAGTGGATGTATATTTTCATTCATCTTGGGTAAATACATAGGAGTGGATTTGTTGGGTCGTATGGTAAGTATGTATTTAATTTCATAAGAAACTGACCAACGGTCTTTCAGAGTGACTGTACCATTTGGCATTCCCACCAGCAATGAATTAGAGTTCCAGTTGCTTGGAATCCTTGTTACCACTTGTTATTATTGTCAGTTTTTATTTGTTTGTTTTTTAGCCATCCTAGTAGGTATGAAGTGATAGTTGTGGTTTAAATTTGTATTTCCCTAAGAACAAATGGTGTTTCCTGTGCTTATTTGCCATCTGGATATCTTCTTTGGTGAACTGTCCAAACTTTTGCTCATTTTTAAATTAAGTTGTCTCGTTGCTATTGAGTTTTGAGAGTTCATTATATATTCTGGATCCAAGTCCTTTGTCATATATTTTCTCCCTGTCTGTAGCTTGACTTTTTGTTCTCTTGACAGTGTCTTTTTTCAGAGAGGAAGTTTTCAGTGTATTTAAAAAGCTTTTTGAAGTTTTTTTGGGGGGAGGAGTAGGGGAACAGGACTTTATTGGGGAACAGTGTGTACTTCCAGGACTTTTCCATGTCAAGTTGTTGTTCTTTCAATCTTAGTTGACAGTTCTTTCAACCCAGCTCCAGGTCCAGTTGCTGTTGTTAGTTGCAGGAGGCGCAGCCCACCATCCCTTGAGGGAGTCGAGGAGTGGAACCGGCAACCTTGTGGTTGAGAGCCTGCGCCACAACCTACTGAGCCATCTGGGAGCTCAGCAGCAGCTCATTGACTTCATTCTAGTTGCCGAGGGCGCAGCTCGCTGGCCCATGTGGGAATCAAACTGACAGTCCCGTTGCCTAGAGCTCGTGCTCTAACCAATTAAGCCACCAGTCCGCCCCTGAAGTTTGTTTTTAAAGGCAGTTTGAATTTCTCACTATTTAGAATTTCGGGTTTCTTTCCTAAAATTGGAATGTCTGGTTACTCATGGCCCCAGCCCCACTCTGCTTTGTGTGTTGGCTGCCTGACCCCTTGGAACATCTTTTTTCTAGTGGATGGATTATGCTCTGATGGCGGTCAGGTAAGCAGAGGGCAGCAGTTAACATTTTGGTTTAAGGAGTCACAAGACTTGGGTTCGAATTCTGACCCCACTATGGTCTTGCTATGTGACCCAGAGTTACATTCTCCTCTCTGAACCTGTTTCTTCATCTATAAAACGGAATCAATGAAGTCCCTTCCCACTCCCTCCTCCCAGAACTAGCCTAGAAAAAAGGCTCTGTATATGGAAGCTGGTGTCACTGTCCTGGTCTAAGAAATTTAAAACTTATTTTGTTGTTGTTGTTGTTTTGTTTTGTTTTGTTTTCAAACTTATTAGCAGAGGGGCTATTCAAATACAATCTTATGCTGACTCACAATAGGTAGGGCCGGAAAGGGGAGGGTTCCATTTCCTCCCCTAACACTGTGTACCCCCCAGAGCATAGCCTAAAGTCTGCTCACCAGTCTAACCCCCTCATTTTAACAATGGAGTAACAGACCAGAGAGGGCAGTGGTCTTCCCAAGGCCACACAGCATGTTGCAGGCACACACTCCTGCTGTCATCCTCAGTTCTCCATATCGACTGCCTTGCCGAGTCCATTCCCTAAGTGGTGTATATGGGGCTGATAGACTTAGGATTGCCAATATGGTTTGAGCTCTGTGCCAGGCATCATTCTAAGCATTTTACCTGTGCTAATGCTGGTCACCTGGATGACCTGAGGGAGGGGGTGGTTGTTCCTATTTTGTGGATGAGGAAACTGAAATTCAGTCATTTCCCCAAGTCATAAAGCTGGGAAGTGGCATAGCCAGCATCTCCCTGCCTTATCCTGAGGCTCTTGGTCTTATCAGTATCCCCAGGCTGGAGTTCCACTGTCCTCCCTTTCTGTGTCTGTGTCTCTGTCATACTCTGTCTATATGTCCATTCCAGCCACACCCGCTTCCTTGCTGGCCCTCAAACAAAAACTGAATCCTGCCCCAGGATCTTTGCACTTGCTGTTCCCTTACCCCGGAGTGCTTTCTACCACCTCCAGACCCATGGCCTTCTCCCTCTCATATATCACCTCCTCAGACAGGCCTGCTTCAACTACAGCAGCTAAAAGCAGCTCTCCAGCAACTTGCAGTCATCCATCTAGTTTTAATTCTCTGCGTGGCACAATCCAGTTCATGTATTCATATATTCATTCCTTTATTCATACATTTTATGATTCATTCCATAAACGTGCTAGGCCATGGTGTTGGCCCAAGGGATACAGCAGGGAACAAAGCAGGCAGAAATCCCTGATCTATGGTATTTAGTTCTAGAAGGGAAAGCAAACAGTAAAGAAGTAAAATATAGACTATGTTGGCTAAGTAGTATTTTTTTTTAAGGAAAGGAAGTATAAAATGTTAGGACAGCGGTTGGAATTTTAGATGAGTTGGTCAGGGGAGGCTTCCTTGAGGAGGCAATATTTAAGCTGAGGCCTGAGGAGGTGAAAGAGGAGCCACTGGAGATCTGAGCAGGGGAAGTAGCCTGTGCAAAAGCCCTGAGGTGGGAATGTGTCTGGAATGTTTAGGGAACAGTGAGGAGGCCACTGTGGCCAGAGCAGAGTGAATGAGAGGGAGAGCGGGAGGTCAGAGGGCAGGACCCCGAGGCCACAGTGAGGACTTCAGCTTTTGCTCTGAATCACCTGGGCACCATAGGAGGTTCTGAGCAGAGGACGGATGTGACCTGACTTAGGTGTTTACAGGTTTCCTCTGCTGCTAAAGGGGGAACAGACTGAGGGGCAAAGACAGGAGGCAGGGACCAGGGCAGAGGTGAATGCACTGGTCCAGACAACTATGAGGGGGGCTGGCCAAGGAGGGAGAGAGACGTGGACAGATTCTGAATAGATTTGGGCTGAGTCTGATCTGAGGTACAAAGGAAAGAGTAGAGCCAAGGAGGACCCCACTTTTGCTGCTAGGTTAACCTGTTTATAGTCTAACCCTCCCCATGTCATCTTTGAGAAGGACACTGCTGTGTCCCCAGCACCTGTAAGAGGGCCTGGCTCACAAAGACTTTCGGTAACTGTTTAATCTCTGCTATTCTTTGTCTCCCATCTCTTTTGGGGTGTCTGTCTCTAATGTCCTCTATCTGCCCCCCAGCTCTGCCAGGAATCCCCTCGGCCCACTTGTTCCTCTTAACCTCCCTGATGCCATCTCAGCCCCTGTGGCCCCTGTTCCTCTTCCCCCGCAGCTGTGAGGCAGAGAATGGGCCGACGCCATCACCCGGCCGTAGCCCCCTGGACTCGCAGGCGAGCCCGGGCCTTGTGCTGCACGCCGGTACGGCCACCAGCCAGCGCCGTGAGTCTTTCCTCTACCGCTCAGACAGCGACTATGACATGTCACCGAAGACCATGTCCCGGAACTCGTCGGTCACCAGCGAGGCGTGAGCACCCCTAATCCCACCTGCCAGCCCATCCAGGCCTGGCCCTACCACAGGCTGCTCTTCCCAACGTGGAGGGGTTCACTGCCCAAACCCCCACACCTGTCCTCCCCAGTGAAGGGTAAACAGCCCCTTGACTCCTATCAAGGGCTCAATTCCTTTATAGCATGTTCACCCAGGAAGCACCCACCCTATCTATCTCTGACCCCACCCAGCCACACTGAGCCCCTCCCTCAGGCCCAGCCCCCACCTGTGTCCATACTGTCCTTACCCACCCAACCTACATTGGCTGTCAGGGCCTGGCCCCACCTCAGTCTGCGTCTCCCGCAAAGCGGGAACACCCCCAGTTGAGCCCTTCCCTCCCACTACTTCCTCCCAGTGTCCACCTCGGCTGAGCCCCCTCTTTCTGCCCTCCTCCAGCCTTCCCTTAGCTAGGCCCCCTTATCATGACCACCTATTGAGGTGTGAGCACCCCCCAGACCTGCTGAGCCCCCTCCCCTCTCATTGGATCCTCCAGCCCTTCCCTTGCCACATCAAGGTACCCCTCTCATCGGCTCTAGGCCCCTTCTTGCCCTCTGCCCCTCCCCACCAACTGTTCTTACTAGGCCCAGCCTCTGTAGTGTGTTCTGCCTCCCCCCACCCACCCACCTGAGCCCTTCTCCCTGAATGCCATTTCCTTCAGGACCAGCCCCTGCAGCATGTCCACCCTTGGGAGGTGTACGTGCCCTCTGCTCCCACCCCCAGAGTCGTCTCCCTACCCAACGGCCTTCCCTTGCCTAGCCCCCACAGAGTGTCTACCCTAGAGAGTTGCTTTTCTGGCACCCCAGCCCCTCTCCTCCCAGGTCCTTTGGCATCCCACTGGGAGGACCCCTGACCTGCTCCTGTTCTTGATTACAGGTATGCTGAGGACCTCATCGTAACACCATTTGCCCAGGTGAGACCACTCCACCTAAGGAAGGAAGGGGCTCCAATCCTGTCCCACCTTGGGGATAGGGGGCCAGCCCCTGCTCCCCTTTCCTCATTGTTATCCCTGGTCCCAGGTACTGGCCAGTCTCCGGAGTGTTCGCAGTAACTTCTCACTCCTGACCAATGTGCCCATTCCCAGCAACAGGTAAGTTGAGACTGGGCCCCAACAACCATGATCAGGAGGCTAAGCACGCCTGAGTTCCACTCTCAGCTCTGCTATGTGATCTCAGGCAGGCACTTGACCTCTCTGAGCCTCTGTTTAAGTAATAGCTCTGAGCCAGTAAACCATTGAATTTGAATGCCTGACACAGAAATTTTTATAAAGACCCAGGGGTCTAGATACAGGGTGGTGAGGCCATGAGTGGCCAACCACCAAAGCCTCTGGGCCATGCTTGCCCTCAAGCCAACTTGCTGGGCAAATATCACCCTGTGGTGCCTCTTTCCCCCTCTATACAATGAGAATTGAATAGCGCCTCCATTAGCTAGCTGCTGTGAGGAGTGCAGAAGGTGATATATAGAAAGTGCTAGAACATTGCCCAGCACATAGTAAGCACTCACTAAATAGGAACAGTTCTTATTTGGGGTCAGGGTTATGGCTGAGAGCTGCTGTTCCCTCTGGGAGGGAAGGCAGAGCCATCCTTAGGAGGTTCAAGGCGTGGGGGCTGGAGGTGATGTCCTAGGAAGCAGGAGCTTTGGAGACACAAAATCTGACCCTATCACTGATCACTTATGTAGACTCCTGGGAGGCGGTTCACCTCCTTGATCCTATTTCCTCGTTTGTAAAATAGTTTCTTATGGGTAGGGTTTCCAGGTGGGAGGGAATTCCTGCCTGTTCTCAGGAATTTTTTTCTCTTTCCCGTTCCCGAATCCCGAGAAAAGTTGGTCGGGAAATTGGGAAAATCGGCTCCTTGAACCCAGTAATACCCACAATGGGAAATAAACGTACTACTCACAATGTATCTCTTAGACATTTTTCCTGTTTATTGCTAGGGTTTCTGGGTGGGAATTCCTGCCCGTTGGGAATTTTTTTTGCTTTCCCGTTCCTGAATCCCTAGAAAAGTTGGTTGGGAAATCGGGAAAATCAGCTCCTTAAACCCAGGTGGTTGGTAGTATCGGCCGTCACTTTGTGGAAATGATTCATTATGGAGAACAGAAAACAGTATATATCTCAAGATTCGGGAATGGGAAAGTGAAAAAAAATTCCTGAGAACGGGCAGTATTTCCCACCTGGAAACCCTACTTGTTGGGCTCTGTGAGAGGCTGCAGGTAGAGGACATGGCAGCATGCCTGGGACCCAGTGAGCACTCAGAAAAAGGAAAATCAGCACTATCATGGAGAAGAGGTGGCAGGGGTCTGCAGGGGCCCAGGCTGGCACTGGAGCCCCATTTCTTTGCAGGCGGTCCCCACTGAGTGGCCCAACTCTCGTCTGCAAGGCCACACTGTCAGGTAACTATGCCCAGGGGTAATGGAAAAGGGCCACTCTTACTGCCCCAGTGGGGGTCCCTCACCCCGGGTGGTTGATTCACCCCGTTTCCCAGCAGCCCACTCACCTGGCAGACCCCCATCACCATGGGTTGGGGCCTTGGGGGTCTGCCTGTGGATCTTCTTAGTCACTGCCGCTGCTGCCCCCCTCTCCAGAGGAGACATGTCAGCAGTTGGCCCGGGAGACGTTGGAGGAGCTGGACTGGTGTCTGGAGCAGCTGGAGACCATGCAGACCTACCGCTCAGTCAGCGAGATGGCGTCCCACAAGGTGTGCGGGCCTGGGGTGGCAGGGTGGCGGGGCCAGTCTGTGAATAAAATAAGGCCTGTGGGGTAGGGCCAACCCCTGGGTGGCAGCTTTAAGACTTGTAGTTCCTATAGATTCTGACTTCTCCCAGGGCCCTGAGAGCCTGGTGTGTGCGTGTGCGTGCCTGGCTGTACATCTATCCAGAGGCGACCATCTCTTGGAGAGGAGTCCTATCCTTGTATGGTCAATAGGTGTGTGGCCGTGGCTGTGGGTGTGTGTGGCTGTTGATTTTTTGGCCATACATTTGCAGTGTGGGGTTGGGGTATGTTCCAATTGGTTCTGTCAAGAGTGGCATACAGATGTGTACCTATGGATGATGTGTCGGTGGGCACAGGCTATTGTGAGGGGCTGTAAGTGTGCTGGAGGGATGTGTATGTCTACAGGTGTGAGTGGGTCCAGGTGCAAATGTGAGTATGTGAGTGTGTGTGTGTGTGTGCTTGCAGGGCTGCTGGAGAGGGTACAAGGCTTCCATGTGCAGCTGTGCAGGCTGTGCACTGCACAATTCCAGGGGGCACTATGCAGAAAGCAGGCCGTGTGAATTGAATGGTGCTTCCTGGAGTTATGCAGGATGGTGGCAGCCCCTGTGGAAGGATGCCTATCAGGAAATGAGTGTGCAGATGGAGGAGTCAGTATTGGGGGGTGCATACGCCTATGGGTGGAGGTTTGTCGGAACATAAAAGTCTGAGGGCGATTGTGTCCCTGCGCATGTGTTGAGCATCAGAAAACGTGACTGTTTCTCTGAATGTGGATGTGTGAGTCTATGTCTGTGATGGGTGTGTGTGTGTTTTGTGTGTGTATATTCTCTTATGGATTTGTCAGGGTACGTCTGTGTCTAAGGCCACATGGGTATTTGTGTTTGTTTCAAAGTGTGTCTGTGGGTGTGTTGAGTATGTGTCTGTGTGGCTAGTGTCTGGGTGCTTGCCCTTGGTGTGTTTTCGTGTCGGGGTGTGGGTCTGTGTTCTTAGAAAGGGTGTGTCTGCCTGTAAATGTGTTGCACATCAGAGTTGTGACTGTGTGTGTGTGTATGGTCAGTGAGTGTCTGTGTGTTCGTGTGTGTCAAGTGTCTGGTTGTGTTGGTGTGGAAGGAATGTCTCAGTATGTGTCTGAGTGTGTGGAGCATCTGGGTGTGTCCATGGAGGAGGCATGGCCCCTCAAGGGGGTGTGTGCCCCTTGTATGTGTGCCCTGGTGTGTGCCTTGCCTATCCCAGCAGCCCTACCTGGGTCCTGGCCAAGGTCCGTGGGCTGCGATGCTCCTTTAACACCCCCCCCCAGCACCAGCTGACATCACATGCAGCCTGCCAGTGCTGCAGTGAGCGAGCGTGCGTGCGTGCCCGTGCACACACACACACACACACACACACACAGGCATATACACCTAGACCAGAGCCTCCGAAGCTGCCTCCTGGGACCCTCGCCCTGCCCCCACCCATGGGCAGGGGTCCCTGGCCGCCTCCAGCTGCTGTAGCTGGAGGGCCCGTAGGGGTCAGGGGCTGACAGACCATGTAACCAGGGCTGCCACCGGGAGCGCGGAGGGGAAGGGAGCCCCCAGCCCTGCTGGGCCGGCCCAGGCCCCTCCGCGGCTCCCCCTTCCATTGCCCACCTGCCCAGCACCCCACCCCCGCCCCAGAGGGTGGCTGTTAACCCCGGGACTCCCCAAGCCCAGCCTGTGTGTGCGGCAGCCCTGAGCAGGGCTAAGACTCCAAGATGCCCTTGGTGGATTTCTTCTGTGAGACCTGCTCCAAGCCGTGGCTGGTGGGCTGGTGGGACCAGGTAGGAGACCTTGGAGTGAAGGGTGGGCAAAAGACCCGGCTCTAGCCCTCTGACCTCTGACCCTTCAGCTGACCCCAACCCCCCACCTGGAATTGTGTGTGCAGCTGTGCACGTGTGTTGCCTGGAGATGAATGCTTATGACTGTGTCTCTGTATGTGGCCCAGGGTGTAGATGGTGGGTAGCTGGGGGGGTCTCTGTCTGGGTGTGATCATCAGTGCACACATGTGTATGTCTTCAGTAGTTTGGGGCCACCTGACCATATGCTTGTTTGCCTGGGTTATGGCGTGGCCCTGTCTGAGATCATCTGGCTCTGACGGTGGTGGTGTGTGTTAGGCATATTTGTGAGCCCAGAACTGCGTGATTTTGGGGGGGCACTGTCTGTGACCACCTTATTATATAGGCCCCTTGATTTGTGTCTGAGGCTATGTAGAACTGGATAACAGGAATCTGTGACTCAGTGTGTGGTTTGTGACTTTGGGTATGTGTGTGTCTCTTTCTGTGTACCCAGGGTCTCTGGGCAGCACTGGGAGGAGAGAGCACCCTGTCCTGGTGTGGGCCACATGGGCTCACGCTTCCTACCCAGCTTCCCTTCTGCCTTTCTGGACAGAGTCGGCTTCTGCTTTGGGGGTGCTTTGGTGGAGCTTGGGGGCGGGGAGCCATGCCCTTTCTCCTCCTTGCACAATGTCACAGCAGACACTGTGTGAAGTGGCATGGAGGGACCAGGAAGGGCCCCCAAGCCTGGTTCTGGGTATACTCTGTTCATCTGGTATCTGTCCGCCATGAAGTTGGGGGAGAGGGGGCTGTGATGGGAACCCCACTCCCCTGGGTGACTGAACTAGGATTTCCTCAGTTCACTATTGTCCTCTGCTCCAGCCAAGCCTTTGCTTCACCCAGAACTTGAAGACTGTGTTCTCTCCTTCAAACTGGGCTGGGGGCCAGGACTCCTAGGGAGTGGGGTCAATATCTGGGGAGACGCAGGCCAAGGGTAGCTCTGGGAAGGCAAGGGTTAAGGGGCATGTAGCCTGCCCGCCCTTTCCCCCAAGCTCAGCTGCTGGTTGGAAGGGGAGTTGCTAAGGAGACTCCCATCGCCATGGCAACGGGATTCTCCTGATACCCCATTGGTTCCCTGTTGGTCAGGAGCCCCTCCCTTCCACAGGTACCCCTCTGGCTCCTCCTTGGTGGGGAGAGAGGATGGGGAGGGGAGACCCCCCTTCCTCAGGCAATGAGGGATGTACTGAGTCCTGACTCCCCTAGATTGGGGACCACCATCCAGAGCTGGGAGGAGAGGAAGGGCTGATCCCTCCTCTCTAACAGCCTGCTGGCGGCTCTGTTGGTTCAGCAGAGAAGGAGGAGGGATTCATGGGGTCTTCAGAAATTTCTTGGGAGGAGCTGACTCTCGCCTTCATTTGTGACCCCATCATTCCTTCCTTCTTGCCTCTCTCACCTTAGTTCAAGAGGATGCTAAACCGTGAACTCACACACCTGTCAGAGATGAGCAGGTCAGGAAACCAGGTCTCTGAGTATATCTCCACCACATTCCTGGGTAAGTGAAGAGCAGCACATGGCAGGGGACACCTGAGCTGGGGGGGAACCAGATTCCGGGTCCTATTGTCCATCTTTGTCCAAGGGACCCTGACTCTTAATTCCCCAAAGGTCAAAGTCACACTTAAGAGTCTCCATACTCATGATGCCCCCAAACTCAGTGGGACCCCATTTCCTATATAACCTCCACATTAAAAAAATTTCTCTAAACTGAAAAGCCCCTCCAAACTCAGTGGAACCCCAGTGGAACTCTCAAACTCAAGACCTCAAGAAACCCTCAAACTCAGATAGAATTCCTAAACTTTAAGATGCCTCCAGGCTGAAAAGCCCCTCCCCCCCCAAATTCAATAGAATCTGCAAACCTGGATTCCCCCAAATTCAGAAGACCCCCCCAAAAAAACTCAGGAGATAGGCCCAATCTCAGTAGGGTTCTCAAACTTAAGGGAACCTCTGCCCCGAAGAGTCCGTAAAAGACCCCAAAACTTTAAAAAACTTCTAAGCTTAAAAGTCTCCTAAATTCAATAGAATCCCCAAACTTGTATGACCCCCCAAATTCAGTAGACTCTCCAAACTTAGATACCCAAACTCAGTAGAATTTTTAAGCTTAAAAACCTGGAAGAGATTCTCCAAATTTAGGAGAATTTCCTAACTCAATTGAACCCCAGTACAGTAGAATACCCCAAATTTTTTGGAACCCTTAAGGTCATGGGAACCTGCAATTCATCCTAACCTCTGAACTTAAGAGCCCAAGCTGAGGATAACCCTCACAAACTCAGGATAATTTCACCCTCACAATTTATCACCAAAGGTCCCCAAATGCAGGAGACCTACCTCCCCCAAGCTTAAGAGAGGTTTTGAGTTTCAAATGCTCCGCCCGTAGGGTTGTGGCTCTGCAGAGTTCTGAGATCCAGCCAATGGGAGCATGGCATGCAAATGACCCCTATTAGGCCCTTTCATTCATTGACTGGTGGGCCCCAGGTCACAATGCGTGGCCCTGGCTGGGCTCTGGAAGCCCTTGAAAGCTTAGGAAAAGGGTTCCTGGGCTGGCCCCCAGGCAAGCCGGTGTCACCAGCTAGGGGTGGAGGTCCATGGAGCCAGAGACCACACTTCCCTCCCTCCTCCCAGCGTTATCCACCCCCAGCAGCAGTCTAGGTCATTATGGGGATGTTTTCACAGCCAAAGAAGTTTCCCTGACTATCCGGGACAGACAGCAGCTCTCTGTAGCCTCCCCACCCCACGTCTTGGCTTCCTAAACCACCCCCCTGCCAAACCTGGCAATTGGACTGAGGCCACTCCATGGCTCCTGGCAGGCCCTGGGGTCCTCACTGCAGCCCACCACCTCCCAGAATTCCTGCCTCCCCTCTGGTTTCCAGCCTATGAGTAACCAACAGCATGACACCCAGAAGTAGTCTGCCCTCCCCGGTGAGACTTCCCAGAGTAAATGGGATGGGAACTGAGGGCCAAACAGGGAGTCTCCGTGGGGAAACTCATGCTTGCCTCTCCTCCATTTTCTGCAGACAAGCAGAATGAAGTAGAGATCCCATTACCCACGATGAAGGATGGAGAGAAACAGCAAGCATCCTGGCAGAGACCCTCCCAGCAGCCCCCACCCCCTGGGCCACAGTTCCAGCCCATGTCTCAGATCACGGGGGTGAAGAAGCTGACACATAGCAGCAGCCTGACCGACTGCAGTATTCCCCGCTTTGGGGTGAAGACAGACCAAGAGGATCTCCTGGCCCAAGTGGGTGGGGTTCTCTGGAAGTTGGTCTGGAGAAAGACAGGGGTTTCTTGGGGCCCAAGGAAGGACTGGGCATTGGGTTAGCCTGAGATGAGGATTGGGGCATACAGGTCCTACTGCTATCCAAAAATAGAGTGTTCCTATGAAACCTTTCATAAACCGAAACGGCGTAAAGCAAAGAAGCAGTTACCATTAATTCATACGTCTTTATTTCGTTTACCAAGATCAAAACACTTAATTACTTTCAGTTTTATGCGAAGTGTAACACCCTTAGAAGCTCTCTTAAGGCTTTTCTGATACTGAGGACACATCTTGCTAACCGATACACAAAATAAATCTAGGTAAAACACAGATGCTCACAGACACAGTTCAAAACTCTGGTGGCTGGAAGCTAAGATGCTGATTGTGGTTCAGGGGGAAGGAGCTTGGCAGGGCCACTCTTGCTGCTCAGGGTGCTGATGCCTCTACAAAGGCTACTGCCAAACAAATGCTGAACGCTGTTTTTGCCTTTTTTAAAAGCAAAAAGCCTCTTCGTATTTCTTTCAGTTAGCAAAAACAGGTACTAGTGTAGGTCTTTTGTAAAAGCAAGTGGCATAACGAGAACTTTCAAAAAGTGCAGGATACCTGTGTCTGCTTTCGGAGACTCGGGAGCAGGAGAGGAAGGAGCTAAGCTGCTTTCGGAGACTCGGGAGCAGGAGAGGAAGGAGCTAAGCAAGGAGGTGGTCTCAGCTGGAGGCCAGCGTCAGCCTGACCCCACAGGGAGCTCTGCAGTCGATCTCATCCGGGAGGGAAGAGTGCTGACCTCTGCACCCCGTATCAGTCACTGGCTGGGGGCTACCCCCAGGGTGAATGACATTGCCCCCTCTGTGTAGCTCCTGTAGGGGCAAAGGCAGTTTTCTGGAGAGTGGGGCAGCTGTGAGCCTTAGAAGCAACCGTCCCAGCAGCTGGGGGGCAAGTGCAGTGGCCAGTGAAGGGGATTTGGGCAGAATCCCAACAGTGTCCAGTACAGGCCAGACCTGGGATTGGCTCCTGGCTCTTCCAAGGGACCTTAAGCCAAGGGGCTTCTACACTGATTTGTACAGTAGAGGTGATGCACTGTCAGTGTGTCACTCAGCTGACATTTATAGTAACTCTCTGTGGACTAACACTGGCCAGTACTACATTGGGTCACCCAGTGTTTATTGAGCACCTTCTATGTGCTAGCACTGTTTTGGATCCTGGGAATCCATGGAAAATTAGCCCATGTTTCTTTCCTCCCGCCGGTGTCCATGAGCAGTTTAGCTCAGAGACTGAGCTGTGCTTTGGGGTTCACATCCTGGCTTTGCCGCTTGTGAGCTGCAAGGTCTTGGGTAAGTCATGTCATTTCCCTGCCCCTGCCAAATGAGATCAAGTGCTTAGTACAATGCCTGGCACTAAGCATTCAATAATAAGTATTCAGTAGACAGTCTCTGTGGTTGCTTTGTTATTTCCTGGCCCAGCAGGACCTGGGCAGTAAATTCTATGCCACTGAGCATGCCACCCACAGGGTAAGCAATAATGGTGCTACCTTCAGACCAGCGCTATGCCGGCAAGGATCTAGACGGCCCTGGGCCTCACAGGCTGTTGATCTCTGGCGTCCATCTCCTCCAGGAACTGGAGAACTTGAGCAAGTGGGGCCTGAACATCTTTCGCGTGTCAGATTATGCAGGGGGCCGTTCCCTCAGCTGCATCATGTATGCGATATTCCAGGTAGGGCAAGCTGAGGAGGGCAGGTGGAGGGCAGTGGGAGGGAGGGGCAGGGTGGGGAGCTGAGGGCCAGCAGGGTTCACCGCCTCTTCACACCTGCCCTCAGGAACGGGACCTGCTGAAGAAGTTCCGCATCCCCGTGGACACAATGGTGACGTACATGCTGACCCTGGAAGACCACTACCACCAGGACGTGGCCTACCACAACAGCTTGCACGCAGCCGACGTGCTCCAGTCCACCCACGTGCTGCTGGCAACACCTGCGCTGGACGTGAGCACTGCCTGGCCCCGTCTCCCCAGCCCCCGCACTTTCCCTGGCTGCCCGTCTCCTGTCTCCTGCTTATCTGTCTGGCCCAGGGTCTCTCACCCTGTTCCTTTCTTATCTTTATCTTTCCTGACCCCTGTCTTTCTTCACTACCCATCTCTCACCCTGTCTGACTCCCCATCTTTCTTACCCCAATGTCTCTCTGACCCCTTCTCTCTGCCTCCAGGCCGTGTTCACAGACCAGGAGATTCTCGCGGCCCTCTTTGCGGCTGCCATCCACGACGTGGACCACCCTGGGGTTTCCAACCAGTTCCTCATCAACACCAGTGAGTGGGCGGGGCCTGCAGGGCTGGAGGCGGGGCCTGCAGGGCTGGAGGCGGGGCCTGCAGGGCTGGAGGCGGGGCCTGCAGGGCTGGAGGCGGGGCCTGCAGGGCTGGAGGCGGGGCCTGCAGTGTCCCTCCCTGCAGGGCAGCTCCATGGGCGCTCCGGTCTCCTGACCGCCCGCCTGGGCCTGGGTTACAGATTCGGAACTGGCCCTCATGTACAACGACGAGTCGGTGCTGGAGAACCACCACCTGGCTGTGGGTTTCAAGCTGCTGCAGGAGGACAACTGCGACATCTTCCAGAACCTCAGCAAGCGCCAGCGGCAGAGCCTGCGCAAGATGGTCATCGACATGGTGGGCGGGGGAGAGGGCGGGTTCAGAGAGGGAAGGCCACCTTTGATGGGTGGTGCTTTGGGGAGGTCCGAGTCCTGGATGGAAAAGCCCGCGTCTTTCGGCGGGACTTGTGGGGACAGATTGTACCTAGTGAAAACTTCAGAGGCTCAGGTTGGTACAGCGGGTGATCGGCAGGGCTTCAGCGGCCCCGGTGGTGCCCCCTTTCCCCACAGGTGCTGGCCACGGACATGTCCAAGCACATGACCCTCCTGGCTGACCTGAAGACCATGGTGGAGACCAAGAAAGTGACCAGCTCGGGTGTCCTTCTGCTGGACAACTACTCTGACCGCATTCAGGTGCACGCCTCTCACATGAGGAGACTGGTCCCTCCCCTCCCCCTTTTAGGTCTGGGTTGTTGCCCTTCTCTCAGCTTCCAGCTCCTTTCTTGCCCATCTTCCTGTCTGTTTTTCTCTCCCCTCCTATCTTCCCCTTCCAACCCCCATCTCTCTTTCCCATCTCCCCCCATTCTTCCTCAACCCCTTCCTGCCTCTCCCTTCCCCTCTCCCCCACCACTTCTTCTCCTCTCCCTCGTCCCTCTATCTCCTCTATCTCTCTCCATCTCCACCATACCTCTCCCTACCTCCTCTTTTTCCCTATCTCCTTCTGCCCTTTCCTCTATCAGCCCCTTCTTATTTCCCTTCTCCTCTCCCCCACTCATCTCCCTCTTTATTTCTCCATCTCTCTCCATCATCTCCCTGTTCCTTCTCCCTACTCTCCGTCTAAGAGGGGAGGTAAGGAAGTCTGAGGCCTCAGATGGGGACCGGGCATGGCCTCTGAAGGTACCCTGCCCCACGCAGGTCTTGCGAAACATGGTGCACTGTGCAGACCTCAGCAATCCCACCAAGCCACTAGAGCTGTACCGACAGTGGACAGACCGCATCATGGCCGAGTTCTTCCAGCAGGGTGACCGTGAGCGTGAGCGAGGCATGGAGATCAGCCCCATGTGCGACAAGCACACAGCCTCGGTGGAGAAGTCTCAGGTACAGTTTTAGGGTGCAAATGGAAGGGAACAGGGCTGGCCTCCCACCCCATCCTGGCCTGGAGCTTTCAGGCCCGGGAGGTCCTGACCTGCCCCTCCACAAGGTCAAGTCTTTTCCATGTTGATAGGAAATAGCAACATTTTGTCCTCCCTAGAACAACCAAATTGAGCCTCTGGGCACACAGACCTGTGTTCAGACTGCTCTAACTCATTTGTAGGAGGCACCATAGTATCAATAATAATACTTATCTAAGTATTATTGATACATAGTATCAACAATAATACTTATGTTGATTTAGCTTCTGTTTCTGATATTGTGGCCTGGCCATTGATATTGTCCCTGATTTTTGGTGGATTTTGAAATTAGGTGAAATGACTTGTCTTCATCGTGAACCTGTTTAATTTAACGAGAAGGGCAGGAATGCAATCTCGCAAAAGACTCAACGTTGAAGTGTGAACGTAGGAGTTTCTCACCCTCTCCACTTTGAGTCTCCTCCTTGTGAGATCCACCTTTCCTATTTCAGTGTATATGCCCTTCCAGACCAGGGTTACCCAGCCTCAGCTCTGTTGACAGTTGGGGCCAAATCTTTTTCTGCAGTGGGGACCATCCTCACTTTGTAGCATTGTAGGGTGTTGTTGAGTAGCACCTGTGGCCTCACCCACTAGATGCCAGGAGCACCTTCCCCTTCGAGGTATAACAACCAAAAATGTCTCCAGACACTTTCCAAATGTCCCCTGGGCCTGCAAGTGATCCCTCCGCCTCCCCACCCCCACCCCAGTTTTATAGTTTTATTATGTAGTTATTTTCAGAGGCAACTTAATAGCAATGTTGAGTTTAGCTTTTTTAAAAATAAAAAGGTTATCTCTATATATACACACACATTTTATACAGCTTGCCTTTTCTTCTCAACAATAACTTGGAGGTCTGTCCAAGTTATTGCACACAGATTTAGCTCCTCCTTTTTCACTACTATATAGTATTTCCACAGATGAAGATAGATAATGATTTATGTAGTCATTCCCCTGTATAATGAATATCTGTGGAGTGCATTTTTTGAAAACTTATTATTCTTTCTTTCTTACTGTGCAAGAGTTTTTCCAGGGTGCATCTGGACAAGCAAGCTTGCTGGGTCAAATGGTATCAGCATCTTTTCAATTTGATTAGATCCCGCAGTATTGTGGTGCCATCCGCACCACCAGGCCGGTGGTTTATATCTTCTTCCCCCTCCTCAGGTGGGTTTCATCGACTATATTGTGCACCCACTTTGGGAGACATGGGCTGACCTGGTCCATCCAGATGCCCAGGAGATCCTGGACACATTGGAGGACAACCGGGACTGGTACTACAGTGCCATTCAGCAGAGCCCGTCACCACCGCCTGAGGAGGAGCCCGGAGGGCCAGGCCACCCATCTCCACACGATAAGTTCCAGTTTGAGCTGACGCTGGAGGAGGAAGAGGAGGAGGGGGCGGCGTCCTCCGCTCTGGGTGCATTTGAGGTGCAGGAATTGTCCACAGCCCAGTATGCATTCCCACCTGTGGAAGTGTTGGAGGTTGATGGCCAGGACACATCTGCAGAGGTGGAGGAGGTAGAGGAAATGTCCTTGACCCAGCAAGCAGACAGTGTGGCTTCGGGCCAGGACGAGTCCACATCCCCAAACGCATCCGTGGATCCCGTGGGCTGCCGCAACCCCCCTGAGAGCCTCCCTCTGCCTGCCTTGAGGACCCCGCCCACTCCAGAGGAGGCCCTGGGCCTCCTGGGCCTCCCCTCCATGGTGGCCGAGGTGGGGGCCCAGAAAGAGCATCAGGCTGCCAAGAGGGCGTGCTGTGCCTGCACAGGGACAAGCAGCGAGGACCCACCCACACTCCCATCTCCCAGGTGGGAGTCTGCTGGAGACCCTATCTGAGCCCCAGCCCCTACACCCTTTTGCCCTCCCTGCCTCCTTTCACCGCCATCACCCCCCAACTGCCTCCTCCACTGCCTCAAAGACTCTTGGGCCTCCTGAGAAAAAAGAAAACAGAAAAGTGGGGTTTTTTCTCTTTTCTTTTTTTCCCCTTTCCTCCCACCCCCACCCCCACCCACAGGGCCTCTTTTTGGAGGTGGGGCCTGGGGAATGAGGGGCTGAGGTCCTGGAAGGGATTTTATTTTTCGAATTTTAATTGTTACATTTTTAAAAAAAGGAAAAAAAAAGAAAAAAAAAACCAGGATGAAACACAGCAACTGTAGATGCCCCTGTTCCCGGCTCTCCTTGTCCATCTCCACCCCCTCACCCCCCCAGGCCCCGGGCGCAGTCTTCCAGCCTCTTTGGGCTCTCTGTCTGGGCCCAGGCAGGCTTAGGGGCTCCCTCCAGGCTCTTCTGAGCTTTGGAGGGATTCTAGAATCCAGCCAGAAATAGCCATTCTGGGCAGGGCTGGTCGGGGCGGTCACTGTGAGGAGCCCCAGCTCCAGCCGCTCTCAGGCTCACTGCCCTCCCCCACCCCAGAAGTCTTCCACCTCATTTTGCACAAACCTGGCAATACTGACTCGGGGACAGGCACAGGGACGCTGTGGAATTTAGGATGCTGGGAGGAGAGGGTGTGGGAGAGACATTCGCATTCACACTATCAGCCTAGGATCTGAGGTTTCAGGAGGGCCTGATCCTCCCTCCACTTGCCACTCTCTTCCCCTTCCACTGGGTTCCGTTTGAATTTTCTCTGTTGGGGGGGAATGGCTCTGAGCTGCATCCCCCTTCCAGCTGCTTCTCATCTTGTTTCTGCCTTAATGATTCCCATGGCCATAGGAGAGGGGGTTGCAGTGGCTCCTACCTGCACCTTGGTTGGGGTGGGGCCAGGCCCAGAGCCCCCATCCTGGGCACCCTCCAGCATCCTCCTGCTCCCCTCCCCAAGCCTTTGCCCTAGGAGGAAGCAATAATGGTGTACACCCACATTCCCTTTCTGGGCATCCTTTCCTACCCTGGCACCAAAGTCATTTCTCCTTTGTCCCCACTTTGCCAAGCCTTCCCCTCTCCTAGTTATTCCCCGAGCAATACGACAGACAGATGAAAGGCCATTTTTTTTCAAGCCATGGGGGAATGTTTGGAAGGAAAGACCCCCTTTTCTCCCCTCCTCTATGCCCCTTGGCCTGGTTCTGCGCAGCTGGGCAGGGCACGACCTCTCTCATTGCCCTCACCCCTCGCATTCTGAGCACACGGTACTGTAGCCTCCCCTGCCCCCAGCCTTCCATCTGTCGGTCTATCCCGCTGGGGAGGACCACCCGCTCCCACTCCCATGATGCTGTACAGGGTTCATTTTTGTAGTGAAAGTTTCTGTCCTAGCCGGCAACCGGAGTGGGCCTTTTTTGTGTGTTTTTTGTTTTATTTTCTTTTTTTTTCTTGTACATACTGTATGGTTGGTTTGTAAATTATTCTACAGAGGCAAAAAGGGAAAATAAACTTGCCCTTCCCCTGCTGACCCAGTCAGGGGAAGGATGGGGGTCTCCCAGAGGGAGAGTCCCCATTCCTGCTGTATTATACAAACTGTACAATAGACCCCGAAAGGGTGGGCTTAATGCTGTTGTTTGATGGGGAATCGGTTCATCTGTGGGATGAGGGCTTAGCAGAGTCTGCCCCTCTTCCTGCCCCAGGGCCAGGTGTGACTGGCCTCCATTGAGATGGACCCCCCCACCCCCAATCAGGGCTCCTCTCTCCAGAGGGGAGCACAGGACCCCTGTGAGCTGCTCGAGTGTTGTCCACTTTGACAATAAATCAGTCGGTCTGTTGATCGATAATCAATCCTTTGATCTTGTCTCCAATTAAACCGAGGCTTTCACCAATCTTCCTGGCTGTTGTGGCTTCCTTTCTTACCCTGGTTATCAAGATGTACCTCTCCTGCTCTGTCGGCCTGGGCCTGGGATGGGGGCGGGGGGCTCTGTTAGAACCCCTCCCCAAGCAGATAGAACTTGAGGCTGCAAGGAGCTTGGTGGAAGGCAGCCCCCAGGCCTGGGCCAGATTCTGGCACAGGGGACTACAGGTTGTAAAGTGAAGGTTGAGACTACAGTCTTGGGAGGCCAGCAGACCCAGGTAAACTTCATTTGTCCCACACACAGCACACAACTCTTGGGTTCTTCTGGAATCCCAAAGGCACTCCTGGAAACCTCCGGAGGCCTGATTGATGAGGCCTCCACTTGGCTGCCAGGTCATGATAAAAGGTCTCCGGTCAAATTCTGCCATGTAGACATTAAACTTGGTTCACAGACACAAGAGAATTTACATGTGTAAGTTCCATGAATTCCCAGCGTTCTGTCCAATTTGGTGTTGCAAACTATACGTTGCATGAAAACAAACCAAGAAACAAACCTGAATTTTTTTTTAAGTTACAATTTTTTAAAAAAAATTTTATTAGAGAATATTGGGGAACAGTGTTTTTTCCAGGAACCATCAGCTCCAAGTCAAGTCGTTGTCCTTCAATCTAGTTGTGGGGGGTGCAGCTCAGCTCCAAGTCCAGTCGCCCTTTTCAGTCTTTAGTTGCAGGGGGCGCAGCCCAGCATCCCATGTGGGAATTGAACGGGCAACCTTGTTAAGAGCTCGCACTCTAACCGACTGAGCCATCCAGCCGCCCCTAAATCTGAATATTTTAAAGGCAGGGCTCTGTGTTGCTTTAGGCCTGTAAGCCTTATGGGTATCAGGCAAACTGAATCCTTCAAATTAATGACTGGCCACAGAACGGGCTTGGGATAGAAACTCTGTGTTTCTAACTTGCTCATAAAAGGTTGGGGAGTGAGTGAGTCTCATATTTTAAACAATACACATACTCGAATACCGTTAATTCCGCCCATAGGAGCTCCTTTTTCCAACCTTTATAAGACTAATTAACAAGCCCCAGATCTCATCAATCAAAGGGTGCTGACATTCATTATGCTGATGGATGAAACTTCCCAGGTGGAAAAAGACATGGATAACAGAAGTATTTGTGATTCGGGCTTTCAGAGTCAAATACTGGCTACCTCTGGGGGTTAATAAAGAAAGACACAAATACATACACAGTGCTTAACCTTTCTACTGCATTAATTGATTTCAAGTTTGTTCTCCAAAATTTGTCAAAAATCCACAGTATTTATATTTTTAAGTAAATACAGTCAAGGTGTTACATTTTATTAAAATAAATGATTAAAGGATAAAAATTTCCTATTGTTATTCATTCTTGAAAACCACAAAAATATAGAAAAATATACATCTACTTTCCTAAACTTCCTTTCTGGAACACTGAGCTTGTGGAGTAAAGTAACACTACAGTCAGAGGCATGAAAATATCATTCGACTATAGTCGGACATCGCAGTGAAAATGTTAAGCAGTTAAGCACAGTGTTATCAGTAGATGTGTATGTGCACAGCGTGTGTGTTTTGAAAATGAGTGTAGCTTCCTTGCATCTAACGAAATGTCAGCCCACCTAGTCTGCCATCTTTCACTAGGGTCAGGGACTAATTTGGATCCCAGCTCCTAGCTACATGCCCTTGGGTGTGATTTCTCTGACCTTCAGTTGTCTCATTTGTAAAATGGGATTACAAAAATCTCAGACTTACAAGGTCAGTCTCGAGCAGGGCTAGCCAGTGAAACTCTATGATGGGAATGTTCTAAGTCTGCGCTATCTAACATGGTAGCCACTAACCACATGTGGCTACTAAACACTGTCTACTGAAAAATAATACTGACTAGATGTTTCATCACCTAAAAGCATTTATTCGGGAAAAAGAAACGGTTGCAACCCACTGCATGCAGACATGGCAAGCTACATGCACACTCCCTCCCGTCCACGTGCCAAGATGGAGGGGTATTTATATAAAGGGAAAGGAAGTTAATGGAAAGATAAGTTAGAACTCTAGAGCTTTATTATAAACAGAGTTCTTCCTGTAAAGTTCTTGCATGTGGGGGTTCTTGCGATTATGCAGAGCGTGAGAACTTACATAAGCCCTAGCTCCGCCCATTGGCCCTCCTGACTGATTCTGTTTGCTTCAAGTCCCAGTTCAACTTCATCATTCTCCGCTTTTGATCGCGATCTCTCTCCAAAAGCATCTCTGATCAACAGTCAGATCTTCTGACTTCAGTCTTTTTATCCCTTGATATCAGGAAGGACCTCTTCTGGATGTTCTCGCTCACATCAGAGGGAAAGTGCTTGGATCGGGAACAGCTCATGTTGAGGTTTAACAGGCAACAGGTGCAGAACTTAATAACAAGAAGAATTCAAAACAGAATTAGAACAACATAACAACGTATTCTACCTGATGAATTTAAACCAGGAGCTCAAGCTTGTAGATAATGAAACAAAGACCATCATTATCTTAGATGAAAGTTCTTGATGACAAATTCAGCAACCAGAAATTCCCCCCTTTCACAATAGCTTAGGAAATGTCAGCAATGGCACATTCCTTCCAAGCAAAAGAGAAAGATGAAATAAGAATCGATAGTAAGAAAAGAGTTGTACAGGCCTGATTCAGTCATTTTGGCAATTCATCTCCTTCAGAGGTCACCTGCTTTAATTTTGATAGTTTTAGTTTCAGGTCACCAGACTGTGCGCAGTTCCAGTCAGGGTTGGGTGCCTTCTTTAGGTGACACATGATTGTAATCAAGAGTCTACCCCGTGGAGTTAGCAGCACAGAGGTTAGTCAATGGTCCTTGATAGAGGCCCTTCCAGCAAGGCTGGAGGGAATCTTTTTTGAGGTGTCTTTTCCAGTGAACGAAGTCTCCAGGTTGAGTTTTTCATTTCCCTGGAGTGCACTGTAAAAAGATTGTTCTACCAAAGCATGATGATTGTCAATAGAAGCAATTAAGCTTCTATTGACATATGTCTCCTTTTACCAACTATGGATTAAGAGAGGCAGGAGCCAAATACATGGGGAGTCCAGTAATTATCTCGAAAGGTAAAAGCTTATGTGTCCCAAAAGGGGTAGACCTGAGAGCTAAAAGGACTAACGGCAATGCTTTAGGCCAAAGTATTTGAAGAGTTTCTACTAATTTTGCTACTTGAATCTTAATAACGCCATTAGTACATTCAACTAAACCTGAAGATTGAGGGTCGTAAGCACAGTGAAAATGTTGTAGAACTGGCCAAATAGCACAGATTTGTTGTAGCAACTGACCAGTGAAATTGGTCCTCCCTCACTGTGGAGTTCGAGAGGCGTTCCCAAGTAGGAATAATCTTCTCATAGGACTTTAGCTTGTCTACAATGGAGCACTTCAGTCCAGTGAGAACACATACATATCATGACTAAAACATATGTATATCCATGAGATGAGGGAAGTTGTGTAAAATCTATTTGTCGAAACTCAAGTGGGCTGTTAGGCGATTTAAACTGTCCAGGGTCAATGCGAACAGGCTCCCCTGGGTTGTACTTTGCATAGCTAGGACACTTCAGAGAGGCGCTTTTTGCAGCCTTGTTAATATCTCCCCACCAATGTTGATTCATAAATACTATCATTTTGACAGTGGGCCAATGGTTTAATGCATATACAGTAGTCAGGAGTGAAAATTTTAGTTTCTGGTAGGACTGGGTTGTTACTTGGTCCGAACCAGAGCTTTCTCTTCTAATCAAACCAGCAATTATTAAATTTCCAATCTTGTTTTTTTCTTTTTCCCCAAAGCCAATTGTTGGCCTTCTCTGGCCAGTTTTTATAAGTTATCAACTAGAGAAATATCCCTTTGGACCACGACAGAGGTTTTGACTGCAGGTGATGCCTTTAAAGACAGCATTCATAGCTGAAATGTCAGCCAGGTGATTTCCTTTAGCTTCCAGGGAGTCAAGTTTAGAATATCCTGGAATCTTAATAAGCATCAGGTAAAATATAGTATCCAATAATTCTGAACATATGGGCAATTTTTAATTTTATCTCCATTGGAGGTAAGGAAACCACGTTGTTTCCATTAACATTCCAAAGTCATGAGACATCTACTGTTAGTATAAATGTTGACAGTTTTACCCTTTGCTAAAATGCAAGCTTTAGTGAGGGCATATAATTCAGCGTGCTGTGCTGAAGTGGCTGAAGGCAAAGGTGCTGCCTCACCAACTTCAGAAGTGGTAACAATAGCATAAATAGCACCGCCATTTACATTTTTAAAATATGAACCATATGTAATCCCTGAGAGATCAGCTTTACCTAGAGGAGTCCCCTGCAAATTGTCAGGAGTCAGGCGCGGATCCGTCAGTCTCAGAAGGGAGACTGAGGATTAAGGTTATTACAACGTGAAGGAGTTATACAGAAAGCAGTTAACAAAAGGATTTCGTAGGAAGTAAGGGGACTAACTGGAAGATGCTGCTTAGAAAGCTCATTAGAAGGCTGAGAACATCTGAAATGCTTAAACAGCAATCCCTTTTCCAGAGTCCCAGTTCTTTGCAATAATGGCAAAAGTTTGAAGTCTTTCAGTTTCACACAGCGCCTCTCATTTGCTGAGTCTGAAAATTAAAAATCTTAGCAATCTTACTTCTAGGTGGCTCATCTAGAGTACGGGCAAGCTGATTGTCCCAATCAACCAAATTTAGGGTGGGCATGGTCCCCCATTCCATCCTGGTTCTGTTAACTAGGAGGGAAAGATCTCTGCAGCCCATTAACAAACATAGAATTAAAAGTTAACCAAGTGGATCAACATCTGACGACCAGAATTTTCCTTAAAAACGACCTGAAGTCTATTATAATAGTCATAAACAGATTCCTCAGACTTTTGTGAGCAAGTCTGAATTTTGCTCCAATCAACAGGCTTTGGGAAAGCCTTGGGAATTGGTAGGTTTAGCTTTCGAGCAAGTTCTTTAGCTTCTTCCCCCAAATTGGAAGTTTGCTTTTCTATTCCCACTTTAAAATGCTCCCATCCAGCAATTCTTAGCCTGGTCTTTACCAACTAACATATGGATTAGCTGATACAAATCAGAAAGCCCAGGTTGATGGGCATGAATAATAATATAAAATTCCTCAAGCAAACTTGTGAAGATGCTCAGTCACCTTAAGGAATTCCTTTACGATGGCTTGTAATTCAGATTTAGTCCAGAGGATATATGAAACTTGTGGTTAGGATGGGGGGGAGGGGGGGTTAATTTTAAATGGAAAAGTTCAGAGGGGAAAAAAACAGGAGAGGATTCAAGGAAAAATGGCACTGAAGGCGGAACCAAAGGTAAGGAAGGCAGTGGTGGAAGGCAAGATGGCATCGGAGGTGGAGAGGGAGGCAAAGTCGTTGGGGAAGAAGCACTTGCACAAACTGGAGAATAAACCTGAGGCAAAGTCTGCATAGAAGGATAGGTGGACCTAAAGATGGAACCTGAGAGTCAAGAGGGAAGGGCAAGACAGTGCTGCAGAGGAAGAATACGTGGCTTCTGATGCCATTCTCTCTTTTTCAATGTTCAGTAGCCTTTGTTAATTTCAAGATTTTATTTTGCAAAGAGGCAAATTCAGATTCTTGGTCTCATTTGGAAGCCTCAAAATACCATTAAAAATAGGCATTCCACTCAGTTTTACCAATTTTAGTGCTATTATTGTCCTATTTAGTTTTAAGAAAATCAAGTTTAGGAATCTTGAAAGTTCCCCATACTGGCCACTGATTTTCTGAATTACTTTTAGTCAGATTTGTCCATTTAGTTAAATATGCATGTGAAAATTGACTCTGGCTTTTAACCATGTACTCAGCAGGTGTCCCTGGTAAACGAGGGACGGTCTTAAAATATTTAGATGGTTGAGATCCTGTGAGGACAGAGCAAGGAGTGCAGTTTCCAGGCTCTCAACCTCACGTGGAAAGTTGCTGGCTTAGGTAGTAAATGGCCATTAATTGTGATTGCAATGCCGTCAGCTGTGGCTAGTTGGCTGTCAGCTGTAACCAGTGAGCCATTGGCCACTAATAAAACTGCTGTGGCTATGCTAGCTGCAAATGAGGGCTAGCAAGAAGATGGTGGCTGAGCTAGCAAGAGCGGATTGCAGTTAGCATGGTGGATTGCAGCTAGCAAATGGGGTTGGTTGGCAGAGAGAAGTGGGTAGTGGGTTGCGGATTGTGTGACTCTTGCTTCCTGAGTCTCCAACCCAGCCTCCAGCAAGAATATAGTGTTATGACTCCCCTATCTATGGCTCCATGGGTGTTCCTTTTTGGCCTCACCATGTCCTGCGTTCTTATGTGGGGAGCAGGACCAGAGACCCCGCATGACACCCTGAATGATAGATCCTATTTTTCAGAGATTTTTCTCTAGAACACAGGGCCCAGGACAATTTACAACAGCTCGAGCAACCTGCAGGTCAGCTACCAGCCTGCATTACTCTAGAACATTCTGATCACAGAGGACCAGGCCGAAGGCTGAAAGCCAGTTTTAGGAAAACAACTGACCCTGGGAGAGTCCAGTTATAGGTTCAGCTGGGTGGCATTCCTCTCAATAAGATGGCACTGTCTAATACTGGGCCAAACTGACTAATTTCAATAGAAATAACCTCTGTCTTCAAAGGGCTCTTCAGGCCAAAGCCAGTTTTGTTTCAAAGGACAACCTGTTTCTGAAGAAATCAGGCTGATGTGCCAAATCGAGTACTCACAGGCAACAGACAAGCAAACAAGCAAGGCTTTTTTAACACATGCACACAAAAAATTCTCTAAACAATTTCTGAATAAAGCCCAGAAAGCTTCAACATACAAAAAGGGGAAGCTTGATCCAGGAGAAGACCTATCCTAAGCTTCTGAATTGGAGAGCAAGCTGGGAGCTAAAGTGGCTCTATTAGAGGTGCCAGCACCTGGTTGCTCACCTGCCAAGAAGCTGTCAGGGTTGTTCTCTGGAATCCTAGACAAGCTCCTAAAATGTGGACTGAAAATAATATCAGCTAGATGTTTCATCACCAAAAAGGGTTTATTTGGGAAAAAGAAAAGGTCGTAACCCCACTGCATGCAGATATGGCAAGCCACGTGCACATTCTGGCCTGCGTGCCAAGATGGAGGGTATTTATAGAAGGAAAAGGAAGTCAATGAAAGTTCCAGTTCATATTTATCAGCACTTGAAATGTAGCTAGAGCGACTGAGGAACTGGAAGTTTAATTTTCTTCTACATTAAGTAGCTATATGTAGCCAAAGTCTACTGTATCAGACTGCACAGTTCTGGAACTTAAGTGAGAGAGTAAATGTAGGGCATTTAACTCATACAAAGGTTTGCCTGTTTGACTGTGGCTTAAAGATTCACAGTAGATGTATATCCTGGCCCAGAGGAGAGGGGGCAGCCTGGGCTCAGAAGGGAGAAGCAAAGCTGGAAAACTAGGCAGAATCTGAACTTTGTGCAAGAAGCAAAGAGGAGACACAGACGTTTCCCCAAGGGTGTTTCAAAGGAAGGCAGAGTCGGGAAAAGGGTATTGGGCTGGGGGTCAGGAGGCAACAGTACTAACTCCACGCGGCAGGGGATGGCTGGCGGGGCCTGATGAGCCTTCTTACTCCAGGTCTCAGTTTCCCCAAGTGTAAAAGGATAAGTGTGATGTTCCAAATGCCTCCTGTGTTGGGACACGTCAGCAGTCTGAGAATGTGGGTCAAAGGGCAGAGGTGACATGTGACCATCAGCTGGCTCTTTAAAATCCTCCTGATGGGGAGTTCATCTTTCCTCAGGCAATGGTGACCAAGGGCAGGGAGGCCTTGTAATCTGAACAGGACAGAGGGACCTGGGAAAGGGGTGGAGTTAGTTCATTTTCTGAAGTTGACATTAGCCACTTGCAGGCTGCATGGGCTCGGGCAAATGGCTCCGCCTCTCCCAGCCTTTGGAAGGCCCTGAACTCAAGTGGAGGATTATTTTATCCACCCTCCAGCAGCCCTTGAAGTATGTACTATCATAGGCTCTATTTTGCAGATGAGGAAACTGAAGCCGTGAAGTGGTCTCACAGGGTTGGAAAAACTCAGAGAAATAAGGCGGGGATCTCACTTCACCCATTGCCTATTTGACAATGATAACTGCTCAATACTTTTATCATTATTTTATTTCACCTGCACAAAATCTTGAGATGGGGGTAATATTTTTCCCTCTTTCATAGCATAAAAGTATAAGGAAGTACAAATGAAAACAAGCACTTTTTTTTCTTTTTTCATCTATTGGCAAATAATAAAAAGACGGACCATCCTCAGGTGGGCAAAGCATATTCATAGCTCATTAGTGGTGACAGAAGTTGGCACACAGAGATTTCCAGGAGTGGTCTGACAATATTAATCAAAAATAACAACTGCGCGTGCATTTTGACCCAGCCATTGCACTTTAAAAAATATTTATCCTAGAGAAACAATTGGATGAATACTAAAGATGCAAGTACAAAATGCCCATTCTAGTACTGGTCAGAATAGTGAAGAATTATTAAAGACCCAGATGTCCACCCTAGAGGGTCATTAAATTATGCTTCACTGGCATAATGGAATAATATGCAGCCATTAAAAACAAAGAGGTGGGTCTATATTGAAACGACAAGATGTTTACCATGAGAAGAGCAGGTTTTGAAAAGTTCTGCATTATACCCTGGTATGATCCTATTAAAAAATATGTGCATAGAAAAGGCAGCTTGTTCATCAAAAAATATTCAGTTCTCTCGTGGTGGGCTTAAAAGAGATCTGTGTTTTCTGGTCTGTAGTCGTCACGTATTACTTTTATAATCAAGGAGAAGTTTGTTTCATAATCAGAAGAAAGAAATAATTTGGGAGCCACAAACGTGGCTGGTAGATAAGGTAGATAAGCACACTGGCTCTGGATTCAGCTTGCCTATGTTCTAGTTCCGACTCTGCCAATTAATGATTGTGTTAGTCTAAGCAAGTTTCTTACCCACTCTGTGTCTCAGTTTCCCTCACTGTAAAATGCAAATAATAGCCCAGGTTTACAAGGTGATTACTATGTGTCAGGCACTGTTTGTTTTACGTAAATTATCGCACTTAATTCCCACATAGCCTATAAAGTAGGTACTATTATTATAAAATGGGTCATAGACATAGGTCGGGCTGGGATTTCCAGGCCCCCGCCATCGCCCCTTAGATTGGGAATAAAGAACTACAGCTCGACCAGTAGGACGCGCACGCGCAGATCGGGTAGGAGGCATGGCGAAAACAGAAGGGAGTTTTTCTCTCTGCACTACGATTGGCTGGCGTAGTTGTCATTAGCCAAGAAGGCAGCCAATGAGAGGCGCGGCCGCTTCGCCTTTTGAACCCGAGGGCTCAGCAGAGGAGCTCAGTCCGCCGAAGGTGCGACAAGTGACTCCAGAGTCGTTCTCACTTTCTAAAAGGGACTGCAGTGTCATCCGCCTTTCCTGAGAGTCGTATCCTGGCGTCGTTTCCCCCTTCTTGAGGGGAACCTCTGACGTCACCCCTTTTTCCTGAGAGTGACACCCTGAGACGTCCACCTTTCCCGAGGAGGACTACGGCGTCCTCCCTCCCTCCTGAAATGAACCCTAGCATCATCTCTTCCTCCTGAGTGTGACGTCAGAGTCGTCCCCACTTCCTTAGGGCACCCTGGTGTTGACTGCCCTTCCTGAGGGAGACCCTGGTGTCACCCCCTCTTCCAAAGGGGTCCCCTCCTATTTCTTTGTCCCTTCCTAAAGGGACCCCACGTCATCCCCCCTTCCTTAAATATCTCCAGTATTCAGTATTATTCCTTTTTCCTGAGAAGCGGCCTGACATTGTACCCCCGTCTCCTGATGGTTTCCTATCATTGCCATCCCCACACCCTGAAAGGACCCATCATCCCCCTTTTCTCTGAGAGTAACCACCTCCTCCCTTCCAATTTGAGGTGCACCCCTGCAAAAGCTTCAGTGGTTCCCATACATATGAGAAGCCCCAAAGCCTCCTACTGCACTCCCTGTCCCCAATTGGGGAGACAGGAAGGTAAGACTCAGATCAGCCTCAGTGTTGTCAGGATGGGGGTGGGGGAGTGAAACTCGCTGATAAAGGAACTCACCATGTCACATGAGAAATCATTTAAGGAACTGGGGCTGTTTCTCCTAAAATGGGAGCTGCAGGAAGAATCTAAAGCTACCTTAAAATATTTATCAAGTGCTTCTTACAGTTCTTGACATCGTCAGCAGGTACTTAGTCAGCAGGTACTTATCCAGTGATTGGATATGTGTGGGACCTGGATATGTCACCTGGAACAGGGATTACTTTGTTCCATGAAATTTCAAGAGATCTGATGGTAACAGAGGTAAGTCAAAAGGGCTTCCTTGTGTTGAACTGAAATCCTAACAGGCTGAGCAGCTCCACTCTTGCACAGAGCTGATGAAATCCACACCCTTGGAGAAGCATCTAGAAGACTTGGCCAATTCCATTCAATCCTGAAAATGTTTCTTGCACATCTATTGTGAACAAGAATTCTACTCAACATTCAAATATGTGTGAAGCTCTTATTGTGTGCCAGTAAATACAATGGTAAACAGGACAGAAATGTAGAAGAATAATTATGAATACAAGACAGAAAAATGCATTATGACTTCTGCAAGCTACTTTTTCCTAGAGCACTTCTCAGGCTTAGTTTATGTTAATGAAAAATCATGCAAATATCTGTCTCTTCCCCTAGCTGGCTATAGGTTACAGGAGGACAGAAGCCATGTCTTCTGCTCTCAGTTGTCTCTACAAGGTGCCAGGAACATGGTAGGCACTGAAGCACTTGCTGAATCTTTTCACTTGGTGAATCTCTAGAGGAACTGGGAGATGGCCACAGAGGGTGAAATATGATAAGGGGAAGTCATAGCCTAGAAATAAAAGGGAACCCACACGAGAGAGCTGAGACTGAAGAAAGAAACACCAACTCCTAGGCTAATGCAGTTCACCTTTCCTGATCTGAAGCGGAGAGAAGTGAAGGCCAAGAGGCAACTGAACTCAGCATCAGGCTGCTCAGTTCCCGGGGTCCCACCAAAGTTGTCTAAACCAGCTGATTAAATCCCAGAGGATGCTGGGATGTGTAGTCTGAAAAGTGTTCCTAGGTGCCCTGCTTAAGTTGTGGTCTAATAACATCAGAGTTACAACCCTGACGTGTGGATGTGGTGCTGGGGCTCACAGGAGGGAAAGTCCTTTAAATGGGGAGCTTCCTGGGTGCATTTGCAAGTTGTATTTGACTTATAAAAAATATAATTTTCCCTGAAGTTTTGAAGAATGCTAATTTAAAAAAAAAGTACAAGTCAAGGTTAAGGGCATTCCACACCCTGGGACTTGTCCAATCTTGTTCTTTTTCTAACTTTCCTTCTCTGGAAATAGTTCCTCTTTTCATGCAGAGGCCCACAAGAGGGTGCTGCACTCCTTTTAGACCTGTATCAGCCCTGCAGGTCGTAGGGAGCTACAAAACCATCATAAAATAAAGAGGTTGGTGGAAACATTGGTTTTTCACAGGTAATGAGAGCTAGCGAGGAATGAACAGTAACGCAGGTAAAGTGCTCTGAGGCCATTAAATGTTATCATTATCATTCTATAACAACCTTGATAATTCAGATTAATGTTAGCATTTCAGGTTTCCAGTACTTATTTCATTCCTAGTCAATAACACTACATTTATTGTATTATTACTGTTTGCCAGGTGCTAGTTACTGTTATTATCCCCATTTTACAGGTAAGGAAGATAAAACACAAAGATTTGTACTAAGTGCCAAATACAGGTCTCAAGCTTAGTCTGTTGACGCTAGTGTATTCTTTTATATACGTATATTTACATTTTTTTTGTTCTTAAATTCTATTTCCTGTAATATAATTTCCACTAACATATTTCAAAACCAGAATATACTCCTAAGAGAGAAGATATTCATTGACTTGAAGGCATGTTGTATTGTACCAAGCAAGGGACTCTACATCCAGAACTACAGTACCCTTCACAGAGCTGAAAGTTACTTTAGACGTCATCCAGTTGATTGAGAGCGGGGAGCTACTTGCTCACCATCCTTATGAGTCCATCCTGTCTTTCCCCTTCACCTTCATTATCTTTTTTTATGAATTTCCCCTCAGCTTATAAACATACTCTGCCTTCTGAATCTTAACAGAACTCCACCCCACCCTCAACCTTTCACTCCTCTCTAGATATCATCCCATCTTTCTCTGCATCACCCAAACGTCTCAAAAGACGTGTCCACTTCCACAGTTTCCTTCACTGACTCAGTGTTATCTCCTCGGCAACAGTGCCTTTTCTAAGTAGGCACTCAATAAATATTTATCGAAGCCATCTTTTACTTTACCCTCACAAGTCTTCCGAAATTGTTATCAAGCTTACTTCCCAATCGCCAAATCCAGTGGGCATTTGAAGGTCTCTATCTTTCTGAACCTCTTTGCACTTAATAGTATTGTTCCTTAAAACATTTTGTGCTCAATTTTTTCTCTACTTGGCTTCTGTGACACTATACTTTTCTTAGTTCTCCTCAAAATTTCCTGCTGCTGTTGTTTCTACTGGGGTTCTTCTTACTCCCATCTACTGCTTAAACGTTGTTTCTCAGAATTTGCCTTTAAGCCATTGTTCTTGTTCCACACCCGTATGTCTGGAAGTGTGCTCCCTGGACAAGTAGCATCAGCATGAACTGGGTACTTACCAGAAAATCAATTTCTTGATACTCAACTATTTAATGATAGAGCTCTGAAAAATTCAACACCCATTTATGATTTTTAAAAAACTAGGTATAGAAGTCAGCTTCCAGAACTTGATAAAGTTTCCAGTGAAACTTAAGGCATAGATTACAGAAAATCTTTTGGCAAACATCAGAATTAATGGTGGGACATTAGAAGCAGTTAGGAATAAGACAACTATGCCCATTATTACCACTACTAATAAACATTGTACAGATGGTCTTAGCTAATAGTAAGACAAGAAAAAGCAAGGAGTGGTGTAACTATTGGAAAAGATGACATTACACTATAATTATTTGGCTACAATTTGACTGTGCTGAAAAATAAAACTGGTAGAATAAGGGAATTCAGCAAAGAGGCCAGTGGAAGATTTTGATCAATGACTTCCATATATATGTATATGTATGTATGTATATATGTATATATATACACATGTATGTATATAAACACACACACACAAACACAATTTAAAAGGATCCAGGAGTAAAGATCTCATTGACAATAGCAACAAAACCTTATAAAATTCCCATTAATAAATGCATTGCAAGCCCTTTGTGGAGAAATTAAAAAGGTTTCCTGAGGATAGCAAAGAAGACTTCACTAAATAGATATACTAAATTCATGAACAGAGAGATCTAAAATTGTAAAAATATTTCTCCCCAATTCAATAATTTTAATGCAATTCAATCAAAAATTTGATTTTTCGTGAGTTTCTTCTTCATAGAAAGGAAGAAATATGCAGTAATAGCCCAGACCTTTTTAAAGAACGAGGGGAAACTTTTTCTATCTGCTATTAAACATGTTATAAAAACATGTTAAGACATGTTATAAGACGTTATAAAACTGTACTAAGCAAAACAATGGAATTGGTGCAAAAATGGATATTTAGGTCAACAAAACAGAAAAGTCAAAAACTGAATAGAGTTACATATATATACGTATATATACGTGTATATATATGGGAATTTAGTATATGATTGAGATTGCATCTCAACACTATAGGTAAAGAATGAGTATCAAGAAATGGTTTGGAAAATAAATGGTTTGGCAGCAATCAGCTACCCTTATTTAAAAAATTACATTCCACTTCGTATCATACATACCAATAAATTCTGGGTGGATTTAAAAACAGCGCAAAAATAGAACTTGAACATATTTGAAGAAAATATTTAAAAATTTCCTGATGTCTCTATTATTCAGGATTCTTGATTCTAACAGAACCAGTAAAAAAAAACTCTGATTAACTTAGGGAGAACAATTAATTTATGGGCAGAAGACAATAAATTAAATGGATAAGGAAGCTACAGAAAATGTCAAGAACCATAAGTCTTTCTTAAATATAGCTCAAAGGGAAGAAACATCAAGAGAAAGTGATAAATTTGTGTATGAATTTATACGGGACTTCTAGAAAACAGCAGGAATATGATTTATTACAACCACTTTGGAGGGCGATCTAACAGCATCAACTAAAGCTGTGCCTACCCTATGATCTAATAAGTTCCGTCTCTTAGTATCCACCTAGAGAAATACACACACTTGTGCCCAAGGAGACATGATTAAGAGTGAGCATTGCAGCCTTTTCTGTAATTCTGAGAAACTGGAAACAACCTAAAAGTCTATCAATGGTGGAAGAGACAAAACAGAACATCAACTAGCTGATAAAAGGAATGGTGTGACATTACAGATATATTGAGAAGTCCTCCTAAGGTGGGAAAAGCAAGTTGCAGAATAATACAGGCAACATTACGTCATTTATGTAAGGAAACATATAGAACATTAGTGCAATTTTTTAAAAAAGATTTATAGGGGACTGGAATGGATAGTGAGATTTCAGCTTTATCTGTAATGTTCTAATTTTTAAAAAAAAATAATACTTAGGTATTTAACAATGAAATGAGAGTGACCCATGGGGCTTGTATGTTCTGGCCCCAACAATCTTTTAGCCTATTCTGGCATCATGTTCCTCCTTCTCAGAACTTCACCTAGATTTGTTTTTCAGTGCCACAAGACCTTTGCTCATGATGCTTCCTGTCCAAAATCTTGCCCCTACTCACCTCACCTAGTTTACACTTATCAGTTCCTTTGGATTTCAGTGAGAAAACCACTTCCTCAAGAATGTTTCCCAGGGGCATCTGACATATGTCATGCTCCTGTCCTTCAAACATACACATGTTTTATGTAATTGTTATTAACTTTAGTTCTAATGAGAAAGGGCCAGTGTTATGCTTGTTCCCCAGTGTCTGAATGCCTCACTTCATGTCTGGTACAGAACAGCCATTCAAGACTATTTGTTGGAAGCATTAAAGACTGAGGGCTAGAAAAATCAGGGTACTCTCCTATAACAATTATATCTTGAGTCTTCAAACCCAACACACCCCAAGCCATCATCACTTCCCTTCTACAACCGCAGCCTCCTCCAAGTTTCCCTACTCCTGTCTGTTTAAGCTTGAAACCACCCTGAATGATTCCAAATTCTTCACCCTTCATATCTAGTCTCTTCACATGTAGATTCTACTCCTCTCCACTCCCAAGGCCACCTGCCTAATCCAGACCGCCATCCTCTCACCTGGCTACTGCAATAACTGTTTGCCGAGCCTTTCCCCATCCACTCTCATCCCCAGCCAAGCCATTTCCATCTAGCTTCCAGAGCCATCGACTTTAAAAATGTGAATTTAACCATGACCCTCATCTGCTTGGCACGCAGCACATTTGCAATATTGCTTCAGCATCTAGCTTACCCAGAGAGTGACCAATGGTCCTGGTTTACCTGGGAATGAGGGGTTCCTTGGATGCCAAGCTTTCAATGTTCAAACTGGGAAAGTCCCAGGCAAACCAGGATGAGTTGGTCACCCAACTCCCCACCTAGGCTGTAATTTCTTTGAGGACAGGGATCGTTTGGGGCTGGTTCACTGCCATAGCCCCAATGCCTACAGGAGTAAGGACTAAAAACAATTTATTTTTGTGGTTAGAAAGTTAGCTGCTGTTAGCCCATCAGCTCACACAGGGCCTAGTGCCCAGCAGGTGTCTGAGTACCATTTTTGCAGACAAGAAACTTCACCTGACTGCTAATAGCTAAACTGCTTTTCTGAATCAGCTAAACCTGACCTAACCCCCCTGAAAGGAAACCACTCTAGGGTAGGTAGCGTGGCTTCTGGCAACTGCGTCACATGTAAATCCCCTGACCCTAGATTATAGATTGCTGTTTCTGGAACTTTCACTGCTATACACATTGACCCCACGTGCCCTCTAATATCTATTCTCACAAACACAGTGGTACAGTGTGTTGTGGGTGAGAATGGCTGTTTTGGTGTACTACACAGGTCGAATCTGAACACCACTTAGTGGCCAGGTGACCTTGGGCAAGTCACTTCTCTGAACCTCTGCTTCTCATCTGTAAAGAATTCAGGCTTGTCCTTCCTAGCTCAGAGCACTATTGAGGATCAAATAATGTGTAGAAACACTTTATACCGTTTCCCTGAAAGTAAGACCTAGCCAGACAATCAGCTCTACTGCATCTTTTGGAGCAAAAATTAAGACCCGGTCTTATATTATAGTAAAATAAGTCCGGGTCTTATATTAATTTTTGCCCCAAAAGATGCATTGGAGCTGATTGTCCGGCTAGGTCTTATTTTCGGGGAAACACGGTAAGTGCTAAAAGGCTAGCCAGATGTTAAGTTTACAATTCCTAGTTTTCCCCTAGCCATTCAGTGCAGCAGACATAGATTTCCTTGTTCCATAAAAGCCTTGGACCAGGACAGAGAATGGGGCACAACCAAGGTAGCCTTCGGGTGAACTGAGTGAGTGAAGTTGCAGAGAGGGGAGGTACCAGGTGTTCCCTGGAAGGGAAGGAATCAAATGTTTGCTTTCTAAGCTATTTGGGAAGAACCTGTGAATTTCCCAATAAGGTTTTCACTGTGCTTCCCTTTATTGCGCTTCACAGGTGTTGCGTTTTTTACAAATTGAAGGCAAGACCCTCCACCCCCATAAACGGTTATGACTCACTGTATTGTGGTGGTCTGGAGACCCACACTATCTCTGAGGTGTGCCTGTAGTCAAGCTCACACTTCATTTTTCTTTTCTCCACCCCCTTCCCCAACATGAATAGTTGATTGGCAGAAGAAAAGATCTGGGCCACATACTGCCTGCACACATATTGTTCAGAAGAGACCTGGTATTGAGACCTTTGCCTAAGAAAATTCCCAAGAACCACTTTGTCCTTTTAATACCCAGGCACCTCAATTAAAAAAAAAAAAAAAAGGCTCAGTCTGTTATTGAAGCACATTAAAATGACCAGACAGATTTTCTCCGAATTTGGAAGGCGTGTTTGGGATGGCGTGCCTTAAAATATAAACTGTGCACCCATGATATTAACCTTGAGAAGCCCTGGGAGATGTGTCATTGTCTTCAAAGCCGCTGAAAGTGACAGACAGACAGTGAGCCCTGTGTGGCTTGCCTATGGGGAAAAACATGCCCTACATATCAAGAGGCCACGGGCAGAGATAAACTGGTTTAAATTCAAGCCCTAAATCAAAGACTTGAGTGCATTTCAAAAGAGTCCCTGGTTTGGAGACCTCCAGCTGAGAGCCTGGTGGAAGACACTAGTTAGTTTGTTCTTTATTTTCATTGGAAAGTTACAGGGTTACTTATCAACAAAATGACTGTCCAGGGCAGAGATATCCAGTGGTTTCTATGTACAGGCCCCTCCCAGGGTCCGGACCTCCAGAAGGGCCTCACCCCTGAGGCCTCAGTTGGCTCCTTCCCAGGCCTCTAGGAACCAATCACAAAGATGCAGGGAACAAAAACCAGCCCGAACTCACCCCCTGCTTTTACCCCAAAGGGAGGTGGCGGCTGCTGGTGTAGGAGCCAGGCCTAGTCTTGGGGTAGTGGGTATGGGGGTTTCTCTCCCGGGAGCCCACCCTTCCCATACCCCATCCCAGGCAGGCTTTCTTGGACATTCCTGGGACTACTCTGACGGACTCATGGGTTCCCACTCTGGCCTTCTTTCAAGTTGTCATTTTAACACTGAGGCATCCCAGCCTCCCATCCTGGAGGATAAGCATTTGCTCTGTCCCTTTTCTTTTGTCCCTGTTTCTGTACAAAAATGACAATACTCTCAATGGGACCATTTTTCCCCCAGAAACCGAAGTGGCTCAACAGGTACAATTCTGCTGGTTGATCTGCTTCTGGCAGGGTTCCATGGTGACAGCAACACCCACCCCGCTCCGGCCGGATGTCATGCAGGTCACCTCGCTCCAGGTGTCCGTGTCTGGGTCATAACACTCCACACTGTCCAAGAATGTGTGACCGTCGTAGCCTCCTGTAGGGAGAGCAGAGGGGATGGTCACTGACTCCAAGGGCAGGGGAAAGGAAGAGGAGGAAGAAACCACAAGAGGCCTTCCCAACGGATTTGAGCCTGCCCCTAAAAGATGAGGCTAATTACTTAGTCTTCTCCACCCAGGTCCTTCCCAACCCCCCAGAGCCTCACCGAGGACATAGATTCTCCCCTGGTGCACAGTAATCCCCAGGGCACTCCGCCGATGCTTCATGGGAGCTACGAACGTCCACGTTTCCGTCTCCACGTCATAGCGCTCCACACTGTTCAGCTGGTCCTGACCGTCGTAGCCCCCCGCGGCATAGATACAGTTGTGCAGGACACAGACTCCTAAGCCACACCATGAAGAGAGGGTGACTCAAGGGCCTGGCCGTAGGGGCCCCAGCCCCCATCCCCTTGGGGGGCCCTCCCCTCCTCCCTCTCCTGAGGGACCCTTCCGAAACAAAGGCAGGAGAGAGGAGCTCAGATTCTGTCAGAATCTAGCTCTCCTGTGTGTGCCACAGGGTTATTTAAGGTGGAAACAGGAGGCCTCACCCAGCCTGGCTGAGTTTCACTTCTGGGGTTGGGTGTTCCCTCACAGGCCCCTCCCCGCAGCCCCCGCACACCTGCCCCACTTCGGATGGTGTTCATGGGTGTGATCATTCGCCACTCGTCTCTCTCTGGGTAGTAACACTCCGCTGAGTTCAGGCGGTTCGTCCCATCGAAGCCCCCCACGGCATAGAGCAGACGGTTGAGGACAGCCACTCCCACCCCGATCCTCCGCGTCAGCATTGGGGCCACCAAGTGCCACTCGTCCCTCTCTGGCTCATACCTGCAAGGGCATAATAACAACGACAATGGCAATCATAGCTCATCTTCAAGAAACACTGTAATTTTACTAGCTTTGTGTGCCTGGACTCTTTAATCGTCACAATTGTTGTCCAAGGTGCAAGTTACCAGTAGCTCCATTTTCCAGCTGAAGAAACCAAGGTTCACAGCTGTCATGGCTCAAGGTCACACACACACCTGTTGGACCCAGTGGCTCCATCATACCACCGCCAGGCCCTGTGCTGAGTGCTACATGCATCATCTCACCAACGCCCCACCCAGCATAGTGGGGCCAGCAGTCCTTATTACTGTCCATCCCTTCACAGATGGCACGATGGAGGCACAAAAGGCTAAGGTGGTATGTCCAGGATCACTGAAGAAGCAGGAGGACTGGGGTCTGACCCAGCCCGCTCAGGCACCAGAACCCCAACTCTAACAACTAGGCTTATTTTTCTCAAAGTGTGATGCTCAAAGATGGGCCTAGGCACTCCCAGTTCATGACTGTTCCCCTGGACTGATTAATAGTATCCCTTGTTTTTCCTGAAAGTGGCCTACTGAGGGTGATGTATCATACAATCATCCTATTCACAGATCACATGCATTAGAAACCTCTGGGGTATTTGGTTTAAAATTCCCATCCCCCAGCCTCGCTCTAAACTCACCCACCAATGACAGACCTCTAGCATCTCCAGCAGTGGGCTGGGGAGTTTGTTTTAACAAGTTCTCAGGTAAGAACTATAGCCTGGGTCACACTTCTGGAAGGAGAAGGCAGAGGACTAGGCTATGCAAAAGCTGAAAGCCCAAAATGCTTGGCCCCTAAACATAGGGTCACTAAGCACAGTTGTGCAAGTTTTGCACTGCACAAGGGCACTACATCTAAGGGGGCACCTTCTACATAGTAGACCTCATAATCTGTTTATTGCAACTATTTTGGGGCAGATGTCAAGGAGGCGTCGTGTTTTAACAAAATTAGCATATTATAATTTCAAACTGATGGAACTTTTTCCAAATCTGCACAGAGGAGCTGTACGTATGGTTTTGTGATGGCCCTGTTCTCCAAGGTCACCATCATACATCTCCCAGGAATTTAGCTTCATTTTGAGGCTTCCACTCTCTGGAAACAGGGCACAGAGATAGGCACTCAACAACACGGACAATCCCCAAATGCCAATGGCACGGGAACTGTTAGCAGCGGGACCCTTGGAGCCTACCCCTCTGGGGCGTGCGACTCACCTCTCCACGCTATTGTGGTGGATGCAGCCATGGGAGCCACCAACAGCATAGATGTGCCCATCGATGACCCCAACCCCGATTCGGTTGCGTGGCACACTCATGGGGGCACAGGGTGACCACTGGTTGGTCATGGGGTTGTAGCAGTCCAGGGCGCTGGAGTCAGTGTTGCCATCAGGCGAGTTGTTCCGGCCGCCCACGGCATACAGCAGCCCGCCCACCACGCAGCCTGCCAGGCCGCTACGAGGTACCTGCAGGTCTGCCAAGCGGAGCCACGTGCCATCACTGGGGTTGTAGGCCTCCAGGTAGCTGAGTGACTGGCGGAAGTAGCCGCCGGCGGTGTATATGAGCCGGCCCACCTTGGGTGCCCGGCAGGGCATTACTTGTGTGGGCTTGTGCAGGGTAAGCTCTTGGAAGATCTTGACCAGGTAGTCCTTGCAGCGGGAGTCCGACTGCAGGATCTCGCACTTCTGCAGCTGCATCTGCAGGAAGTGGGGCGTGAGCGAGTGGCAGCGCACGGCCCGCAGCAGCGCCTGCACATAGAAGCGCCGCTGCTCACAGTCATACTTGACCCAGTTGATACAGGCGTGGAAGACTTCGGACTCGCAGCGCACATTCAGATCATCCCGGCTGATGAGAGTCACCAGCTGGCAGTGGGATAAGTTGAAGAACTCCTCTTGCTTGGCTACCTGCAGAGGGCGATAGTGCGACAGGCTGACTCCTGTGTCTCCCCCAACCCCTCAACTGGCAGTATGACCATGGCAACCTCCCTCTGACAATCTCAGTTTCCTCATCTGTAAAATGAAAATTTGAATAGTATGAACTTCATAGGTTGTGAGGATTAAATGAGTTAGTACTACAAGTCAGGCAAGTAGTACATACCTACTCAGGTAACGGCAGACACATGCCCTGTGTATCTTTTTGTATCATTTTCTGTTTGAACTATAAGAACCTTATCTTTTTTAAAAAATTGAAATTACTTTTGACTAAAAAGGAATAGCAATAGAATGTTCTAGAAAAAAAGTACAGGCTCTGAAGAAAGCAGCCTGAGCTCTAATTTTGGCCCACTACTTTTTAACTGGGTCACTTTGGGCAAATATCTGAAACGCTCTGTACCTTTGTTTTCTTCCTCTGTAAATGGGGATTAACCGTGTTTCCTTGAAAATAAGACCTAGCCGGACAATCAGCTCTAATGTGTCTTTTGGAGCAAAAATTAATATAAGACCCAGTATTATATATTATATTATATTATATTATATTATATTATATTATATTATATTATATTATATTATATTATATTATATTACATTATGTAAGATCCAGTCTTATGTTATAATAAAACAAGACGGGTTTTATGTTAATTTTTGCTCCAAAAGACGCATTAGAGCTGATTGTCCGGCTAGGTCTTATTTTCGGGGAAACACGATATTAGTAGCTACCTTATAGCAAGGCTACTCCTAGGGCATACAGGACCCCAAACAAAGTTTTCTTGGCAGGCACTGATCTATATAAATTTGGTAACCCCACATCAGCAGGTCACCACAATTCTAGTGCTCCAAGCACATGCAAGCCCTTGAAACAAACACTGGGCTGGCCAGTGGGAGAACCCTGCTCATAGACCACCTTCCTATTAGCCATCAGCCCTAGGATTAATGCCAGAGCTCCAGGCCACTGGTCAACTCCACATGTGGTGTAGAGAGAGGAAAGAAATAAAATGGAGACCAGAGTAGTATCTACCCCAGCTGTTTCCAGCCACTGGAGGAGGGCTTTGAATATTTCCAGGAATGCCCTCCAAAGTATACTTCCTCCTGATGGTTGGCAAGATTCAGTGATTTAAAGGACGGAAATTACTTAGAACAGAAGCTGGCCCACAGCAAGGGCTCAATAAGCACTTATTATTTCTTCTATTCACAACTTCCTCCATTTAAAAACGAAAACAAAACCAAGAAAATAACGATGACACTGAGTGAACCAAAGAAAACACATCTGGGGTCACATTGGCAGTTGGCAGCATGTCACGGGCGTTCAACAATTACTTTCTGACTGCCTGAAATGTGGTGCCCTGTTCTGCACACCTCAAGGTTGAGCTGCTGTCATGTTCACTGCACCCTGTCCCCACCTTAGACCCCAGAGAAACCAGGGAGCCCAGATCCCCATGAAGGCCTCATTTGCCTCAGCTGTTTCCCAGAAATGGCCCAGATGGGTAGACTAGAAGCTCAGAGCCCCACTTCTCTCCAGCTCCTTGCCTTGGCCCTTCCTATCTCAAGGGGAGACAGTGGTAACCACCGGTGCGTCCCTGGTCCTTCCGATACCATCCCCAAGCCCTGCTCCATGTACCCTACCCTCACTCACCTCCCCAAAGTGCATATAGATGTACTCGCGGGCACGTTGATGCAGTTCGGCACAACCGATCTGCTCGGCGAAGTTGGCGATGCCGATGGCATTGCTGGGGTCCAGCTGCTGCACCAGGAAGTCACTGCAGGCACGGACGACGCTGTCGATCTGGTACATGACAGCACCATTCATGACATGGAGCACGCACTTCTCGCCCATGGAGATGGAGGCTGTGTAGGCGAACTCGATGAGACGCTCCATGACCTTGGGGTGGATGCCCTCAATGGACACCACTTCCATGCCCTGCTCCCGCAGCCCGTTGGTGAACATGGCCTTGAAGACGGGGCTGGACGAGGCCAGCACCACCTTGTGGGCCATGAACTGGGCGGCAGGTGCGTCCTGGTACTTGACCTGCAGCGTGACATCACACAGCTGTTGGCTGAGCCGCAGCTCGTTCATGATGCCAAAGGCCTGCTTGGTGTGGTCCTCCAGTGTGTAGCTAAAGGTGCGGTTGCCATGCTGGGAAGGTGTCACCTCAGCCTTGCACTCGGTGGAGGCGTACATCACTGTGTCCCCTGCCCCTTCAGGGCACTGTGACCTCAGGGGTAGGAATCGGATATGGGCCCCAGCCCTGCTAGGCCTGGATTCCGGCTGCATGGGGTTCCAGGTGACAAGGGACAACACCACCACTGGCACTCAGGGGCCTGGAGGAGGGAGAGCACAGGGCTGGGGGCAGGGCCTGGGGCCAGGCCTTTATTAAGATAAAGCAACTCCTAGACCAGTTTTCCTTGCAAAGCCTAGGTGAAGCTGCATCCATTTGTGCTTGCTAAATGTCCTATGGCCTCATTAGCCCAGGGGTCCCTCTTAAAACGTGTCAGATGATGTTACCCCCTTGCTCAGAATCCACCCACACCTCTCTACAGCACGAAGAGTAAAACTGAACACTTCAATGGCAGCAAAGCCCTTCAGACTCAGTCCCTGTCTATCTCTCCCCTTTTCTCACTCTGTTTGGTAGCCCCTCCCTTCCTAGAGCATGTCCAATTCACTCCTTCATTCACCTCACCAACATTTATTGAGCATCTAGTGTGTACCAGGCATTGTTCTAGGCACCAGGGACACAGCAGTGAGCAAGACAAACAAAAACTGTGCTGGAGTTGATACCTGGGAGGGAGGAATGACCATAAATAAAATAAGCAACTTAAGTAGAAATTGAGATCATGAAGAAAATGACAACATTATGACAGTCATTAGTTTTCCAGGCAGAGGGATCAGTATGTGCAAACAGCTCAGAAGCAGAATGAGAGACAATCTGGAGAAGCAAGGAGGTGTGTCATGACAGGCAATGACTACTGAAGGGAGGGTTTCCACGAAACCTGTGGAGTCTGGAGGGCTGGAGCACGAGTTGTGTTTTGAAAGGTCCTGCAGGGAGGGGGGGGGTCTGCAAGAGGATCCCCAGGTTCTCCATCTTATCTTTCTGGGGCTCAGCATAGAGTCACCTCCCAGTTTTATTTCTATCACCGCACTTGTCAGGAACTGAAATAAGCTTCTTTGCTTGCCTGTCGAGGGGTGACCCGTCCCTCTGGCCCTGAGCCCCAGCGCTTCAGAGGGCAGGTCAGGGCTGTGCCCACCCTCTCATGTGCCTCCCTCAAGTCCAGCCTGGGGCCTGGCACTGCACAGGGGTCAGGAAGGTATGGCTGACTGACTGCCCACGCCACTGTGCCTACGAGAGCACCCTCCTTCACCCGGCCCGGGGCGCCGCTTGTCCACCTCTCCCCAGCCAAGGCCCCGGGTCTGCCTCTAGGTCTTTGGCCAATAGGTCAACGGTGCCCCCGGGCACTGGGCATTTCCCCTCACGAAGCACTAGGTGGGGGACTGCGCATGCCCCGCCTGAGCCGCCACCGAGGCCTGGAGAAGGAAGTAACCCCAGCGCGGCCTCTGGACTGCCACTCCCAGGGCGCAGGTCAAGCCCCCCAACGCCCCGGGGTCCCCGGGACTCCGTCCGAGCGGCGCTCCCCGGGCCTCTTGTCCGGCTTGTGTGGTTCCCCGGCCACCCCGCGAATCGCGCCGTCCAACAAAAGGATGGAACTCCAGCCGCGCCCTCCTGGCCTTCCGGGGGCCACGGGAACCCCCCAGACCACCGGGCCCGCGGCGCCGAGTCCCCCGGCCCCCCGGCTCGGCTGCAGGGGCGCTACCGGCCCGCCGGGCCCGCAGCCCCGGCGCAGGCCGCTCACTCACCCCGCCATGGCCGCGCTCGGGCTCCGCCTCCGTCGCCCAGGCCCCGGCGCCTCCATCGCTGCGCTGGGGGGGTGGGTGGGGGGGAGGCGCGGAGCGCGCGCAGGTCACCATGACTAAGCAGAGCCTGGCGCTTGCCGTGTCAGAATAAAAGTCCCCGCGGCCCGGGGGCCTCAGGCGGCGGGGTTGGCACCGGGGCCGCTCCCCCCTCTCCCACCCCGCGGGCTGTCGCCAAGCTGCGCAACCCCAGCGCCGCGACCACAGCATTCGTCATTGCGGCGCGGCGGGGTCAGGGACCGCCGCTCTCCGCGCACCTAGCCGCGTGGTCAGCTCCGCGGGAATCGGGGCCCCGGGTTCGAGGCCACACGCGTCCCTGCCGCACGGGGCATCAGTGGACACTCCTCCCCGCCGCGGCCACCGCGCTCACCTCCGCCCCTGCGTAGCCTCGGTAGCTCTTGCCGCGGGGAGGGGATACCCGGGACGCGGCGGCGGCTCTGGACAGTGGTGCCACCCGCGCTGAGCTTCCGGGAAACCCGAGGGGCCGTAGTCCGGCAGGGGGCGGCTCCCGCCTAACCTTCGCTCTCCCGGACCCGCGGGCACCTCCGCTGTCCGGGGACTTCGGCTCCCAGGCTGCTAAGCCTGAAGGGTCGCGACCGTCGGGTGAGGGGAGGCCTCGGGACACCGGGAAGGAGGCGGGGAGAGGGCGCGGCGGGAAGGGAGCCGCGATTCTCCGCCCTTCCCGCAGGTGCCCGGAGCCCACGGGCGAGACGCAGGGCGGCGGTCGAGGGCGCACGGCCAGGAGAGCCCGTTACCCCTTCGCACTGTCCCTTTCATTCGACCTGTTTCGTCGTCTCAGCGCGGGCTGCTCTCTACGGTCGGCGGCCGCAGGATCCAGCGAGAATTATCTGTCTAGCTGGGGTTTCTTTGTCTGTATCTTTTAGTTCTCTCTAACGTGCGTGGAGCTCGCCTGCGGGGCGTTCGGAGGCCCGCTCTGCCACCCTCTCTAGCTCTGTGCGGGTGGGCCTGTGACTTCTCCATGCTTCAGTTTTCTCCCTTTGAGGCGGTAACAATGCTAGCACCTTGGTTACCCGGGAGCATTAAATGCGAATGCTAGTGCCTAACAGATGTTAACTATCGCTATTTTTCATGGCAAGGAATACTGACTTGACACTTACGCTGTTTATGATATAAAGTTAACATTTAAATAAATGTATTTAAGGCTATTTTTCAAAGAGTCCTCTATGAAAACTAAGTGAATAATGGCAACGCAAAGAAGGTCTAAGAAAGAATTCCGCCAGCCTCCAGAATGAATTTGGAGGATTCAGTGTCCCTGCTCAGGGTCTGGGATTAAACCCCCGCGGGAGCATGTGGTGGGGTACCCTTCTTCCGCCGCCTTCCCAGATGCGTGAGTCTGCGGTTCTGGACCCCTCCAGCGGGGGACGCTATAGCATAGTCAGCAAATACTGGCAGTGGTGGAAGCTGTGGGAATACTCGCACCATCCTCAAGGCAACCTCTCATATCTGAAAATCAAACCTATAGGCCCTGTGACCCAGCAGTGCCACTTGTAGAGATTTATCTAGGGTATACTCACATACGTGTACACTGAAGTGTTTTGCACCACGGTGTATAAAGGCAAAGGATTGGACTCAACCCACAGGTCCCTCCGTGTAATAAGTGGTGGCCCATCCATGCTGGGAAATACTATGCAGTCAGTGAAAAGAAGCAAGACATTTGCTATAGGACTATTTACTTCAATATTTAAAATTTTAAAAAAAAGAACAAGTGATATGGACTGAATTGATTAGATTTAGATGAGGTCATGAGGGTGGGGCCCCATGAAGGGATTAGTGCCCTTATAAGAAGAGACACCAGAGAGCTTCTTTTCGCTTTGTCTACACCATGAGCACACAATGGGAAGGTGACCGTCTGCTAGCCAGGCAGAGAATCCTCACCAGCACCCAACCATGCTGGCACCCTCATCTGGGACTTCCAGCCTCCAGAACTGTGAGAAATAAATTTCTATTGTTTCAGCCACCGAGGCTGTGGTGTTTGTTATGGCATCCTGAGCAGACTAAGGCAGCCAAACAATACAAATATCTGTGGATAGGCAACAATTTCCAGGATATACTATTAAGTGAACAAAGCAAGATGCAGAGCAGTGATAAAATTGTATAGGAGGGAAGATATATTTATATTTCAGCTCATTTATCCACAGAATAGCTCTGGAAGTTTCCCAGGAATCCCCACAGTGATCACGTCCAACAAGGGGACGTGTTTTTTGAATTTTGTAAAATGTGAACAAGTGAATACATCTACCATCACGCCATCAAGTAACTAAACAATGGGGTGAACTTCAGGCTCTCCTGGAATATTAAAGGAACCTGGGATTGGGGGCACCAGGGCAGGTGGGGAATTGGGTCTAGTCCTGGGATCGTGACCCGAAGCTTGAATGTTTGTGTTCCAAGAATAGGTTGGTTTCCTGTGCGTGTAGCCTGTTGGGACCTGAGCGTGGCAGGTGGAAACTCAGGCCCCCAGGCTGGGTGAGTGCCTCCAAAGCACACGGCTTTATGACTGCTTGCAGTTCCGCAGTCTCCCGGCAGATGGCGGGCCGCAGTCTGAGCCCGAAGCGACCCCGCCGCACGCCCCATCCAGCCGTCCAGGCCGCCCAGGGGTCAGGACTGCGCTCGGGGACAGCCGGGGACCGTGGCCAGCGCGTCTGGAGCCTTTTATGGGCACAAACGGGGCCCTGATATCGCCCCCGGCCGAGAACGCAGACCCCTCTGGAGGAGCCAGACACAAGGACTGAGCCTGGGAGCCTGACAGGCTGGGCAAGTATCCTGGCTCAGACACTGGGGGCAAGGTACTCACTGCTTAGAGTTCCCTCATCTGTCATTTGGGGGTGAGGACCCACCTTGCAAGGTAGCTGTAAGGGTGAGAAAAAGGTGTGTCCTGAGCTTACCCCTGTGGGGCGACTAGCCAGGCACAATAAGCTGTAATTCCTATTATTTTATTATATTTTCATTTTTTAATGAAGGATCTGACACCACACTCAAAGACATCTTGTTTCAGATAGGAATTGGCTGAGACTCCCAGAGTGTCCTGTCTTTGGGGTCTTCTCCTCTAAACTGCAGAGCTGTCCTTGACTCCTTTCTTTCTCACTCTCACACTCAATTCCTCAGTAATTCTTTCCACTGTTTCCAGAATCTATCCAGAGTTGACATCATCACTCCCCTGGGCCAGTGCAGTCACCTTCACCTTGTTCTCTTAGCTTACATCTTTGCCTCACACAGAGATCTGTGAACACCTGAACCAAATCAAGACCCTCCTCTACCTAGAACCCTCCACGGCTCCCACCGCACTTAGAGCAAAAGTAAAGTCCTTCCCTGAGCCCACAGTGATCTGCTCTGTCATCTTCCTGCCTTTGTTTCCTCCCGCCTTCACCTTCCCTGATGCTCCAGCCACACCTGGGCCCTTGCTTTTATAGAACACATAGGAACGTTCCAGTCTCATGGACTTTGCACCTGCTGTTCCCTCACCGGAAGTGCTCTTGCTTCAGGTGTTCCCGGGACAATGACGTCTCAGCTCATATCAGTTACCTCTACGTCTGCAGAGAGGCCTCCTCTGACCACATTCACATCAATGTATTGTCACTGGAACTGTCTCCATTATTTCTTCACTCCGTTATTGCCTGTGCACCCAGCAGAACGTCAATTCCACAAGGGCAGAGATTCTTGTCTGTTTTGTTCATTGTTGTGGGGCTTAAGGCCAATAAAGTACATTTCCCTGTGTCTCTTCTTCGTCCACTATCTTTGGCTGCTTTTCCCATAAATTCTATTATTTAAAAAGAAAAAAGTCTGCAAAACATCTCTTAGGGAGGGCAATGGCGGGCCAGAAGGCGTCAGTCTGCAGCTGGTGCGGGCGCGGATACCAGGGTCTCAGCGGCTGTGGGCGCGCTGTTGGAGCCACTGATGTCCAGCCCATCCCGCTGGGGCGACGAGCGCTCGGAGCGGCTAGAGCTGCCATCCAGGTCCGGGGGCAGCCAGCGGTGCAGGCCATCTGAAGCCCCAGCGGCGCTCCCGGATCTCGGGGAGGCGCCCCCGTCTCGGCCACAAGGGCGGCGGCCGCAGCAGATGAGGCGCAAGAGCGCGTGGCGCAGGTCTCGGTTGGTGAGCGTGTAGATGATGGGGTTCAGAAGAGAGTTGGCCATGGCCAGGCCTAGGAAGGGGTCCGCCTGAAGGAGCACGGGGCAGGCGCGCGCCGGGCACGCCACATCCAGCAAAAGCAGCAGGAAGAGGGGGCCCCAACACGCCACAAAGGCCAGGAGCACTATACTGAGCGTACGCAACAGCGCCAGCGAGCGCGGCGTGCGGCGCACTCGGCTCGAGAGGCCCCCCACAGCCCCAGGACGCGCCCGCAGGCGCCGCGCGTTGGCCCGCACCTGGCAGTAGATGCGCGCGTAGAGCGCGCAGATGGTGGCCAGAATGCAGAGAAAAGCGAGTACGCAGAAGAGCAGGTAAGCCTTGGCGTAAAGCGGAAGGACTGTGGAGCAGGAGTCCAGGTGGCCCAGGCAATTCCAGCCCAGCGCTGGCAGTAGCCCGAGGAGCAGCGACACGCCCCAGGCGGCGGCCGCCAGCGCCAGCGTGCGCCCCCGACGAGCAGCCGGTGCGGGTCCCCTGCGCGCCATGGTGAGGAGGCGTTCTAGCGCGATGGCCAGGAGACTCAGCACAGAAGCGGCGAGCGCAACAAAGACGCCACCCTCGCGTGCAAACCAGAGCGCGGGCGACAGGCGCAGCGTGAGTGGCCCGGACAGTAGGATATTGGCGGCGTAGGCGGCGCCAGCCAGCAGGTCGGACAGTGTGAGGCTGCCCAAGAGCAGGAACATGGGCGCATGGAAGCGCGGGTGGCGTCCGAGCACTAACAGTACCGCCAAGTTCTCGAGCACGATGAGCGCGCACACAGCCAGGCACACGACGGCGTCGGCGCGCAGTCCCGCGCCGGGCTGGTAGCGCGCACCGCGGAGCTTGCCGGTGTAGTTGTAGTGCAGGACGATGACCTCGCTCACCGGCGCCGGCCTCAGCAGCCCCGGATCCATGGGCCTCCCGCCCCAAGGCTGCAGAGAGGCCGGGTGCAGTGTCAGGCTGGGCTTGCACCTCCCCGCGGCCTGCGGAGGCGAGCATGTGCCTCGCAGAACTGGGAAAGGAGCCCTAACCCCCTGCCCTCCACCCCACATGTACACTGTGGCCCAGGGAGAGTTCGGGATGGAAGGGGGCTGGCCATGGAGACAGGCCCACACAGAAATAATATCGGGACAGGATGACACAGTCCCACAGTTGCTGAGGGTTACTCGTAATTCACACACAAATACGGATATCCAGAGGCATTGTCAACTATAAACAGACAGAACGCACACAAATACAGCCACACACAGAAAGGGACACGTAAATACAGTGACACGAACTAGGGCAAACATACACAGACCCCATCAAGAAAACACGAAAATATATTCACCCATGGGCAAAGCTACACAGACAGAGACATACAGGGACACAAATTCTGCCACACGCAGACAGGGTCTCACCCAGTCGTAAAAGCCACAATTTCACAACTTCCACCCACACCCCATCCTGGAGTCCCAGCCCCACAATCTACATGTCTTGTTTCACACAAGGCTTTTTCCTGCCAAACTCCCTTCATCCACCACAAAACCTCGTGAGAAAGCTAAGCCTATCCACCCAATTCATAGAGGCAGCGCCGGAGGGCAGCAGACAGAATCCACATCGCACAGACAGGCTCTTGTAGAGGGGCACACATGTCATTAAAGTATACTTCCCACTTGCGACTGTGCCCTTTAATCCCCTGCACATCTCTCCCCTCAGTCCCAATTTACAGGCGAGGAAACTGAGGCTGAAAAGTACTTTGCAGAGAAACAGGAACAAAAGTTTTCATGCTCCCCCACAAACACAGCCACGCAGAAATGATTACACAATCACGCAGACCCCACTTAACAGATGAGGAAACTGAGGCCTAGGGAGGGGAATGGACTTATTTAGACATGGCAGGTACAAATGCATGTCAGACGGCTTCAGTTGCACACATCCCTGGCGCAAAAACAGACCCACAGAGAATAAGGGACTCAACCACGGGGGGGGGGGAGGGGGCGTCAAATACATGCAGACACAGGTCACACTTGCTCTGATGGCGACAATGTGCCCCGGCTCACAGCCTCTGCACCTCCGCGGATAGCCTGGTCTCGGCTGGTCCGGCAGCAGGACTGAGGTAGCGAAACTTGCAGCGGCTTGGCCCGGGGAGGGCGAGTCGGGGAGATTCCAGGCGCCCCCGCCCCCAGCCGGCGCTCCGCATCTAGCCCGGTAGTCGCCTTCTTCCCTTCCCGGGACACCTCTGGGAAAGGCCCAGGAACCCCAAGCAAGGGACACGGGTAGTGGCCAGGGCAACACCTGCGGGCCAGGCAGAACACCGCGCCCCCAAGAACCCAGCGCTGTGCACTCACCCTGCGCCCTGGTTGTGAGCTCCGCACAGTCGCACAGCCTGGAGCGGAGCGAGCGGATGCCGCTGGGGGGGGTCAGGGGGGGTAAGCGGGGAGGGGCTGGCGCTAGCAGGCGAGGGGGCCGGCCCCGAAACGCGGAGAGCCGGCGGTCTCACGCATCTGCCCCGCCCCTTGGAACCCGGCACCCAGCTCATGGCTGCCAGCCTGTGCCACCCGCCACGGTACAGGAGCGCGACCCGGCGGCGACTGGCACCGGCGAGCGCTCGGCTGCCCCCTCCGGGACTGGGCTGCCCTCCCAGGGACGCCCCGTCTCAGTGCGAGGACCGGGAGGCGAGGGAAGAGGAGGGTTCTTAGCGGGGACGGCCGCGGCCTGACTTTCCCCCAGTCCTCAGCAGAGGGGTCCCGCCTGTCCTCCGGCTCCTGGGCACTGGTCCCTCCCCATTTTCCTCTTACCTTCCAACTGAGCCTCCTGGGCTGCACGCTACGGACTCCCCTGTCAGCGGAGGGACCGCAACAGCGTGGGTTAGGAGGGGTCTACCGCAGGGATGGCCGGAGCCTGAATCCCATCCCCACGGCAGTTAGGTGCCGTCGGCTCCCGGGGGCAGGCTGCTCCCCATTTCCCCGCTCCCACCTCCGGCTTGGGGAGAGAGGGGGAGAGCAGCCTCAGGCAGGATTCTGGTGGGAACCTCCGCCCACCCCCCATAATGGGGATCTAACTCATATGCCGGCTGATTCTCCCATTCCCCGACCCTTATTGCTCCCGAGGATGGGATTTACTCATTTATCGTATTTTTGGACTGTGTCACCATCAATCTGTCAGCCCCACTGAGGGCAGGGATTTGCGTCTGTCATGGGCACTGCCCAGACACAGCCGGTGCCCAGTAAGTATCCTCTGAGTAAGTAAATGAGTGAAGGAATAAATGAATGTCTCCCTCAGTTTCTCTGTGTGTGTCTCTCTGAGTCTCGGTGTCTGTTTCTCCCTGTCTCTGTTGTGTCTTTCTCTGTCTGCGTTGCTCTCCCACGCCTCTCCCAGGCCTCCGCTCCTCCAGCTGGCCAGTCTCAGCTGGCCCCGCACCCCCACCCACAGTTCCCAGGAACTTCCTGGCCGAGCTCAGCTCCCCCACCCTCAGACCAGCAGCCACAGCCCGGAAGGGACCTTCCCCAGGACAGTGCCCTTTCCCTTGGCTGCTGCAGCCTTTGCCGGCTGCGGGTGGGGTGAGGGCGCCCCAGGGGCAATGAACGGGAGGCTGAGGAGGGGATTCAATCTTGGGCGACCCTGGGGCAGCGACCGAGAGGGACAACCAGGCCGAGCTGCGCCCCCACGTACCCCCTTGGAGACCCCTGCGGCTCTTGTCACGCTGTTCCTCCCGCTTTTCTTCAGGACCTACTCTAACCAATGAAAGCCAAGTGTGGGGCAGCACAACCAGTGGGTTTGATGGGTGGGGGTGGGAGGTGAACGCTTGGGTACCGACGTCCAAAAGCCCTGGACCCAGCCCGCTGGAATGAGGCCTGGTGTCCCCAAACGCGGCAGATCCACTCCGGGCACTCGGAAAATGACCCCCTTTTGCAAAGAGAAACCGCACCCAGGGTGGGTGGTGGCTGCCTTGCACCTCCCAGGCAACAATGTCACCTCCTGTGGCCACTAGGCAGCGGAAGGAGGCTCTTCCTGCCACTGGGGGCCCAGCACCTCCCACTCCTGCCACCTCCCAGCCTGTTTCCCATAGACTGGGAGCCTAGGGACTCAAGGTCCTGAGACTCAGGCAGATGGCAGGGGCCTCTGTGGACGCCTCTGTGCTTCCATCCCTCACTGCCATTCCACACCCCCAGCCACAGTTCTTACAACTCAGATCACACCCCTTCCGGGGCCCCAAACTCTCCAGGCTCCCTGTGTCTCTCTGAGTAAACCCCTGGTCTTCATCAGGGCCCACCCCGCCCTGCAGCCTCTCCTCCTACTTCTCCACTTTCCCCCTGCCTTACTTCCTTCCAGCTGCACTGGCCTGCTTGTTCTTCACATACTTCTAGACCTTGGCATTTGGGGATCAGTCTGCCTGGAACCCCCTTCTTCCCATCCTTCTCAGTTGGTCACCGCCTTCAGAGAGTCCTTCCTTGATCTGTCCCCCTCATCCCCAATCTCACATAGTAGTGGCACCATCTGAAACTCTCTTGGTTATTTATTCATCTGGCCTATTGTGCATCTGTGCCCTAGACCCACAGCTGCAGGCCCTCTGCCCAGTCCTTGTACATGTTAATTAAGGGCTGGAGTCTGGAGCCAGATTCAGTTGAATCGATGCCTCTCTGAGCCTGTTGTGCGGGGCGGCCTATGGGGTTTCAGCTCCCGCTCCCCACATAAGAACGAAGAACATGGTGAGGCCAAACAGGAACACCCATGGAGCCACAGGTCGGGGAGTCATAGCATTATATTCTCGCTGGCGGCATCCGCCTCTCTGCAATCCGCTCTTGCTACCTCAGCCACCATCTTCTTGCTAGCCCCTTTTTGCTGCTAGCGTAGCCACGGCAGTTATATTAGTGGCCAACGGCTCACTGGTTACAGCTGACGGCCAACTAGCCACAGCTGATGGCCAGCCAATCACAGTTGATGGCCATTTACTACCTGAGCCATCACCTTTCCACGTGAGGGTGAGAGCCTGGAAACTGCACTTCTGGCTCTGTTCCCACACTCCATGCCTACAGGGTCTCGCCTCACAATCTACGCGACAAGCATCTTCCGCACAAGGGGCCCTGTGCGAGGAGCCTGGAGGTGAATGCAATATCCTGGATACAGCCAGGCTCTCTGGGCACAGCCAGGGTTTCTCAGGGCAACCACAAGTCCTTCTGGGCACAGCCAGACTTCTTGGGCTTCTTAGGGTACCACCAGTCTCCTGGGGCACAGCCAGGGCCTCTCAGGGCATTGCAACTCTCTCTTGGCTCAGCCACACTTCCTGGACTCAGCCAGGGCTGTCACATATTCTTGACGGCGGCCTGTCAAGGCACAAAAGCAAACATCCACAGGTTCCGTTACATGGTGGTATGTTCCCAAGCAAACAGTCAAGTGGTTCATTAAATTAGGGATGGAAGGCAATTCCCCATAGTCCATAGTCATTCGCCAGGGCTGTTCTGGGGGTGAGGGATAACCTTGACCTCACCCTCATCTCCCAAGGAGGACTCAGCAAGCCTTTACTCCTGGGACAAGTCCCGCATCCGAGCTGCCTCAGCAAGCACTTCCCAGCCCACAGGGCCACAACGACCTTTGCTTTCTCAGGGCTATGCTGGTTGGGGAACTGTCCTGGTCTTCCCACCCCTCCACGGGGGTCCAGCTCTCCAGCAGCTGCTCCTCCTGGTCTTCCTGAGACTGAGCTTTCATATGCACAAACTGCTCCACCATCCTTCGGAGAGCTTTGGCGGCACCATACCCTACTCGCTGTGCCATTTGTTGTGTGGGGCGGCCTGCGGGGTCTCAGCTCCCACTCCCCGCATAAGAACAAAGAACATGGTGAGGTCAAACAGGAACATCCATGGAACCATGGATAGGGCAGTCATACCATTATATTCTCGCTGGCAGCATCCGCCTCTCTGCAACCTGCTCTTGCTAGCTCAGCCACCATTTTCTTGCTAGCCCCCTTTTGCTGCTAGCGTAGCCATGGCAGTTATATTAGTGGCCAATGGCTCACTGGTTACAACTGACGGCCAACTAATCACAGCTGATGGCCAGCCAATCACAGTTGATGGCCATTAGTAAATGAGCCAGCACCTTTTAGCGTGAGGTCGAGAGCCTGGAAACTGCACTTCTGGCTCTGTCCCCACAGAGCCTCGTTGGCTAATCTGTAAAATGGCGATAATAACAGCACCCACTCTGAGGGATGTTGTTGAGGATGACAGGAACAATTAGAACAGAGCCTGGGCATACAGTTAGAGCCCAGTAAATGTTCACTTGGGTACTATTGGTCACCACTGTATCCCTGCCAATGCATTAGGAGAACCCAGGCACCACCAGCTCCTCTACTCCCACCCTAGTCAAGCCTGGTCTTTTCTTAGTGGAAGAACACCCCTGGCCTCCAAGCTCCTGTTACAACCCACCTGCCTTGATGCATGCCTGGGCCAGCACACCTGCCTAGCAGGTTCTGCTGTCAGGGCCCTCACCCATAGGGATCACCCTGCTCCATCTGCGCACTCTCTTGCTGAGCCATGTCTGCACTTCTGAAAGGGTACATGCCTCCCATGTTCCCCTGAGACCCACACCCTTCAAGAGAACCAGGGGACTGCAGCAGGGGTTCCCAACCCCCCTTTCCACCCTCCTCCAAATAATCCTGAGAGGTGAATATGGCTTCAGGGAGGTGCAAAATGACAACCTTCTCATAGTGAGTGACCAGAGAGCAGACATGGGGCTCTCAGACTGGAGGCCAGAGGGCCAATGCCAGCTCACAACCACAGGCTTATTTGCTTAGCTCAGAGGTTTCCCCTTCAACCTCCGTCTGAACTGTACAGAAACATGGTACTCTAGTCGGCAAATTTGTTTCACAAAGGGTACAGGTTAACAATTCTGGATCTACTTATATGCTAGCATTGAACAAATAAGTACGAAGGTCTGACAATGAGTTCGCGAACTCATCCTGGAAAAAGGGCTACATACCTCATCGCTGAATATCACTACGGTTACCTTCAAAGTACTCCCCTTGGGGAGCTATGCACTGACTCCAGTGCCTAGTCCACCCTTCAAAGCGATTTTAGAACTGTTTTTCTGGAATGGCCATTAGAGCTGTCATATTATTACCCTTGATGTCCTGAATGTCATCAAAATGTCTTCCTTTCAATATTTCAATATTTGAAATATTCCTTTATCTTTGGGTAAAAAAAGAAATCATTGAGGGCCAGGTCAGGTGAGTAGAGAGGGTGTTCCAATACAGTTATTTGTTTACTGACTAAAAACTCCCTCACAGACAGTGCTGTGTGAGCTGGTGCATTGTCGTGATGCAAGAGCCATGAATTGTTGGCAAAAAGTTCAGGTCGTTTTTGTCCAATTTTTCACGCAGCCTTTTCAACACTTCCAGATAGTAAACTTAGTTAACTATTTGTCCATTTGGTACAAATTCATAATGAATAATCCTTTTGATATCAAAAAAAGTTTAGCAACATTGTTTTGACTCTTGATTTGGATTGATGGAACTTTTTGGTGGTGGAGAATTAATTGGCTGACTTTCATTGTGCACTTTGACGCTTTGTTTCAGGGTCATATTGGTACACCCATGTTTCATCACCAGTGATAACATGGCCCAAAACATCATCTTGCCTCTCCAAAAGGTCTTGGCAAACTTTGACTCTCCTTTGCTTTTGTTCATAGGTGAGGTCCTTCGGGACACAACTTTCTCATGACAAGATTTTCAGTTAAGATTTTCCTGTTTCTCTATTGATGCTTACTTGGTCTGCTATGCTTCTCACAGTCAGCCGACAATTTTGACACACAATTCCACGAATTTTTGCAATGTTTTTGTCAGTTCTGCTCGTTACTGGCTGCCCTGACCTTTCTTCATCAATGACATGTTCTCTCCCCTCAGAAAAATGTTTAATCCATTTGTACACTGCCATTTTTCTTCATGACATTATCCCCACAAACTTGAACTAACATGTCCCTGATTTCACTTCCACTCTTGCCATGTTTAACAAGAAATTTAATGCTTGTTCGTTGCTCTAATTCAAGCTTAGACATTCTCGCAATGGCACACAAAAACACGCAACAATAATGAATGCCACTCAGCAAGACACCGCCACATGTCAAGACGAACACAGCTGTGAGATACTGATATACCAAGGTTATGAAACCTTACCGAGCTGTTTGTATGGTGCTGCAAATGTAAGCCACGGTGACAAGTTCGCGAGCTTAATTGTCAGACCTCGTATATATACTGTAGGTATTGACAGCCAGGTCTCATGCTGTTGGAGAAGGAAGTTATGAGTAAGTGATGTGCTGCTGAACTGGGGTTATCAGTATGACATGTTTATTTTTAATAGTTAGATATAAAAATAAATATAAATATGTGTGCATTCATGCGATCAGATACACACACACATTTCCTAGCTTCCCCTGCCTCCAGCAGTGACACCCCAGTAGCAATGAGTACACTCAGCGCCCAGAACTGGGTTTCTAAATACTATTTCCAATATGAGAAACCAGGGCTCCTTGGGGAAATGGCTGATTCTAGGGCTGTGGCAGAGAAAATGAAAGATGATCTTGAAGCATCTTTAAGCACTTTCCAATGCCAGAAAGTGCTTAAAAAAAAAAAAAAGCTGAAAGGACACAGGAGCCAGCCTAAAAGAACTCTCACTGTCCACAGCTGGAACAATTTGAACAATGGAAAATAAATAGCAGGGGCCGGCTCCATGGCTCAGGCGGTGAGAGCTCCATGCTCCTAACGCCGAAGGCTGCCGGTTCGATTCCCACATGGGCCAGTGGGCTCTCAACCACAAGGTTGCCGGTTTGATTCCTTGACTCTCACAGTGATGAGGAGCTGCAACTAACAATGGCAATGGGACCTGGAACTGAGCTGCATCCTCCACAACTAAGACTGAAAGGACAACAACTTGACTTGGAAAAAAGTCCTGGAAGTGCACACTGTTCCCAATAAAGTCTTATTCCCCTTCCCCAATAAAATCTTTAAAAAAAAACTTATTAAAACATAAATAAATAAATAAATAAATAAATAAATAGCAATAGTCTTGGATTATAACCCAAAGAATAAAATAAATGACTGCAAGTCTATCCTGATTTAAAGACATGACAGAATCAATTTAAAAATGGGAGAAAGGACAAATTTTCCTGAGAGAAGAATTCCAATTACTAAATGTATAATGAATGATGAAATAGAAAACCAACAGAATTCCACTGTAATAATCACTGCACACAGAATCCACTAATTGATGGTAAAGTTGATGGGCAAAACTTTAAGGAAAAACAGGACATTTGCATAGCATCAAGTTTTCTCCCCAAAAACATTATTAATCACTTTGGTGACTTTAACCTATGTCCAAAAATTCTTTTTTCTTTTAATTTTTTTAAATTGTGGAACAGTGTGTTTTTCCAGGACCCATCAGCTCCATATCAAATCGCTGCTTTCAATCTAGTTGTGGAGGGCGCAGCTCACTGGCCCATGTGGGAATGGAACTGGCGACCTTGGTGTTATGAGCACTGCGCTCTAGCTGCTCACCGGTGGCTCAGCTCCAAGCTCAAGCTGTTGTTTCTCACTGGCCCATGTGGGAATCAAACTGGTGACCCTGGTGTTATGAGCACTGCGCTCCAACCACTGAGCCCACCTGCAGCCCTATGTCCAAAAATTCTTGATACTCCCACCTTTAAGGGTGGAGCTAAGCTCTCCTCTCCTTGAGTGGGACTGGGCTTGGTGCCTTGCTTCTAAGGAATAAAATGTGGTCTATATAAAAACCTGCACACGATATTGCTAGCAGCTTTGTTCATTATTGCCAAAACTCAGAAGCAACCAAAATGTCCTTCAGTAGGTGAATGGAATAAATAAACTGTGGAACATGCTGACAATAAAATATCTAGTGAACCCTAAAAAGAAATGAGCTTTCAAGACATGAAAAGACATGGAGGAAACTTAAATGCATGTTACTAAGTGAAAGAAGCCAATCTGAAAAAGCTACATACTCTGTGATTCCAACTCTGTGACATTCCGAAAGAGGCAAAACTCTGGAGACAATAAAAAGATCAGAATGTGATGGAGGTTAAGAGCTGAGGAGGGATGAATAGGCAGAGCACAGGGGATTTTTATGATACTGTAATGTCATTACACATTTGTCCAAACCCCCAGAATATACAACACCAAGAGTGAACCCTCATGTAAACTATGGACGTCAGGGGATAGTGATGTGTTCACACAGGTCCATGGATTGTACCAAATGTACCACTGTATTGTGGGATATCCATAGTTGGGGAGGTTGGGGTGGGCAGGAGATGATGGTATACAGGAAATCTCTGTACCTTCCGCTCAATTTTGCTGTGAACCTAAAACTGCTCTAAAAAATAAAGTTTATTAATTTTTTTTAAATAGGTAAAAATGTCTGCCTGAGAGGCCCTTGAGTGGGCAGACCCTCCCAGGCCATGCCACCTGGCAGCTTTGGACATTTGTATTACCAAGCTGGCCCCTGAAGATATTTGAGTTTGAGACCCCTGGCTGAGATGCCAGGAGCATGGGTTCTAGAGCAGACAGATGGCAGGGTGACTTTCAGGTTTCTAAACTGCCCTGAGCCTCAGTTTTCTCATCTGAAAATGGGAACACACACTGTCTGCTGCTCACAAAGGGCTCACATTTTAATGGGAGACCAAAAAACATCCATGCACAAGTTAATAAGATCATTCTGCATAGTGATGTGTTCCGTAAACAAATAAAATATCATAGGCTGATACACGAGTGACTGGGGACTATTTTATATCTGGAGATGAGAGAAGGCCTCTTTGGGGAGGTGAAGTGAACTGAGGTCAGAATAAGAAGAAGTGTGTTTCTGGATGAGGAATCAGTATGAGCAAAGGCCTAGTGTACTTCCTTTTATTTTTTTTAAATTGAGGTGATATTCACATAACATAAAATTAATTGTTTTAAAGACACTATTTAGTGGCATTGAGTAGTTCACAATGGTATGCAACCACCACCTCTATCTAGTTTCAAAACATTTTCAGCTGCCCAAAAGGAAACCCCACATTCATTAAGCAGTCAATCCCGTGCCCGCTCTCCCAGGACCTGGCCTCTGCCAATTTGCGTTCTGTCTCTATGGATTTACCTGTTCTGAACACTTCATATAAATGGAATCATACAACTTGTGGCCTTTTGTATCTGACTTCTTTCACTGTGCATAATGTTTTCCAGGTTCTTCCACATTGTAGCAGGCATCAGGACTTCAGTTATTTTTACAGATGAATAGTATTCCATTGCATTTGCAGACTTCTTATTAAAGATTCTAAGAAGATGTTATGAGTTGGGGTGGGGAAGGGAAGAGAAGGCAGCTTGGTGGGGGGATCACCTTGTCCTGAGGTGCTGGGAAGGAATTGGGCAGAACCATGCCTCTCCCCTCTCACCTGCTTACCCCAGGCCTAGCAAACTCCCTAGGGGAAAATCTGACCTCACTCTCCTGTGAGTGTCCTCAGTTACACGTTAAACCCAGGCCAATGGGTCCAAATGCTGTCAACATGAGTCAAGGGCCAAATCCTCCAGAGGCAGCAGAGGCAGGCCCTGATCCTTCCTCCTAACCAGCTCTATAGGTGCTCCGCTCCTTGTACCCCTTACTTCTCCTCTCTTGCCCTCTCACACTTAGATATTCATTTCATAGATTATGTGAGATGGGGAGGGGAAAGAATGGCTGGGCACAAGGGGATTGGATCAGTGTCTGAAAAAGCCTGGAGACTGAAAAGAATGTATATATAAAAGAAACAGAAGTCAGGTCAATTGGGCAGGCTTGACTTAGGGGGAGGAAAATGGAGGGAGGGTAAAATTGGGTGTGGGGCAAGGGTCAGGTGTGTGAGGCTTCAAATGTTAGGCCTCTGGTGTCTGACCACCACCTTGCAGTGTGACTTGCTTAATCTTTTTGACCTCAGTCTCCCCATCTATAAATTTGAGTCATGAAAGTCTTTTTCTGTCTCACAGTGATCTTATCAGTATTAAGCAATCATTACCTGGCCCAGAGCTAACCACTTGCTAAACGTCAGGCATTATTTTTTAACAGCTTTACTGAGGTATAATTCACATATGATGTAATTCACCCATTTAAAGTATACAATTCTATGGTTTTTAGTGTATTTACAGAGTTGTGTAATCATTTCTGAGATTAATTTTAGAACATTTCATCACTCAAAAAGGAAACCTTACCATCACATCCATTTCTTCATCCCCCAGACCATAAAAACCACTAACCTACTTTCTGTCTCAATGGATTTGACTGTTTTGGACTTTTCACATAAATGGAATTATATGCAATGTGCCTTTTGTGTCTGGCTTCTTTCACTCAGCGTAACATTTTCAATGTTCATTCATGTTGTAGCATGAATCAATATACCATTCCTTTTTATGGCTGAATAATGTTTCATTGTATGGATTATATCATTTTATCTGTTCATCAGCTGATGGACACTTGGGTTGATTCGACTCTTTTGATATTTTGAAAAATGTTTCTATCAACATTTGTGTACAGATATTTTGTGTGTTTTCTATTTTGTGCATATTTCTATTGGGTAGATACATAGAGGTGGAATTGATGAGTCATGTGGTAACTTTAACATTTTGAGGAACTGCCAGACTGTTTCCCAAAAGGACTGCACTATTTTACGTTCCCACCAGTAATGTATAGGGTTTCTGATTTCTCCATATCATTGCTAACACTTGTTATTTTGTATCCTTTTTTATTGTAGCCATCCTAGTAGGGGTGAAGTGGCATCTGTTGTGGTTTGGATAGTTATTACTTTTTGTTACTATTTTTATTTTATTTTTATTTTTTTAAGATTTTATTGGGGAAGGGGAACAGGACTTTATTGGGGAACAGTGTGTGCTTCCAGGACTTTTTCCAAGTCAAGTTGTTGTCCTTTCAATCTTAGTTGTGGAGGGTGAAGCTCAGCTCCAGGTCCAGTTGCCATTGTTAGTTGCTGTGGGCGCAGCTTACCATCCCTTGTGGGAGTCGAGGAGTTGAACCGGCAACCTTGTGGTTGAGAGTCCACTGGCCCATGTGGGAATCGAACCGGCAGCCTTTGGAGTTAGGAGCATGGAGCTCCAACCGCCTGAGCCACCGGGCTGGCCCTGTTACTATTTTTATTGATCCCACTGCCCACACTGCAGCAGATCCTTCTTCCTGTCCTTCCCCTGCTCACAATGCTCCATAACTCTTTGGTGCCCTCTGAAGAAAGTTCAAGGAGCTCTTCAAAGGTCAAAGGTCATTGGAATCTGGCTCTTGTTGCCCCATCTTCTGGCCCCTCCCTATACTGTACCTCCTGCCAATTAATCTCCAAATCTGGCAACTGTTCCTTACTGTCACAGAGAGGCAGGTTATGGGGTTCAAACAGATGTGGATTGGAATCCTGGCTCTGATGATCTTGGGCAGATGAATTTAGCTCCGTGAGCCTCAGTTTCTTCATCAGTTAAATAGGAATCATAATTATTCCCTTTCTTAGAGTTCAATGAGACAGTAATGTCAACTCTTTAGTGCAATGCCTGGCATTGAGTAGGGGCAGTGTTTATCAGGAAATTCCAGAGAAACAAAAAACAAAAAGCTAAGTTCAACTAAAAAACAACTCAAAACTAGTATGAGGGGAGACAAAAGGAATGAATTGTCTCATGTAACTGAAAATCTAGGTGTTTAGGAGTTGGATTGCCTTCAGGTATAGCTGGATCAAGAAACTCCCGCATCACCAGGAATTTAACTCTCTTGTTTCTTGGCTGGGCTGAGCTTTCATTTCATCAAGTTCGCCTTTGGGTGGCAGAGATTCTGCCTGGTACTGTGGATCCATTTATGCTCACTCAGCAGCCACTTGGAAAGAGTCATCCAGCTGCTCTAGGGTTTAAACAGAAGTCCCCGTACTGAATGTCATTGATCCAGTTCAGATCACATGTCATAACTAAACCAATGCCCTGGGGAATGGGCTATTCTGGTTGGTCAAGTTGGAGAATGTGGGAGGGGTCATCCCAAGGTTGGTCTGAACATCTTCATCTGGGCTATAGAGAATCCCCAAATCGTGGCTGGTTCTGTTTCAGGTATCTGAGATGGGAAGGTCATGGAACCACAGAAAGGTCAGGGGTTCAATTTGGGAAGTTCAGTTTGGGGCTGGTTAGGTTTGAGATGCCTTCCAGCCATCGTATAGTACCATTGAGTCATCGACTGGATATGAGGCATGCATTCACCTGATGTCTTGGTGACTTGCATTCTTTATATTGCTTTTATGAATATGTAATTTTATTTTTCCTTGAAGGAGACAATTGAGAAGTGTAATAATTCATATGTATAATTTCTCCACCTAAAGTTGTCTTTTTTGTTTGTTTGTTTTCCTTACTTGTCTTTCTTAGAAGTTCTGGCTATGCATCTCAACTCAACTTTCCATATGATCAAATCTGCCAGATAATCTACTGGTAGCATTCTGTTTTCCTCCTGGGTTCTTTCTGCTGGGTATTCCTCCTATCACCCTCCTGGGAATTCTTTTCATCGCCTATGTTGGGACCCGTTTCCTCAATCTCACGTCTTCTTTATTTCTTCCTTTACCCCCTTGTTTTGGTGGCGTGCACCATGCAGTAACTTTCTGAGAACACAAGAGCATAGGAGATGACACTTTTGAGCCCTTCCATGCTTTACAATGTCTTTTCTGGTGGAGGGGTAGGTCCTGGAGCTCTATGGCTGAGGCCATCTCCTGGGCCACCTGGCAGCCATCGTGGCCAAGGAGGTAAAGCTGGGATGGAAAGGGTAATTGTGCACTGTGAGGGCATCGACATTTCTGGCAATTTCTACAGAAACGAGTTGAAGTACCTGGACTTCGTCCACAAGCAGATGAACCCATCCCGAGGCCCCTACCACTTCCGAGCTCCCAGCTGCATCTATTGGCTGACCGAGCAAGGATGCTGCCCCACAAGACCAGGAGGAGCCAGGCCGCTCTGGACCACCTCAAAGTGTTTGATGGGATCCCACCGCCCGATGACAAGAAAAAGCAAACGGTGGTTCCTGCTGCCCTCAAGCTTGTGAGTCTGAAACCTACAAGGAAGTTTGCCAGCTAGGGCAGCTGGCTATGAAGTTGGCTGGAAGTACCAGGCAGTTACAGCCACTCTGGAAGAGAGGAGGAAGGAGAAGGCCAAGATCCACTACCAGGAATAAAAACAGCCCATGAACCTCCGGAAACAGGCAAAAAAGAACATGGAGAAGATAATTGACAAATACACAGACGTCCTCAAGACCTTGGACTCCTGGTCTGAGCCTAATAAAATTGACTGTTAATTCCCCATGCTTAGCCTGGTCTGCCCTTCCTCCTACGCTATTCTGAGATGTGGGGGACCTCCAGGGGCTGCCTTCCAGGGGCCTCAGGCAGCCTGGGCCTTAGAAGGGGCCATAGTCACTACTGTTTAAGAAAAGGCATTTAAAAAAATTTTAATTGTGGGGGAACAGTAGAAAAGGGTAAAGGGAGTTAAATATAACTGATGGAAGGAGAACTGACTCTGGGTGGAGAACACACAATGTGATATATAGATGATGTATTACAGAATTGTACACTCGAAACCTAGGTAATTTTACTAACCATTGTCACTCCTATAAATGTTAATTAAACAGAAAAAGTTTTAATGGCTCTCAGAGCTATGCAGGAATAATTTGCCTGTGACCTTGTTTGTGAGAGTTTTAGGAAATTGACAGCTGGAGCAGCCAGTTCAGTTTCAGTATCTGCTGGTGAGCTGGAAAACACAAGTTTAAACTTCCCACATGGTCACGGACTATGCTATACTCTGCAGGTGTTAGTATATGAAAGAACACTTGGGGGCAGGATGAGCCTGGTGTTGTACAAGGGCATTTACAGACAGCCAAGGAGTCACAGACATTGCCCTTCTCTGTACCTTGTGATCCGAAATGAAAAGATTATTTTTAAATACAATAAAATGTCTTTACTTGCTCTTTACACTTGATCAATATTTTGGCTGGAAATAGAGGTCTCGATTGAAAGAAAACCCTTTTCTGTCTAAATTTTGAGTCCATCGACGAATTGTCTCTTTGCTTCCACTGTCTTTGAATGTTCTCTTCATTCTGCCAGGAATGCACTTCCTTCCTCTCTTTTTTCTGACTAATTTCTACTCATCTTTTAGATCCCATGATAGACATTTCTAGGATAGACTGGTATCTATTGAATGAAAAACTACGTTGAATTAAGTGGCTCCCTTGACTAATTCTAGCCACTGAAATGTGAGTGGAGATGATATACATCACTTCTGTATGTCACTCACTTCTGAGCAAGAAACACCAAAAAGCCCACACACACTTCTCCTGTCTCCCTCTTGTCCCTCTGAGGTGATGAGTTCCAGATAGTACAGCTGCTACAAGATGGGGGGTGGGTACCTCATCAGTCCAGATCCCTGCACAACTGTGCAAAGATGGGTCTCTGTCAGCCCGTGTAGGATAAGTAAAATGAGGGAGAAATAAACTTTGGTTGTGTTAAACCACTGAGCTTTGGACTTGCCTGTTACTGCAGTGAAAGTTGACTTATTCTGACTAATACAGAGCCTAGCTTAAATGTGGCTTCCTCAGAGAAGTCCTCCTGGATCACAGCCCCCCAAACTAGTGTACCTCCCCTATTGCAAGTTTGTGTTTTCCTATATGACCCTTATTCAAATTGTAACAATGTAATCATTTGTGTAATGAGTTCATCATCTATTTCCCACATCCTACCTCCAAGACCCCAAGGGGAGACAACAGTATTTGTGTTATCCATTGCTGTAGCACCAAATGCAGCACAGAATCTGCCACATAATACATGCTCAGGATACATTTGTTGAATTAAAAAAGAGTTTTGCATCCTTTCAGCCAAAAAGACAGCCACAAACAGCTCATTTCTAGAGCCACAAACAGCTCATTTCTAGAGCCACAAACAGCTCATGTTCTCTCACACAGCTCTCAGTGTAATAGGCACAAGAGGCAGGACAGATGGTTCCAAGAAAGCAAGAAAGTTGGACAAAGGAAATGATCTATCGTGAGAAAGCATCTATCCACATATTTATGCTTTCTTGAAGAGTGTGTCATTTATTCTAGCAACTGCTCAGCCTGGAAGGGATTTCTAGAGCCTGATTTATTTTAAGGGGCATGGGAACTGGGTGGAGAGGCATGGAAACATTCTTGGAATTGCTGAGAGACCCATGATAAAATTAATGCACTAATGCCAAACTACAGTCATGAGAAGACACTCCTACCTTATTGAATTCCACTCAAGTGAAATTTTGCCTTGGTGCCCTAATGTTACCATACTGGTTTGTTTTTTCAATTCCATCGAGGTACTGTTGACATACAATAAACTACAGGAACTTCAAATGTCCCAGTTCCTTTACCAGAACTTGGTAATGTCAGTCTTTTTCATTTTAGCTATTGTAACAGCTTTGTAGTGGCATCTCAGTGCCGTGTTATTTTGCATTTCCCTGATAGCTAATGATGTTGAGAATCTTTTCATGTGCTACTTGGCATCCAGTTATCTTTATTTGTGAAGAGTCTGTTCAAATCTTTTGCTCATGTTTTTATTGGATTGCTTTCTGAGTTTTAAATGAAAGGCACCTACTAAGATTACCACTGGGAATAATAGTAGCTCCCCTATGGAATGACCCCTATTTCTGAGCCTCTATTTCCTCATCTGTAAAATGGGGGTAATATTTGTACCTACTGTATAGGGTTGTGCTGAGGGTTAAATAACTTAAGACAGACAAAGCCAGTAGGGCAAGGCTCAAAGAAGTTGACCTGGAGCCCGATAGAAGCCAGCTGTGGAGACTCTCAGAAACAGCTGGGGGGAGGCTCTGAGGACAAGTAAGTTCTATTATCATTAATCATTCAACAAACTGTAATAGTGTATCTAGCATGTTCTAGCACCAGAGGCACTGGAGAGCAGGTGCGGCTCATTCTCTGTCATTGTCATCGCTGGCCCTCGGTGTGGACATGCTGCAAATGACAATGGATGTTCTTGAAAGAATAATGGTAGTAGGACAGTGGCCATTCATCTTCATGGGACTTTCGCTCTCACGGTGATTAACAAGCAATGACACAGGAATTATTAGGAATTATTACACTTGTGGTCAGGGGAAGCCTGAGAACATATAAAAGAGGCCTGGCTCAAGCTAGAAGTCAAGGCAGGCCTCTCGGAGCAGGTGATGGACAAGCTGAGGCCTAGACAAGAGGAGGGATCGACAGGCTGCATTAGTTTCCTGGCACTGCTGTAATAAACTACCACAAACTGGGTTGCTTGAAACAGAACTAAATTCTCTCACAGTTCTGGAAGCCAGAATTTCAAATTTAAGGTGTCAGTGGGGCCATGCTCTCTCTGAAGGCTTCAAGGGAGAGGGGAGAAACCTTCCCTGCCTCTTCCTAGCTTCTGATGGTTACTGGCGTTCACTGGTTTGCTTGCAGCTACATCACCCCAATCTCTGCCTCCATGGTCACATGACCTTCTTCCTGTGTGTCTGTGTCACTTTGTCTTCTTATAAGGACACCAGTCATCTTGGATTCAGGGCTCAGGCTAATCCAATATGACCTCATCTTAACTAATTACATTGGCAAAGACCTTATTTCCAAATAAGGTCACAGCCACAGGTACCTGGGGTTAAGACTTCAATACCTATGTCATTTTGGAGGATCTGAATAGACATTTTTCCAAATAAGACATACAGACGGCCATCAGGTACATGAAAAAATGCTCAACATCACTAATCATCAGGGAAATGCAAATCAGAACCACAATTAGATATCAACTAATACTTGTCAGAATGGCTATTATTAAACAGGCAAGAAATACAAGGTGTGATAAAAAATACAGTGAATGTTTAAATTTTTTTTTAATGTTACAGTAAAAGATACATTGTTAATTCCCCATGCTTGGCCAAGTACTCAAAATACTCCCCCTCGCTTCGAACACACTTATCCCATCGTTCTTGCCACTTTCTGAAGCAGTTCTGGAAGTCCTCTTTGGTGAGTGTCATTAATTACGCTGTCATTTACCAGGCTGTCTCAATGTCCTGAATCGATTCAGAACATTTTCCTTTCATGGTCATTTTTATTTTGGGGAAGAGCCAGAAGTCACTTAGGGAAGAGCCAGAGTTGCATGGTGCCCGATTCGGTGAGTAAGGTAGATGAGCACACACCATGTTTTCATTTGACAGAAATTGCTGTACCAGAAGCGATGTGGAACATGGAACGTTGACACGATGGAGGATGAAGTAAAGACACCCAGGAAAGAGGACTTCCAGAATTGCTTCAGAAAGTGGCAAGAACGATGGGATAAGTGTGTTCAAGCTAGGGGGAGAATTTTGAGGGGGATTAATCACAATGTGTTTTTTACCGTAATACATTTTTTAAAATTTAAACATTCACAGTACCTTTTGATCACACCTCGTCATGAGTGTTGATGAGGATGAAAGGGAATCCTCACACACTGTTGGTGGGATTGTAAATTGGTGCAGCCACTGTGGGAAGCTGTATGGAGATTCCTCAAAAATTAAAAAAAAAATACAACTACCATATAAACCAACAGTTTTGCTTCTTGGAATATACCTGAAGAAAATAAAAATTCTATCTCAAAAAGATATCTGCACCCCCATGCTCTCTGCAGCATTATTTACAGTAACCAAAATATGGAAACAACCTATGTATGGATGAATGGATAAAGAAATTATATACATATTTTAATATATATAATTTATATAATTTATATTTATATAAACATATAAATATAAAATATATAAATTATATTATGTACATTATTATATAAATATAAATTATATATTATTATATAAAATATGTAATTTATATATAATGTGTATATAAATACATATTATTTTATATAAATTATATGTTATACAATATATAATAATATACCATATTACATAATATATAATATTATCTATAATTATATATGAGGTCAGACAATTAAGTTCATGAACTCATCCTAGAAAAAGTGCTACATACCTCATTGCTGAATATCACTACGGTCATCTTCGAAGTACTCCCTTTGGGAAGCTATGCACTGACACCAGCACCTAGTCCACCCTTCAAAGCAATTTTGGAATTCTTTTTCTGGAATGGCCATCAGAGCTGTTGTATTATTATCCTTGATGTCCTGAATGTCATCAAAGTGTCTTCCTTTCAATATTTCCTTTATCTTTGGGTAAAGAAAGAAGTCACTGGGGCCAGATCAGGTGAGTAGGGAGGGTGTTCCAATACAGTTATTTGTTTACTGGCTAAAAACTCCCTCACAGACAGTGCCATGTGAGCTGGTGCATTGTCGTGATGTGAGAGCCATGAATTGTTGGCAAAAACTTCAGGTTAACTAACTTTTTCACACAGCCTTTTCAGCACTTCCAAATAGTAAACTTGGTTAACTGTTTGTCCAGTGGTAAAAATTCACAATGAATAATCCCTCTGATATCAAAAAAGGTTAGCAACGTTGTTGCAACAGTTTGTGAACTTAATTGTCAGTCCTCGTATAATATTCCATTATATATATATATATATATATATATATATATATATATATATATATATAATAAAAAAGAAAGAAAAAAGAAGGAAATCTTATCATTTTTGACAACTTAGCTGGATCTTGAGGGCATTATGCTAAGTTATAACACTTCTTATCTCTTATCTTTTGTTTTTTAATTTTTATTTATTTTAAGTGTGTTTTACCAGGACCCATCAGCTCCAAGTCAAGTAGCTGTTTCAATCTAGTTGTGGAGGGCAGCTCACATTGGTCCATGTGGGGATCGAACCGGCAGCCTTTTTATGAGCACCGGGTCTAACCTACTGAGCTATCAACCCATCCCTTATCTCTTATCTTTTAGATGAAAGCCATTTTAAAGGTGTTTTTGATTTGCATTTCCCTGATGATTAGCGATGTTGAGCATCTTTTCATGTACCTGATGGTCATTTTTCATATCCTCTGCCCATTCTTTAATTGGATTGTTTGTATATATTTTCAACATGGCTACTAGAATATTGAAAATTATATCTCACACTACGTTTCTACTGGACAGCCCTGGCCTAGATTTTTTCTTTTGGTGTGGTTAAAATTGCTCATAAATAATTTTATTTTTATAAAGTATTTTTATATTTAGAAGCCCTATTTTATTTTTAGTTAACAGATGTTAACTAGACTTATTGTGGTGACCATTTTGCAATACATACAAATATTGAATCATTATACTGTACACCTGAAACTAATATGTTATATGTTAATTATACCTCAATTAAGAGATTATTTTAAAATGAAAAATATTTTTTTTAAATGAAAAATATTTAAACAATAAATAAAATGTATCATTTGAAAAAAAATAATTTTATAAATAGAGAAGTTCTTCCTGCTGCTGTGTGGATTTGAGAGGTCAGTGGTAGGAGGGCATGAACAAGGGGACACTGGTGATGGAGGTTGGAGCTGGGAGGGCGGTGTGTGTGTGTACGTGCATGCGTGCAAGTTCGAACAATCAAGTTTGCGAACTTGTTGCGACGATGTTGCTAACCTTTTTTGATATCAAAGGGATTATTAATTGTGAATTTGTACCAACTGGACAAACAGTTAACCAAGTTTACTGTTTGGAAGTGCTGAAAAGGCTGCGTGAAAAATCTGAACTTTTCACCAACAATTCATGGCTCTTGCATCACGACAATACACCAGCTCACACGGTTCTGTCTGTGAGGGAGTTTTTAGCCAGTAAACAAATATCTGTATTGGAACACCCTCTCTACTCACATGATCTGGCCCCCAATTACTTCTTTCTTTACCCGACGGTAAGGGAAATATTGAAAGGAAGACATTTTGATGACATTCAGGACATCAAGGGTAATATGGGTAATATGACAGCTCTGATGCCCATTTCAGAAAAAGAGTTCCAAAATTGCTTTGAAGGGTGGACTAGGCGCTGGAGTGCATAGCTTCCCAAGGGGAGTACCTCAAAGGTGACTAGTGATATTCAGCAATGAGGTATGGAGCACTTTTTCTAGGATGAGTTCGCGAAGTTGATTGTCAGATCGTGTGTGTTTGTGTGTGTGTGTGTGTATGTAAAATCAGTGCTATGGTTTGAATGTTTGTGTCCCCCCAAAATTCACGTTGAAGCCCTAACCCCCATATGATGGTATTTGGAGGTAGAGCCTTTGGGAGATGATTAGAGTTAGATGAGGGCATGAGGGTGGAGTCCCCATGATGGGAATAATGCCCTTATAAAAAGAGGAAGAGACTTGAGATCTCTCTCATGTGAGGACATGACCAGGAAGAGGTCCTCACCAAGATCCCAGATATACTGGCACCCTGATCTCAGACTTCCACCCTCTAGAACTGTGAGAAATAAATGTCTGTTTTTTAAGCCACTCAGTCTGCAGTATTTGTTACCTCAGCCAAAGCTGACTTACTCAGGTTGTTGTAATTGCTCTGGAAAAAAATATATATATATAGCAGGGAAAGGGGACAGGAGCCCAGAGAAAGGAGGAATTTTGAGGGAGGTCACCTTGCGGTAGTGACATTTGAATAAAGTCCTGAAAAAGGCTGAGGGAGAGCCATGCAGATATCTCAGGGAAGAGAGGGAACAGCAGGTGCAAAGGTCCTGAGGTGGGACGGTACCTGTTGAGTTTGAGAAAGGAGGCAGGTGTGGCTGAAGGGAAGTGAATGAGGGAGAGCATAAGAAAAGTCAGGGAGGTGACTGTCCTTGTACATCTTCTTCATGTCCCACAGCCTCACCCAAATCCTATTCTGACTTCCTTCAGCCAGCAGCCGACAGTGTCCCTGGACTGGCCACTAGAGGCCACCCTCTTTGTGGTTCACAGAGTTTACTCAGTCATCTTGCCTTTCAGGTAGTGACTGGCTTTCTCTGAGCCCTAACTGTGCCTCAAATGCCACTCTAAGAACTTTAAACGGATGATTTCAGCTCCTTCTTCTGACATTCCTCTGACTTAGATGCATTGAAAAATTATTACAGCTTTACTGAAGTATAATTGACATACAACAAACAACACACATTTATAGTGTACACTCCAATGAGTTTTCACATCCTGGAAATCGTCACCAAAATTCAGGTACTAAAATTATCCACGACCCCAAAAAGTATCCTCTCGACCTTTTTAAATTCCTCCCTCTCGCCTCTCCCCACCCCATCCCAAGGCAACCACTGATGGTATTAGGAGGTTGAACTTTCTAGAGTTTGATATATGGGGTACCAAAGAGTATACACTCTTCTTTTTTGTCTGGTTTCTTTCCCTCAGCAAGATTGTTGGCAAGATTCATCTATGTTGTGGCGTGTATTTGAGCCCCCTTTTGCTCCTGGGGAAACAGAGGTACACAAAGGTGTGGCTGGAGGGGGAAGTGCGGTGGGGAGGAAGTATCACACACAGGTTTGGCCCCAGGCGGAGGCCGGTTCTGGGTGCGTAACCCGCAGAGGGACGCTGTGCGCTGTGGTCCCCAGAGAGACTCGGGCAGGTTCGGACCCCCGCCTGGCCCAGCCAAGCGGTCAGTCCCCAGCGCGCAGGCGGGGGCGGGGCCGGGGCGGGGCCGGGGCGGGGCTTCCCGGCTCCGGGGCCTCCGATAAGGGCCTGAAGGGGCTCGGCGCTCCTGGGCGCTGCGATAAGGCTGCGGGTGGGCGTGTGAGTCGTGGGGCGCCGCCACGTCTGGAGGCCCCAACGCGGGTGGCCGGGGCCGGGGGCCAGGCTGGGGTCCGGGGCGGGGCGTCCGGAACAGTCACGCCGGCCTTCCTCCCGAGTCAGAGCCGCTAAAATGGCGGCGGCGGCGGCTGTGACAGCGTCCAGTGCCGGGTTCGGGGGCCTGGTCGCCTCGTCGGGAGCCGACTAGCGCCTTCCTGGGCGCTCGCGTCCTGGCCCCTGGGGCGCTGGCGCGCGGCCCCCAGCCAGGCCCTCGGTGCGCCCACCACCCCCCGTCCCGCGCGCCCATGAACTCCGTATCGCCGGCCGCCGTGCAGTACGGGAGCGGGAGCCCCGAGGGCGCGCGCCACCCCGAGGGCCGCAGACCGCGGGGGCCCCGAGTCTCGGACCCCAACGGCCTGGGGGCCTCTGGAGCCAGCGGCCCCGCTCTGGGCTCGTCCGCGGCAGCCCCCGGGGAGCCGGACGAAGTGGACAAGTTTAAGGCCAAGTTCCTGACTGCCTGGAACAACGTCAAGTACGGTGAGGAGGGGGCGGGCCCAGGGGGCTGGGTTCTGCGGAGCGAGCAAGCTGAGGGTTCGGCCAGGCTCAGAGGTCGGTGCAAGTCTAGGAGCAGACCCTACCCTCTTTTCCGAGTATTCCACCATTTGTTCTCCTCTGAGTCACCTGTGGGTCCCCCGCCCTGCCCTGCCCTGCTCAGGGCGGATCTGTGGCAGGTCCACCAGGGAATCTGTTTTCAAATCTTGTCCGTTCCTCTGTGACCTTGAGCAAGCTTTTTTGCTTCCCTGTGCTTCCATTTTTCCCTTCTGTAAAATGGGTATAATAATTAGAACTGCCTTAACTCATCCTGAATTGATGACAAATACTGGTGTGGCTGTTCCTGGGGGGGGGGCTGCCTCCATCTAAGAGGAATGTGGCATGAATTCCCCAGTGTCACCCTTGAGATGGGAAGTAGAATGGTCCCCATTTCACAGATGGGGGAATAGGAGCACTGTTGCTGTCATAACTGTTATGTTGCATGTCCGACATCTCACTGTCCCACGTCTCCGCAGGTTGGACAGTCAAAAGTCGGACCAGCTTTAGCAAGATCTCCAGCGTCCACCTCTGCGGCCGCCGCTACCGCTTTGAGAACGAGGGTGAGCTGGCAGCCCCAGGCCAGGGTTGAGGGAGGCCCCCAGGGGTGTTCCTGGTGGCAGTTGACAAGCCTGCTCTTGTAGGTGACATCCAGCGTTTCCAGCGGGACTTCATGTCCCGCCTGTGGCTCACATACCGCCGGGACTTCCCGCCCCTCGCTGGGGGCTGTCTGACCTCGGACTGTGGCTGGGGCTGCATGTTACGCAGTGGGCAGATGATGCTGGCACAGGGCCTCCTGCTGCATTTCCTGCCCAGAGGTGAGGGGCAGAGGGGGTACTGCACAGCAGGAATACAACCCAACCACGTAGGTCAGCAGTGTTAGAATTGTTTGTGAACTAACAGTTTAAATTCATGTTAGCATTGTGTGTAAAGTAAGTTTTGTGGGGGAGGGGGGTTGTTAGAGTTATTTATCAAGTTTCAGGAATGTGAAAATTGTTAAACTTGGGATCTCAGGAGCATTAGAATTGTGTGTAAAGCATGAGTAAATGGGAACTGTGCCCCCCACACATTGGCACCAGTTGATTACGTACTTCATCTCCACCAGACTGGACATGGGCCAAGAATGTCGGCCTCAGCCCCCCTGAGCCGTCAGGGTTGGCCTCTCCCAACCGACACCATGGGCCTGCTCGCTGGATGTCCCCTTGCTGGGCCCAGGGCACCCCTGAGCTAGAGCAGGAACGCCGACACCGGCAGATTGTGTCTTGGTTCGCCGACCACCCCAAGGCCCCCTTCAGCCTACACCAGCTGGTGGAGCTTGGGCAGAGCTCAGGCAAGAAGGCAGGTGACTGGTATGGGCCATCTCTCGTGGCACATATACTCAGGTGAGGGCCGCCATAGGGGACATGGGAGCCATTGGGTACCCCCAGGAACTCAGACCTTTCCTCCTGCCCCTAGGAAAGCTGTGGAGAACTGCTCAGAGGTCACCCGCTTGGTGGTGTACGTTTCTCAGGACTGCACAGGTAAGGGACTGGGAACCAAGGTGATGGAGTTCTCACCCTCAGCCAGTCACTACCTCAGCTGCCGATTAGGACCCACCTTTCTCAGAGGCTGAAACAAATACTGGGTCAGAGGGATCCTTTGGAAAGTCTTCAAGGCTTACACTGGGAAATGCTCAGGATCCCTCCGCTCCTTCTGAAGGAAACTTCAGGGGCTGCTCCCCAAGTGACAGAATAAAGGACAGAAGGACTTCCTTCTCTCAAGTCCAATTAACTCTTACTCTGTAAATAGTTCGGACACGTACAAAAGTCTGGTCTCCTCTGCCTCATAGGGTTGTCCTAAGAATTACATGAGTCGATAATACAAGTTAAACCCATAGAGTAGTGTTTGTCACATAGTAAATATTCCCTATCATCCTCCAAATCAGCTTAGAGAGGGTCTTAATAGGAGTCTCCATGGGTTGGTATCAGGGAATCTACAAAAACTGAATTTTTATACAAAATTGTAGGGGTTTGGGGCAAGTTTCAATTTTCATGGAGAGTCATTGTCTTAGTCCATTCGGGCTGCGATAACAAACAGCACCGATTGGGTGGCTTATAAACAATAGGAATTTATTTCTCATAATTCTGGAGACTGGGAAGTCTAAGGTCAAGGTGCAGGCAGATTTGGTGTCTGGTGGGGGCCCACTCCTTTTGTTTTGCTGTGTCCTCACATAGCAGAAGGGGCAAACAAGCTCTCTGGGGTCTCATTTTTGTTTTGTTTCCATTGAGGTGTAATTGACTTACTAGTTTCAGGTGCACAACATCATGATTCGATATTTGTGTACATTGCAAAATGATCACACAATGTTTAGTTAACATTCGTCACTGTACATAGTTTTAAAAAATTGGGGGTTACCTCTATTATAAGGGCACTAATCCTATTCTTAAGGGCTCTACCCTCAAAATCCTAATCACCTCCCAAAGGCCGTACCTCCTCATGCCATTACCTTGGGGTTAAGGTGATCACAAATTTTGGGGGGACACTGGTATTCCGATTATAGCATCTGTGTCTCCAGAAAGCGTTGAGTGTACGTACTTCTTTGAGTACCCGCAAGGGAGGTGGGGGAGAACAGAACACAGTGCGTCGGACATGAGGAGCAGGGACGCACCGTCCTTCGGTAGAGGACCGCTCTGCACTCCCATTTCTGTACTGGCAAACCCAGGCGCCGAGTCAGTGAGGGCCAGTCAGGCCTGGGATTCTGGCTATATGTTCTTTGTCCAACTCTCAGGGCCTTGGGAGTGTCCACACCTGCCTTGAGGCCCTGGGATTATCTGGGAGAGTCTGGGGCCTCTGCAAAGATGTCCTTATCCACTGATGATGGGAGTGTCTCACCCCCCACCCCCAGAGATTGCTCAGGCGAGGTTGGGCCCCTGGGGATGGAGGGCCACACTCTGAAGCTTGAAGGGTGGTGAGAAGGTGACCTGCTACCCTGTCCTTCCAGTGTACAAGGCAGACGTGGCGCGCTTGGTGGCTAGGCCAGACCCCACAGCTGAGTGGAAGTCTGTGGTCATCCTGGTGCCCGTTCGGCTGGGTGGCGAGACTCTCAACCCCGTGTATGTGCCCTGTGTGAAGGTAGGTTCAGCCAGATTCCATCGTGCCTCTCTCCAGGAGCCCTCCAGGCTTTTGTCTGCTTGGGTTAGGTATACTTATGTGCTGCCTTCATTCCTTCATCTGTTTATCCAATAGTTAAGGGCACCTGTTAATGGGCCAAGCACTCTCCCAGCTGCTGGGAATTCAGATGCGAACAGGCAAAAATTTATGCCCTCTGGGATTAGACATTCTAATGGAATGACAGGCAGTGGGTTTGGAACCAAATAGACAGTTTTGGCATTACAACTCAGATTGTAAAGGAACCAAAACTAACACGATGAAGGTTAGAGGGGGGTGGCCGCGCAGCCTGGAAAAGCCCCACTCCTGCCAGGGGCACACTATGAGGAGTGTTCCAGGAAAAGGGAACGGCAAGGCTGGAAAGACCCTGGTGTGTCTGCACTCAGAACAAAGGCCACAGATCTCCCCATAGCCCACAGGACCCTGAACCATGTCCTTGACCCTTTCTTGACCTCATCTTCTCCCACTCTCCTCACTCATTCTGTTGCTGCCATACAGCCCTCCTCATTGTTCTCAGAACACACCTGCCTCAGGACCTTTGCACTTGCTGTTTTCCAAGATGCACTCTTAACTCCCCATCTTTGCTGAAACAGCCCCTCCTAGTGAGGCCCTCCCTGACTCCTCTATTTATAATTGCAAAACTCCCTCTTATCCCAGTGTTATCACCTTCTGACACAGAACTCACGGATCTTATTCCTTGTTCATCTCCCACACTTCAGCTCCATAAGGCGGTCCTGATCACCGGTATTGTCTGTCGTGGTCACTGCTGCCCTCAGGGCCCAGCACAGGCCTGGGCTTGCACTTTGGGCCTTGGCTAAGTGTGTGTTAACTGACTGCCTGATAGCACCTGCCCTGAGTCCTCAGCTTTGCCCATTCTCCTCCCTGCAGGAGCTCCTACGTTCAGAACTGTGCCTGGGCATCATGGGGGGCAAGCCGCGGCACTCACTGTACTTCATCGGCTACCAGGGTAGGCCTGCCCCATCCAGCTCATCCCACCCCACCCCACCTTACCCTTCCCTAGCCCCATTCACGCCTCCTCCCCTGCAGATGACTTTCTGCTCTACCTGGACCCCCACTACTGCCAGTCCACTGTGGATGTCAGCCAGGCTGACTTCCCCCTAGAGGTGAGCTGGGATCCCAGAGCGGGGTTGGGGGGCATGTGGAGGGAGCTGGGGTCCCCTAAACTACCCTCATTTGTCTGCCCCAGTCTTTCCATTGCACCTCACCCCGCAAGATGGCCTTCGCCAAGATGGACCCAAGCTGTACTGTGGGGTTCTATGCTGGAGACAGGAAGGAGTTTGAAACACTGTGCTCAGAGCTGACCAGGGTGAGCAAGAGGAGTGGTGGAGGGTTGAGAGGAAAGGGGCCGGGCTGGGGTGGGAGAGGAACAGAGTCCTGAGGTCAGCAGACCTGGACAGGCTGCTTCTAGGCTGTTATCAAGGTTGTCATCCTACCCACAAGCTACAAAGGCCCAGCTCTGAATAGACCCAAAAAAGGGACAGAATGTGAAGTTAGGGGCATTGCTACTTTGGCGGACAGCTGCACTCAGGAGCTCAAGTGGTAGGACCTCTCCCCATCTCTTGGCTCTACTATCCCATGAGGGCTTTACCCTTATGGTGGCAAAAGTTGGCACCTACTGCCTAGTTCAGTGGAAAGGGAGCCCCACTTTCACAGCAGAACTTCCAGGGCTGCTTTTCATTGGCTGGTCACATGCTCTTCACTGAACCAGTCACTGTCCCAGGGAACAGAAGGTGCTGATTGTCTGGCCTGGGCCATTGCCCTAGAGGGATGGGAGCTGAGTTCAGGCAGCACCTTTTAAATACTCCTATACCTGATAGGCTAGCTATGCATGCAGGGAAGTCACATGGCTACTGCTTTTTTGAGCTGCTCTCCCTCCTCCCATCAGGTCCTCAGTTCTTCCTCGGCCACAGAACGATACCCCATGTTCACCCTGGCTGAGGGCCATGCTCAGGACCACAGCTTGGACCACCTCTGCTCCCAGCTCTCCCAGCCAGCTTTGCAGCTTCCTCGAACTGGGCGGCTCCTCAAGGCCAAGCGCCCAAGCTCCGAGGACTTTGTGTTTTTATAAAGGGATGGGATAGGGGAGAAGATGGAACAGACACTATTTATTTTTTTATTTATGTCACACTGGGTATAGGAGCTTATTGAACTTTGGTGGTGATGGGACTCCCCCTTCTCACCCCCTGGATAAAGCAGCTGAGACCAGCCCTGGAAATCTCCAGGCTGGGGCCATTCAGCCAGGGACAGCCTGCAGGCCCGCCTCCCACCAGCTGGGCCCTCGTCACAGGGCAGAGGGAGTGCGGGCTCCTGGGCAACCACTCAGGGCCTGACTCAAGTACTGTAGTTTGCACTGGACTGCCTGTGCCCATCACTGGTCTCGAGGCCCCTGTCCTGCCAAGGGCTGGTGGCCATGGGGAACTGTGGCTGCTGGGGGCTAATAAAACTGTTTGACTTGACTTCAGCTATGGCTGGACCCAGCACGTAAGAGATGGGACCCAGTGTGTGTCTAAAGGTGACGTTTCCAAGTCACCTGGGGAACTTGTTAATGGGCCTCACCTTCCACATCTGTAAGATGGGAATTTTCCCTTGCCCACAGACATGCAGCTCTATACAGTCAACAAGAGGTTGATGCATTCGGGGGCTTAATTGTAGGGAAGGAATCTGGGGGACCCTGCCTGCTCCATCGTGCTCAGGGGCCACTCTTGGGCCCCTGTTGCTTCCTCCGTTGCCGGCCCACCAGGCGGAAGTGCAGCCGTTTTGGATTGAGGCCAAAGGCCTGCAGTCTCTGATGGCTGAACTTGTGTCCACCAAGTGTCACCGTGGGGCCCAGGAGACGAGCCTTCTTGCCCCTCCTTTGCCTCTGGGGGGCTGGCTTCTCAGTGGGTGACACAGGGTCCGCCTCTTCCTTTGCTGGGGGGCTCTCAGGCCAGAGCTGCTTCCCACAGGCCCCATCAGGTGCCAGCAGCTGCCCCTGCGGGCTGGCTTTGTCTCTCTGTGGCTTCCCTGTGGCTTCCGTGGGTGTCTCTGTCCTGGGGGAGGAAAGTCAGGGCTCAAGCCGGGCATGATTAGGCCCCTTCCTGGTACACATTCCCCATTTTACAGATGAGGAAAGGAGAGGAACAGAGAGATGACAATGCAGCAATTCAAGGGCCTACCTGGAATTCAAACACCAAAACCAGGGTTTTTTTACGGAACCCTGACACTGGACTGTGTTACAGATAATTCTGGTATTTGAGCCCAGGCCTACACTAAGCTATTCACATAAATTAACTCATTTCAGCTTAAAACCAACTCTCTGAACTCCTACCACCCCTGCTTTATATACAGACCAGGAAAAAACATGGTAACAGTAGCTAAAACCTATTCAGCATTTACTATGTTTTAAGCACTTCTAACAAATTGATTCACTTAATCCTCAAAAAAACCAACAAGAAATGATCCGTCTTTATCTCCATTTTATAAATGAGGAAATGCCCTCGAGGGCAAGTGACGGACGCCCAAGGTCACACAGCTGTAGCCCAGCTTTGAATCCAGGTCTGAGAGGGGAGGGCACTCCCAAGGTCATGCAGTAAATGGCTGACATGCAAACCCCTCCGGGCCTGGCAGGCTCCCCAGCCCACCTTCCCCCAGCCAGTGACACTCACTCTGGGCAGAGCGACTTGAAGATCTGCCTCTTTTTCCATGAGTTCTGGGCCTTCTGGCTATATGCCCTCTTGTCCTGCAGCTCCTCCTGCTCCGACCTGCAGGCGCCCAGTGGACATGCCTGTCACTGGGTGCTCTGGGGGGGTGACCGTGTGTGCCTGCCCACCCTTTCTCCTGACTGCCTGGCCCGCCCCACCCTGTCACCTGTACATGCAGGTCTTCTTCAGGGAGCACCACCTGTTCAGCTCCTTGTCGTCAGCAGCAAGGATCTGTATGGAATGGGAGGGGGTGCATTAGCCTGGGGGGAGGTGGGGAAAGGGCGCTGACCCTAAGGCTCAGTTACCTCATCACTCAAAGCAGGTAATGCTAGTACCACTTGGCAGGGATGTCATGATGATGGGAGAGATCGGATTTCTGTTGAGGGCAATCCATGTTTCTTGTGGAGGACATCAAATGGGAAACACTCAGAAAAGGGTTCTGCTCCAAGTCACACAGCCAGGAAGTGGCTGATTACAGATTCCAGTTTGGGTCTGGGGCCCTGGAGCCCGCACCCATTCACCACGTCCCAGCAGCCTCAGGGCAGGGGTCTCTATGCCAGTCACCAGATGTGCTAATTATAGATGAGGCCAGGTTCCCATCCCCCAGGCTCCTGCCTCCAGGCCTCCGTTTCCTCATTTATAAGGTGGGCATCCCCTCAGAACCTCCTGGAATATCATTGAGAAGACTGAGTGAACGCAGGTGATACGAGCTCAATAAACACTGGCTGTTTTTACTGACCATGAAGAGTGGAGCACCCACGCCATCATGGCTAAGGGACATGTGCCGTTCAAAGAGCCACACAGTCGTTTCAGCCCCAAAGCCACGAGGTGGGAGCTGTTATTAGGCCTGGTTTTATAGATGGGGAAACTGAGGCACTGAGCCTAAAGTCACATGTCCAAGGTCTCACAGCTGGTAAGTAGCTAAGCCAGGATTTGAACCCAGGCCATCTGGTTCCAGAGCCCACCTAGTCTTAACGGCCACCCTGCTGCAGATATATAGTAACAGAATTAAAGACAGCTGATCCCTGAACAACACGGGTTTGAACCGCACGAGTCCACTTAAATGTGGATGTTTCAATAAATACAGTAAATGTTTTTTTCTTTATGATTTTAACATTTTCTTTTCCCTATTGTAAGAATATTATATGTAACATTATAACATAAAATATGCGTTAATTAACTGTTTAAGGTATTACTAATGCTTCTGGTTAACAGTAAGCTATTAGTACAGTAAGCTATTAATACGCAGATGCGGAACACACAGATACGAAGGGCCAACTATAGTTGAGTTTTTGGGGAATCAAAAGTTATACGTGGATTTTCAACTGCACAGGGGTCGGTGCCCCTAATCCCCATGCTGTTCAAGGGTCAACTGTAATATTTATAAGGGGCTGTTTGAAGCCCCCCGTCTCACAGAAACCCTGAGGCAGGAAATATTATTAGTACTGCCATTAGCACTATTCCTGTTCTTTTCGAGATGAGGAAACAGGTGCTGGGGCAGCACCTGCTGGCTTGTGCTACCTCTTACCTACTGGGCATCCCCCAGTGTCCCGAGCCCACTGGGAGTCCTACCTCCTCGGTGCTGAGCCCGAAGTCACAGGGCACCACGGCGCGGTACTTGAAGCGACAGGGCAGGTCGTCGATGACATCCTCATAGTCCAGCCGGTAATACTCGTCCAGGTACTCCTCGAATGTCTTGTCCTCTGCATGGGGAGAGCCGGGCTGCTGGGGTGAGCCAGGCCCTGTGGCACCCCCGCCTGCCTACTGCGTGCCCGCCCGCAGCCTCACCAGGGTTGAATACGGGCTTTTTCTGCCCCACAGCAGCAGCAAAAGGCGACTTGCGCTTTTTCTTGCCTGTAGAGGGGACCTCAAACTTCTTCTTCCGCGGCTGGCTGGGGTCATAGTCAGCATCCATCTGCCGGGCACGCAGGTCAGGCCAGCCCTCAGGGCCCCTGGGACCCTCTAAGGCCCCGCCACCCCCCTGCGCATGGCACCTACATTGAAGCCTGGGTCCTCACAGTGCAGCTCCTGGGGGCTCCAATCTCCACCCTGCTCCTGTCCAGCCCATGCGTCCCAGTTCCAGTCATCTGGTTCCAGAAGACAGACAGGAAGTGGGGGGCTCCAGGGGTTCAGGGTGGGATCTCAGGCTTTAGGCCCAGCATTCCCACCCTAGCCCGGTGACCTCACCTTCAAGCCCTTCCTCTTCCTCAAATCGCGGCTTCTCCTCTTCCATGGTGCCATAGTACTCGTCCCCGAAGCATTTCTGCAAGGTCGGGGGGCCAAGAGGGTAAGCAAGGCCCACTCCCCTCAGTCAGCTTTCCTCTGGCACCACACATGGCTCCCCAGCACCCTCTCAGAATGCAGCTGCTGATGTGGGCCTGACAAAGCGCGCCAGGGACGCCTCTAAGACCCCACCCCCACGTGTCCCCATCACTGCTAAGAACCCGGAAGGTTATAACCATACATTTAAGTGCCTGCCACTAAACTGGGGACTTCGAGAGGGCAGGGACCGCTGTGCTGTCTGGTGCTTGGCATACAGTAGGTGATCAACGAATGTTACACTGGTTCTTGCTACTCCATGAGCTCCAAGAGGGCTGACACTGTATTGGGCCCTTACTGGAACCCCAATGCCCAGTGGGTACCTAGCAACGGCAGGTATTGCTAATCAAGTCATTTACTGAGCACCTACTGCATGCCCAAAGCTGGCTGCATCTCGCTGCATATGTACAAGCACACTGACACAGAAACTACCTCCATTCTATTGAGAAACTGAAGCTCAGGAGTGAGAAGCTTCTGGAAAGTGAAGACTAAACTCGGACTACACAACACCCCCCCACACACTCTGGTTTTCACATGGCCCACCTATACATCCTCAGTCCCCTTCGCTGACCTCCCAGACACGGTCAGGGGCCTCTTTGGGGTTCCCGCAGTCCCCACTGCTTCCCACACACAGCCTTGTCACCTGTTTCTATGGCCTGATGCTATGTTCCCACAAGTACAAGAAAAAGCATTAATGACGTAATGAATGAGTTTAAAGGAACTACAGCAACCCACTGTTCCTTGAGCATTTACAGCTAAACTTTTATGTGTATTCCTCTCCAGCTATCTTTACTACAGTTCTGAGATAGATGCTATGGTTAGACCACTTTACAAAGGCTCAGAGAGGTCCAATCACTTTTCTGAGACCACACAGCTGGGAAACGACCAGATTCCAGAGCCACGCTCCTGAGCACTGAGCTGCATGACCGGGCCAGGGTGTAGGGGCCACACCTGCATAAGTTGGTCATGCTGGGTGGGGTCGAAGTCATCCTCGAGGTCCCGCTCCTCAAAGCCCAGCGTCCTGTTGCCCGTAACCTGCCGCAGCTTCTCCAGTTTGGCCAGAATCTCCTTCCTCTTCAGGTTCTTCAGCTGTTTGAGCTCCTCCTGCTTTTTCGCCTTCTCCTGTGGGTGGCAGGCCCGGGGGTAGGGAGAGGGAGGATATAGGCTCTCCCCACAGGCTAGGGGGCCCACCCAAACCCACCACCCCCACACTCACCCTCCTCTTTCGCTCCCGAGTCTCCTCCCTCCTCTCCTTCCTGCGCTCATCCTTACGGCGCACAGAGGACGTGATGCTCCGAGGGTAGGTCTTGACCTGTGGACCACAGAGATGATTCTGTTATCTCCTGGCCTGGGCCCCACAAGCTGGCTCCTCCCAAAGCCCCGCCCTGGCCACCCACCAAGGCCGAGTCCGGCTCCTCAAAGCGGAAGTTGTATTTGTGCTCGAAGTCCTCCTGCTTCTTCAGAAACAGCTCCCCCTCATCTGAGGAGTCTTCCACAGCCAGCTGGACTGGGGGGCCTGAGACCCTGAGGGATGAGATGAGATGGGGCTGGCATCAGCCGAGCTCCTGTATACCAGCCATATTAACTCAGTCCTCTCAAGAACGACACAGTAGCGTGCCACCACTAGCCCCACTATACAGATGGGGAAACAGAGGCACCAAAGTCTAGCAGCAGGGTCAGGATTTGAACTAGTGCCACCTGGCTCCAAGAGCCCACACTCTGCGGCCCTTCACAGATGACTAACCCTGCTCCCATCTGGGTGAAAAAAGTAAACACCTGTTACCCCTTGCTTTCTGGCCAGCATTGGCTCCAGGGCCCTGGGGGGGGGGGACATGGCTGCTCACCCTTCCTCCTCTTCCTCCTCCTCCTCCTCCTCTCCCTCCTCCTCATAGCGTTTGTTGAGGATATAATCCCGTAGGAACTGCTCCCCTTCATCCAGTTCTGGGTTGTTCCAATATTCCTTGAGGTGAGTCTGGGGGTGAAGCAGTGACAGGACCCACGTTATAGACTTGCACACAGGGAAGGCAGACATGCGTACCAAGTGGATTCAAGTGACAAACTTCACAGCCAGCCTGTAAAGTAGATGGGAGGCAGTATCCCCATTTCACAGAAGTAAAAACTGAGGCCCAGAGATGGGTGCACCCTATCTCCAGAGTATGTATACTTAGCTACCCTTTCAAGGATTGGTTTCTGGAAAAAGGTTGGTTAGAGGCAGGAAAGGCAATACAGTCCTTCAATGACTACTTGTGGAAACTCACCAGCTCTCTCAGGGTCTCAAGGTTCTGAATCTCCTTTTGCCCCTTCAGCCATTCGACATAGTCAGCATGGTCTTGGGCCTGGGGGAAGACCAGCGCTCAGGGTCTGCAGGAACCCCAGAGCCTGCTCCCTGCCACGAGCCCGGATCTAGCAAAGCCCCAGCACCCACCTTCTCCTCCTTGGTTTTGGCACGTTTCTGCAGCAACCCAGAGCTACCTTCTCCAGCACTGTTCTCATCCTCACTGTCCTCCACGAATGCCCGGAAGCTGCTCACACAAGAGAACAAGTCTCAGGAGAGGCAGGCTGGCCCCTGCCGACTGCCCCAAGATGAACCCCATTCACAAGCTCAGAGTACTTCTGAGACATAGAGAGCCTTATCAAGCCCATTTAACAGATGAGGAAACTGAGATATGGAAAGAACAAGTAACCTGCCCAAGAACACACAACCATTAAGCAACAGAACGGGATTTGAACCCAGGCCTGTCCAACCCTAGAGCCTCAAATGCTATCCATTTGGACACTCGCCCCCCCAGCTCACCTTTCCTTCAGCTGTTGCTGCTCCTCCACGTAACTTTTTGATGAGACCTGCTGCAGAGAGGATGCTGTGGGCCTCAGGCTCAGCCTCGGGCCCCTCAGCCCACACCCGGCCTCCACCCTACCCACCTGGAGTCTCTGATTGGAGGTCTCCCCATCTGAATTCTCCTCGTCGACATATTTGCTGTGCAAGGAAGGGTGGGGGCTTCAAAACAGACTCCCCACAGCCCGTCCATCCCAGAGGGGTGGGGAATGCTTATGAGCAACAGGTAGAAGAGCCAGTGGGGTACAGGCAGTCACCAAGGAGCCTGCTCTCTGAGGTTCCCTCAATTCTGGTGAGTCACTGGCTTCTTCCCACCCCTGCCCCTAAGCTCACCATGTGTCTGCCTGCTTTGGGAAGGTGGGATAGGGGGTGGTATGTGTTAAGCCTTCTCCTCACCCTTCTTTCTCCAAGATAACCTTCCTCTCATAGTCCTTCAGGTACATGGGCCGCACCTTCTTTTGCTTCTCGGCTGCCAGCTCCCCCTCACTCTCCGAGGACGTTGCTGCAGGGCCACCAGAAAACACCTGCCATCACCCACAACCCCCTTCCTTCCCAGGGAGAGAATCCCACTGGGCTGGGCTAGGTCAGGTAGAGGCTTAAAAGCCACCAGTTCCCTGCTATACAACAGGTATCACACCAGCTACCACTTGGCAGTAAGTACCTGGTGGTGATCATTCAGTGAGTAACTCATGTTCTGAACAGTACCAAGCACACCAAAGACCCTCTGCTAAGCACTTTTGACATGAAATGATTCCTTATATAGTCACAACAAATAATAAGGCAATGAGGAACCTGGGCCTTGGGAAGGAGCAGCCTCACACCTGTTCTCTGGTAGAAGGTGGCATCTTTCTGATAAATGCGGGGGTCCTTTTTCTTCAACAAGGAGAGAGTCCTGTAAAAGTCACGCTCCTGTTGGGGGTCAAATTCCTAGGGCAGAAAAAGGATTGGTGAGAGACTTCAAAAGAGGGGGGGGGTAGTAAGGAACTGGGGCAGGTGGACTAAGAGGGTGTTGGAATTAGGGTGGTGGGAGGGGTAAACATTAGGAGGAAGGGGGATGCCACTGGGGAGAAGCTGGCGAGGCTGGGTGAAAGTGGGAAAAGGGAGGGCAGGCCACACCTAAGTACAGGGTAAGAGACAGAAGTAGGTAGTGGGGCAAAGGGAGGGTACTTCCTGGGACAATGGATTGACATGGGGAAGGTGGGCAGAGAGAGCACATAGTGAGCAACAGGAGGGGCTTGGCTGCACAGTGAGGCGGGAAGATGCAGCAGATGTGGGGAGCAACCCCATGTGGCAGAGATGTACCTCTTCCGGGACAGAGTAGGACACAGAAATGGTTAGATTCTTGGAAGAGTAAATGGGGGACAAAGGGGTCGCACAAAACACATCAGTATGGGCAGATGGACCCTTGGCGGGGGAGGGGGACGAGGGGGATTTGGCAACCCCCCTGGGGAAGGGAAGGGCGCTGTCCCTCATGGGATTGGGGACGGGGTTGGACGCTCCGGCAGGAAGCAATGGAGTTGGGAGTTAACTACCCCCTGAGGTAGGGGTCAGGATACGGTGGGGGGCTTGAATGCCTCCCGCACGTCCGGGACCGGGATGAGGAAGCTCACAACGCGCTCGTCGCTGGAGTCTGACTCGGAGCTGGAGTCGTCGCCGCCGTCTCGGTCCCGGTAGCGATCTTTCACTGCGGGGCACAGACGGGAGCCCCCCCAGATCAGCTTGGGGGGGACCAGATCAACACCCCCGCTCCCCGACGACCTGCAGCGCCGGCGCTATGCGCGCATGCGCCCTGCACTCACGTCGCTGCAGCTCCTCGCGTTCCCGGTAGCGGCCATACCGCGCGGCGAACGCTGCGTTCACCCGTAAGGGTGACGGCCCGCGCGACTCCGGCATGGCGGCTCTGAGGTCCATTGCGCACGCGTACCGCGAGCACCGCCCCTCACAAGGAGGCAGGTCTGCTCTTGGCCCCGCCCAAACGCGAGCTTTAAAGAGGGCGGAGACTCGCGGGCAGCGCCTAACCCCACCCCTAGTTTTTCCGGGATTCCTTACGCCCCTTGACCGCAGTCCCCACCCACGGATTACGCCTCAGCGAGGAAGGCTGCTGCCACCGCCCACCCCACCCAACCCCCGGAGCTCCGGCACCCAGCTGACATCTGGGGGCCCTTTCTCCACTTGCGGTTTCCTGCCTCCCTTCCGTTCCGACAGCGCAAACCGCTGCTCCACCTAGCGCACTCCCCCGTGGTGCCCTGACAATTACCACTCTCTCCCCTTCCCCGAAGCATCCATGAGCCACGACCCCCGTGCCCACCGCCCCCACGAACGTCCTGGACGTGCGACTCTCCATCGCAGACTCAAAAATCAGAAGCCACCAGCGCTGTGATCATGCACAAGTCTTAATTTAATGGGTAAAAACATTAAATTATCACACACAACTTTTTTCCATAAAGCTTAATAAATAGAATCTTTTTTTAACATTGTACAAGAGACTGGAAAACAAAATATGAACTCATGCTACCCTTTTATTCATTTGGAACTCCCTCCACCCCCCATGCTTGAAAACAGTGTGCACACTTGAGGTCTCTCTCTGGGTACAGCCAGCCAAAATCGCCAGGTTCCAGGAGCCCTGGAAGCGATGACCTCACTCTGGAGCTGAAGCTTTAAACGCTCTGCCCTTGGGACTCATCTGCAGCCCCAGCAGTATGGGGCTTGAAGGAAACTGAACCGTTTAGGTGGCTGTTGACTGCTGGAGCCCTTCTCTGCCCAACACTTGATCAAAAGGGGTGAGAAAAACAAATGAGAAATGCCCCGTAAACACACACACCCCCCAGAAATCAACACCAATAAACCACAAACTGGTGCCCCTCCACCTTTGGCAGTGGGCAGGAGGAGCAAGAAGAGAAAGTGTTTCTTTCCTCCTTTATTGACATAAACCCCAGCTGGGTCCTGTTGCTGGAGTGGGTGGCCGCAGGTCACAGCGGTGCCACCGTGTGCCCTTGCAGTATGTCCATGAGATCCTGAGCCCCGCTTCTCCGTGCCAGCTCAAGGGGTGTGAGCCCCCTTGCATCCCGATGATGGAGATCAGACTCAGCAGCTAGGAATCTGACCACAGATCTGTGGCCCTCTAGCACTGCCAGATGGATAGGGAGCGCCCCAGTGTCATCAGGGGCATTGACATCAGCACCATGCTCTACCAAAACCTTCAGGGTGTCGAGGAATCCAGTGCGGGCTGCATCATGGGCTGGAGTGGTGCCAGAGGCATCCTGGACATTGGGGCTGGCACCTTGCTTCAGGAGCTCCAGGGCGATGGTGGGGCTGCCAAACATCATGACCTGTGCGAGGGCAGAGTGTAGGGGGTCCTTAAGGGAGAGGTTCCAGGAAAAGGGGTCACTGGAGAGAGGGGTCATTCACAAATAGGGAACAGCAGAGAAGAGGTCCTCTGGAGAATGAGGAAAGCCCAGGGAACACAAGTCCTTGAGGGCAGCTGTTTGAGACCCCAGAGAACTAGGTCTCTTAAGGAATAGGGACCCCCAAGAAACTGGTCACTCCCCTAAAGATAAGACATCCCCCGAGGGAATAGCCCCTATAGGAACTTTCAAGGAACCTTAGAACCTCCCCCAAGGAACCAGAGAATCCCCCTCAGAGAAGGGAAATTACCAGGAAATATAAACCCCCCTCTAGGAAATTGGCCTCATAGACTGAGAACCGTTTTCCCAAAGGACTTGACAACCCCCTCAAGGGAAAGGAGATGCCCAGGGAATCTGAAACCCCTTCTCAAAGGAATAGCCCCTCCCATATAATCAGAATGCACCCCTGAGCACCTGACCCCACAAGAAATGGGGTTCGCTTATAAAATGACTCGCACGGAATGGGGACTACCATGCAATCTGTAACTGTTCCTCCATTGGAACCTCACAGAATATACCAGAAATCTGAAAATAACCCAGGGATGGAGATTCCTGTCACCCCCGCCCCGCAAAGAAACTGGATACCTCTCAGATAATCCCTTCTTCCATCGATGGAATCCCCCCCCCCATAGAAGCCCAAAGAAACCAGAGCCGTCCCATGAAACCGGGATCCAAAGACGTTGAACCCTCACTCATGGAATAAGAACCTCTCCAGGGAAACCGAATCCCCGGCGCCCAGAGAACAAGGAATACTCTAGAGATGGAAAAACTTCCCCTCCCCCATCCTAACACCATCCACCACCCACCTACGAAAGGGGACCTCAGGGAGCAACGTCAGCCCAGAGATGGAGGACCGGATCCCAATTAGCCACCACTGGGGCCAGATTACAGGATCCCAGTTCTCGCTGCCGGCCGGCCCGGCCTCACCTGTAGTGCCGTCTTGCCGAAGCGGTTCAGGACGTCGGGATGCACCAGCTCGCGGTGCAGAAGGCGGCGCACCTCCTGCACGTCGCCCCGGGCCGCGGCCCCGCTCAGCAGGTCGCCGGCGCGGACCTCCTCCAGCAGCATATCGATACTGGCGGCCTGCGAAGCCCCCCGCCCCACCCCAACGCGGTCAGTACGGGGCAAACCACGGACGCTGGCCCGAACAACCCTCCGGCGGCGCGCCCGGCCTGAGCCAGGGTCCTGGCCCGGCTTGCCAGTCGGAGGCTCCGGTGCGACCCCCGCCCTCCAGGCGGGCTCCTCCCCTCTGTCAGCCGGTGGGTCGCGAGGGGCTGGGAGCTGGGCCCAACCCTCCGCCGCCCGCAGGGCCCAACCCGGCGCCCGCCCCTTGGGGGCTGGGTCTCCCCCCAACTCACCCTCCCTCCTCCTCGACGGGCGGGGTCTCTTCTGAGCCAGTGCGGCGGATGCGGCCGCCTAGCCGACCGCCGGGAGGAGGAGCCAGCGTGCTCGAGGCCCCGCCCCCTAACGCCACGGATTTGTTTTCTTATGAACTCGCTACCTAGTACCCCAGTCGCGTTGCCCGGGGTGCGACCTTGCGGCGCCCCGCCCATACATCCAGTGTAGCCAATGGCGACTCGTCGCCGAGGAAGTTTTGCGCTTTGGTATGGGCGGTGCCGCTCCTGATTGGCCGAGAGGCGGCGACCGGTGGACCGCCGGCAACGGCGGGGTTTTCAGTTTTTCAAACGCGCTTGGTGGGCGGGAAAGAGGGCCGGTTTAACTGACCCAAGGGAGAAAGGTCAGGGGTATGGTAGCGCGGGCTGCTCCAGGACCTCTGCACCTCCGAGGGAAAGGGAGGCAGGACTGGGGCCGCCCAGTCCAGGGTTCCACCATTTACTCGGTGATAAGCATTTATTCGCCCTTACGAGGCGCGGAGCGTTTTTTCATTCACCCAGTATGCAGGAACCGTTACCGGCGCTGGGGAGCGCACATTCAAGCACCTAAATAGTTTAAGATACCGTTAAACACCGTGAAGAAAATGAAACGGGAAAATGAGAGTGGGTGAAAGAAGGAATCATGTTCTGGCTCAGACTGAGCTAGCCCTGGCACAGCAAGTGCAAAGGCGAAGAGGAAAGTTCATGCTGCAGCTGCCACGTGGTTGAGCCTGGGAGGTGGTTCTTACAGAGGCCTTCATTCGAACATTTACTGAACACCTACTGTGTACTAGACGCCCAACTGTTAAGCGAGCCGGGCAGCACCTGCTGTGGGGCGTCTACGTTTAGGGCGAAAGAAGACAACAGTTAAGTCCTTTCAGAGTGGTAAACGCTAAGGAGCTGATAAAACAGGGTAAGTGATAGTCTCTTGGGAAAGGAAGGCCATTGAAATAGAGTTTAGGGAGGGCCACCCTGAGTCGGTGACATTGATTTGATACCTGAAGGTACGGGAAGGAGCCATGTGGGTATCTAAGGAAAAGCATGCCAGGTGGAGGGTACTACAAATGCAAAGGCCCTGGTGTGTCCAGGAAGAGCGACGTAAAGAGAAGGTGGCGGGAGGGGGACTGCAGGCTAGGCTTGTGGACTGCAGTGAGGATTTGACTTTTAACAAGATGGGAACTATGCGAGGGTGTGAGCAGAGGAGCCAGGATCTGACTTAGAAGTCATAGCGCCCTCTGGCGGCTATGAGGGGAACTGACTGGTGGGGCAGGGAAGTCCGGAGCCAAGGGACGGAGGTGAAGGCAGCTGGGCGAGCCCAGATGACCTATCACCAGGGCTGAGGAATAGATTTGTTGTTCACTCCCATCCCAGCGATTCAGTCCCTAGCATCCCCAGTGCCCGGCCAAGAAACATATACACAGTGGCTAAGTTCATCTTTTTAATGCCATTCTAAAACGTAGAGGAGTGGGCCTCTGGGCTCAGCAGCTGTGAAGGAGAAGGGGCTCCAATATCCCCTAAGGCAGGTTACTGGCAAGAAGGCACTTTGGAGGGGGCCTTCAAGCCCCTCCTCTCTTTCTTCATATAAAAGTGGAAGTGGGGAGTCCAAAGGCAGAAGGAGGTAGGGAGACCATCCCTCCCAGCCTGTGGGTAGAGGACAAGGCCGGGAGGAGGCCAGGTGCTGGGAGCAGGAAGCAAGAAACTGCTAAGCCAACCAGGTCCTGCTCACATACACCCTCCCCACATCCCCTGCCTCCCTTCCTCTAAAGTGTGCAGTCAAGGACTAAGGGGAGGGAAGCCCATGTTCACGCCCCCACCTCTTCTCCCTTCTAGCTGGTACGAAGCTGATAATCTGCAAGGAAACAATGGGCAGGGCCTGATTCAGAACTGGAGAAAGGGAACAGAGGGACAGTCCCCACCCTTCCCCAGCCCAAGTGCCCATGAGCAACCAACCCTGTGAGGATGTAACAAAATTAAGGATGGGGTCAAATATAGGGACTGTAACCACAGCAACAAGCCTATTTCTGGGCAGCAAATGGGAGTGTTATGTGTTCAGCCCCTCATCCAAAACCGGGAACTGGCAACTGCCATCATTTTTAAAACGGGCAAACTAAGGCCCAGGGTGGTATGGTGACAAAGATGGGGTAGGCCTGAGACCAGGCCTGTTGAGTTTTGGAGCCCTCCAAGCGACAAGATATCAAAGCCCCACAACCATCCCTTTCTTCTTGACCCTGTCGCCCCAGGGAGCTGTCTTACCACCACTCTGGGTGATGTAGCGGACCCAGGGCAGGGCCTGATAACCACTTTTCTCGATAATCTTCATGTATCGGACCTGGAAGGGAAGGAAAGGAAGTGGCCAAGGCTTGGGGTAGAGGGCTGGCTGGGGCCAGGGGAATATATGTGACACAACTTGAGAGAATGAGATGGCACAGGCTGGGAGTAATGATGTGACATGGCTTGGGGCAAAGATGTGGCATGGGCAGTGGGAGTGGGGGTAAGGAAGGTGGTCCAGGACAGTGGGAAAGAGATGGCATAGTGTAAGGAAATAGACACGGCAATTTTGGGAGGACAGGGTGGCACTGGCCAAGGGAATGGTGAACAGCTTGAGGGTGGGAAAGGGACCCAAGTGAATGAGCTAGTGGGGAAGAAGGTGGCACAAGGTAATAAGTGGAAAGAGAGGAGACCCAGGCCAGGGAACAGCAGTGACCTGAGAGACAAGAGATGGGAGAGAGGAGAACCCACAGAAGTCAAGGAGAAGAGCCACCCTGCCCGCTTCCCTCACCTGAATCCCAGAGACGGTGAAATAGGGGATCTCAAACTTGACCCCAATGGGGGGCCGGCCCTCCTCTTCTTCCTTCTCCACACTGGGGAGGCCAAAGTGGGCGCGCATCAGGTACTCCTTGCCCCCCTGAAGGCACATGGGGGTATCAAACACACCAAGGGGCTCCTCTAAGCCCCAGACCATCCTCACAGCAGCCCCTGGAGCACATTCAGTCTCAGCCCATTTAACAGAAAAGAAAGTAAAGGCTCCTGGCCAAGATTCACAGCCAAAGCTTCTGACTCTAAAGCCTGGTTGGGAGGGTGCTTCTAATGACCATCTCCCATTTTTCAGGCCCTAATGAACACCCACCCCCTCCCCAGATTCCAGGGTCAGGCCAACAACAACCCAGCAACCCAAGGATGTGGGTAGCATGATCCTGCCTATTTCACAGATGGGCAAACTGAGTCTCCATAATGGGAAGAGGAATTTCCAAGGCCATCCAGCTCAGAGAGGCAAGAGTAGGAATCTGAATGCAGGGCTGGTTTCCTCCAGAGCTGAGTAGGAAAGGGAGCTTAACCACCATACTGGTCTGGTGTCAAGCTTTATTACCCTCCCAAGGACAACCATGTGCATGCAGATGTAGCTTTTCCATTGGCTCTCTGCCTGGCCCTCAAGCAGTCGGGGCAGGTGCCCCCAGATCCCCGCCCTTCCCCAGTGCTCACCGGGAAAGACTTTATACTCCAAATCACAATGTTCTTCTCAGGCATGTACTTGGCACTGCCCACACTGGTCTTGAAGCGCGGGGAGTCAGCATCACTGGGGACCGGCACAGATATCTCCACGCTGTTGGCCACCGACTGCTTCTTAAACTGCCCCTTGGCCTGTTGTGGGGGAGAGAGCATACGGCACGAAGAATTTGCTCATGGATTCTGCAACTATGCACCAAACCCTTTCCGTGTGCCGTCTTATCAAGAGCCTCTACATCCCTGAAGTGGGACCACTGTCCTGCCCACTTTACAGATGAGGAAAACAGGTACAGAAAAATTAAGGCAGTTTCCTAGAGACACACAGCCAAGTGGCAAAGCTGGTCCACACCCATGAAACTCCAGAGACCCTGCCCTTGGTGCCTTCCATTTGGAAAGTGTCACACACCTTTACCTGGCTCAAAATGGCACCTCTCGGCCTGTCACAAAAGAGTTTTCATTTAAGAGCTGGCATTTATGGAGCCCCGGCCATGTGCCAACCACTTAGCCCTCTCACTGATTCTTTAAAGTAGGATCCATTCCTAATGTCCCTTTTCCAGCTGAGGAGACTGAGGCACAAAAAGAGCACTTTGCTCAAATCACATAGAAGGTAACTAGTACAGTAGGGATTCAAATTAAGTCTGCATCCTCAGCCGTCACATGCACTCCTTACAAATAAATGAAGTTACAATATATATCTAGAGCTGTGTGACATAGTACATATACCGGGGGTGCCAAAAAAATGTATACAAGTGGACACTTTGGTCAACGTTGCTCAAGTAGTAGTTAGCTGTAATTGGAAGTGTCTGGACACTGAAGGTAACCACTTTGAGCACCTCTTGTAATTGCAGAAGTCAAACGTGACTTGTATTCATCTTTTATTATTGGTATATATTAAGTATTACAATTTTAATAGTTTTTTCCTTTCTTAAAATGTGTATACAGTTTTTTGGCAGCCTCTGTGTATTTAGAGTTTTGTGATACAGGACAAGCTTTTAATACAAGGATTCTAAGTGTTCCATGTGTGGTAGCTAGGATTATGATTACTACTACTATTTATTCATTTGAGGAGGGATATTTGAGAAGTGGGATCAGGGGCAGAGGACATGGAAGTAAATAGGGGGCACTCTTCCTGAAATGCACTAGCTTTGATAGCCCCTTTCCCTTTCCTGCATGTAGAGATGGGGATACTGGGGAGCATCAAGACCCTTCCTGGTGACCATCCGCTCTGCAACCCAGCTCCCGAGACCTCAAGATCGGGGAATAAAGTGAAATCTAACAACACAGACTCCTGAGCCAGGTGGACCCAAGTTCTTAGATGAGTGACATCTTTGTCCCCTGGACCTCAGTTTCCTCATTAGTAAAAGAGGGCTAAACTATAAGCTCTGGAGAAGCCCTTGCTTGGGGCACCAGGAGACATGCACAGAGCTGTTTATGGCAACACAGACTGGAATAGCCAAGAACTGACAACAACCCAGAGAATGGACATAGAAGAGTCCCACGGTGGAATATTCTACAGCTATAGAAGTAGACGCACTACGCTATGACTCCCAGAATTCACCTTAAAAATCAAAGTTACATGAAAAAAGCAAGCCTGAGTCCACAGATATGAGGATCAGAAACTGGCAAAACAAAATATTGGTGGTTACACATGTGGGTGGCAAAATGATAAAGAAAAGCCAATAACTTACATAAAATTAAAGATCGTGACTACCTCTGGGCAAGAGGGGAGCAGGAATTGGGGGAGGGGCACGTCGGGGTTCAGAGGCTCTGGTCAAGTACATTCGAATAAGCTGGGTAGTTCATCATTATCATTATTATTATTTTTAATTTATTGGGGTGACAATTGTTACTGAAATTACATAGATTTCAGGTGTACAATTCTGTATTACATCATCTATAAATCCCATTGTGTGTTCACCACCCAGAGTCAGTTCTCCTTCCATCACCATATATTTGATCCCTCTTACCCTCATAGTTCGTCATTATTTAAATCATATAAATACACTATGTTTTTAAGAAAGTAAATATGTAAGTAAAACATACCAGACAGTGATAAGTAACAGAATTTAAAAAAACAGAGCAAAGAAGGGGGGTGGGGAATGCTAGGGGGATACCATTCTAAATGGGGAAATCAGGGAAGGCCTCTTTGAGGTGACATTTAAGCAAATAACTTGAGATGAGAAAAGGAGTCATGAGGATACCTAGGTGGGTGGGGAGCAGAGTGATCCAGGGATAGGGAATAGCCAGTGCAAAGGCCCGGGGATGGGATGGGGGGAAAGGTGCCTGGCATGTTTGAGAACCAGCCAGGAGACCAGTGTGGCTGGAAGGAAGTGAGAAACCAGGAGGGAGGTGGGAAATGAAGTTAGATCAGTGAGGGGGTAGGAGGACAGATAAAGCACTGTGATTAATTGTTCCCCTGGCCTACCTTGACCATGATTTCCACACGACTGTGGGAGAACTTCTCAATGACAGACTCAATCCAGATCAGCGGTTTGACCTGCAGACAGAGGAAGGGGGAATTGTGGGAGGCTCTGGGGTAAACTCTTGCTCCCTGCCATAGGACTTGACCCTGCCTCACCTGGGTGCTGAGGCGATAGGACATAAGCTCAAAGTCGCCATCAGGTGGGATGAAGGAGATGGTGCGATCATTGTCAAAACGAGAGAGTCGCACACACTGGTGAAATTTCACATCCTCCAGTTCCACAGACTTGTTCTTGCTCCCTGAAACTCGGAGCCAAGCATGCAGGGTGACCCCAGGACCCAGGGAAGGGTTCCTACCTCTACCTTCATCGCCCACTGCTACAATCACCCCCATTTTACAGATGAGGAAACAGGACCAGAGTGGCTAATTTGCCCAGTTACCCAGTTGGCCAGGAGCAGAGCTAGGATCTGAATCCAGCGAATATTTTAAATACGATGCTATCCTATCTCCTAGGATAGTCTAGAATGTCAGCCAAGTGGGCCAGGATTTATCTTTTTCACTGCTCTCTGTCCTTGCCCCTGGCACTCAATAATGAAGCCGCGTTTGCTCAATGAACCAGCCGCTGCACTGCTGGCCATGACCAGCAGAGGGCACGTGAAAGCTTATTTCAGAAGGGGCTGTAATTCTCTGGGTCCCCAGATACAGAGGGGGTCTCTGGCTCCTCCATGAGCCCCTCTCCAGACACTTACGGCCAGTGAGCTCGAAGAGCACGCGGTCATTGAGGCCGAGCCGCAGCTCTGGCATTCCCGACAGAAACACCTTGAGCTTGATGGTGCCCACAATCTCACTCAGCAGGACGCTGCCATTGGCATTGACCTGAAGATGCACGCACGGTAGGGGCAATTGGCAGAGGGTCCCCTATCCTTCCCCCAGGCCGTGGTCGGGGTGGGGTGAAAGTTTTGGGGCTCACCAGCAGGTTGACAGACTCTATGACGTCAATGAAGACTTCATTCTTCTTATACTTGATGCCCTCAGAGCGCCAGGACACAGCATTGGTGACGGTGGGTGGCACCCGCGACTTACCTGTCTCCAGCTTGTTGCCCTGCTGTGTGATGTACCTAGCAGGAGGCAGGGGGCATGAGCAGGTGGACCCAGCGACACGCCCCTGGCCCTCCCTGACTTCCTTCCACCTGTGACCTGCCCTGTGGCCGCCCATATGGCCTACTCACTCCTGCAGAATCTTGCTGTCGGTGGTCTGGGGGAAGCCGAAGTCCATGAGCTCATCGAGCAGCTCATAGACGATGACAAAGTTGTCCCGGATGCTCTCCTCCTCTAGCTCCTTGAAGTATTCAGAGAATACCTGGGGGTGCAGGGAGCAGACACCCACAGAGGCGCAGCGGATGTGAGGCTGGGTCCACACTGATCCAGCCATCCAGCCAACAAGCAATTATTGAGTGCCTAGTGTATATCAATGCTTGGATATTAATGGTGAAGAAAACCCACAGGGTCCCTGTCCTCACGGAAAAGTCTAGTGGGAAAAATGGACTGGTAACAGGAGTAATGTAATCCAACATGTTGGGTACAATAATGAGGAAAACACAAGGAAAGTAGGAGCCCAGAGGTGGGGAGGTCCAGGAAAACTTTCCGGAGGAGGAAATGGAAGGGCTCAGAACCACTGTTGTTTTTTTGTGGGCCATGGATCCTGCATATCTGACATCTGGTGACGTTCACAGACCCACCTCAGAATGAGATTTGTAAATGCATAAAATGAAATAGAATGGCAAAGGAAACCTGTTATACAGAAACATGACTAAGTTCATGAACCGTGGAGGTTTGGGAACCCCAAGTTAAGAGCCCCTGGGAATTAGTAGGCATAACCATAGCAGAAACCTGTCAATCATCAAGATTTGAACCACCCTCCAATCCTCATTCTGCTTCAATCTCACTGACCTTTCTATTCCTACCCCAGGGCCTTTGCATAAGCCATTCCGTCTGCCTGGGACACTCTTCCCCCAGCTTGCCTCACAGAGGGCTGCTTGTCAACCAGCTCAAATATTACCTCCTCAATGAGACCCCCTCCCATGAGTGTCAGGCTAAGGTGAGATTAACATCCCAGTCACTGATTTAATATTCTCCTGTTTGATCTCCTTTATGCCTCCTCAGGACAGACAGGGAAATGCATAGCTGTGTCTTCTCATTGTCTGACAGAGAAAAGATAAACCAATATTTCTTGCTGGGTGGGGGGGTGGGAGATGAGGGTAAGGGGGAAAAATATTTCTTGTTAAAAAGTATTGACTAAGCACTTTCTCAGTCATTGAGAATGGCACATAGTAAGCACTCAATAAATCATTATATGATTTTATAACATCAGTGATAAAGCTAACAACACCAAACCTTTATTGAGCACTTATTGTATACTGAGCACTGTTTTAGGCATGTTAGAGGTATGAATTTGATTAATTTGTACAACAACCCTGTGGCAGGACTTGTTGTAACCCCCAGTTTAGAGGCATAGAGAGAAGTGACTTGCTTAAGGTCACACAGCCAGGAAGTGGAGGGAGCTGGGATTGGAACCCAGTTCCCTCTGGCTCAGATATGAGCACTGACACCCTCTCAATGACCCCCTAGATCCCTGCCCTATAGAGAGAGATGATCCCATAGCAGCTAGTGAGAACACAGAGTGATGGGGCTTTGATGGGGGCACCCCCAGGGAGGTCAGGCAAAGCTTCTTAGGAGAGATGGATCCTGAAAGAGGCAGGCAAGACAGGTGGACAGACAGACCAGGAGGCCAATGGGAGGCCAGGACCTACCTCCACTGTCTTGTAGAGGAAGGAGTACACGAGTGAGGCATTGGAGTTCTTCAACGTGGTGGCCACCACTGTGGTCAGCGAGGTTAAGAAAAAGGTGCCATTTGGGAAAGGGATCAAATGAACACAGATCCTGAACCCTCCACCCTACCCCCACCACCTCCCCCATCTCTGCCTATCTCCACCCCACTCTTGCCTGAGCTTCCACCGATGTGCGATACAACTGCTGTCCTCAGCCTACCCTCTCTGGGTCTAAGCTGCCACCACCCTAGGCCCCCATGGATCCCACTTGTAGCCGGATACAGTAGAGGTTGCTGTATTTGATCCACAGGAAGTGGACCCGACCATGGCTCAGCAGTGGGGCCAAGGCGCCCTCCTCCTCCCGCTGCATGAGCAGAGGCATGAAGTGCTCTATCTCACTCATGGCCACATCGCCCTTGTAGTTGCGGCTGATCAGGGGCTAAGGGTGGGCAGAGAAGGTCCAGTCACCACTAGGATCCCAGGACCCTCCACCCAGGGGCATCAGAGTGCCTGGTTCTGACCTTACTTCCTGGCCGAGGGGCCTGAGCAAGGCTCTGCCTCTCTGCATCTCAGTTTCCTTCTCTGTGAAATGGGTACATGATAACCACAGCTAATGTGTCTAGAGCCCTCACTGAGGTCCAGGTCCTGTTCTACTAAAGACTGGATGTTTGCTTGCTGATTAAGTTCTCACCACAACCCTGTAAGGTAGACATGTACACATGGGAAAACTGAAGTAGGAACCATAGTAACTGGGAAACTGGGAGATGAACCAGGGTGCCCTGGCTGCAGAATTCCTGCTCTTGCCCAGGACTTCACATGCACCAAACCGGTGAGGCTGGGATAAAAAAAGGAAAGGAAGGATGAAAGGAAGGAGAGATTATAGAAAGAAAACGAAAGACTATAGAAAGAAAAAAGTAAAAGAAAAAGTAAGATTATGCCAAACAGAAAGAAAAGAAAAAAGGTATGCCCATATATCTCTTTCAGCTCATACAGACCTGTCTGGCAGGCAGTAAGCAGTCAACAATAATAGCATCCACTTGGTAAGGTTGTTTAGTCCGGTGTTTAGAACAGGGAGGGCACACGGCAGGTCCTAAAATACCTTCGCTCTTACTATTATTATTATCAGGAATATTATTTTCACCACCACTGTTATTATTGTTATTGAATGACAAGATGAATGAGAGAAAGGGACAGGCAACCCCCTCAGAAAGGGACAAGGCAACCCCAAGGGGGAATTAGGGTCTCCCTGCCCCTGCTGTTTTCCCCAAATATTAATACTGTGGATGATGATAGTGTAGAAATAACGATTTCTATCTTTGACCGTCTGATATTTGCAGCAGGACTACTGTGCTAAGTGGTTTACACGCATCGGGTTGTATTAACTGTTGTGGCGTGGGAAACTCTGTTATTCCCATTTCCAGGGATAGGGAGACTGAGACTTAGAAAGGCAAAGCCCCGTGCCTCAGGTACGCGGCTAGGAAACGGTGGAGATGGGATTGGGCCCGGGACTCCCCGGGACTCCCCGGGATCGGTGGAGGGAGTGGTCGCACGCCCCAGGGCTCTCTGGGGCCTTCCTGCCTGCCCGGCCGAGCCGACCCTGGGTCCGGGGCAGCACGGCCTCACCGGTGCTTCCCCCCCTGCGCCCCGCCCCCGCGCCCAGCCTCACCTTGCCCTTGACGTCGAGGATGAAGACAGCCGAGGCAGACATGGAGGCGGCGGGCAGATCTAGGAGGTGAGGAGGGAGATCGGGAGACGACGGAGGCGCCGCTTCCTTCTTCCTGCGGAAGCGCCCGCGCGCAGGTGAGCGCCCAGGTGAGTCTTAAAGGGGAGGCCGCCAGGTGAGCGGCGCTGTCGGCGCACAGGAAGAATGCGGGGCCTGGAAGGGGCAGGGCTTCGGAAGGGACCGCGGCCCTGCGTCCCTTTCCCGTCGCCCGCAGGGGTGCTGATGGGTGGAAACCCCAGACCGTCCATCCATGCGTCCATCCTTCCACCCATCCATCCATTTGTCTGATTCCTCCTCTGTCTTTCCCACACGCACGTCAGCCCCAATAGGACAGGGACTTTGGCCTGTTCATGTCTGTGTCTCCAATGGCCAGCACTAGGTGCTCAATAATATTTGTTCAAATCATTCATTCTTTCACTCATTCGTACAATAAAAATTTATGAATTATTCTTTCACTCAGATATTTACTCACTAGTACATTCTTTCACTCAGTGATAGGAACTGTGAGTTGCACTCCAAGTAGGACAAATGTAGCTGCTTTTATTATTATCCTAATGTTACTCTTATTCATTCCAAAAATATCTATAAGCTCTTACTGTTGACGTTAAGATGTTGATAGAATGTTGAAGAGATAAATGGTTATTACTATTATGACTATAATATTCAGTTAACAAACATTTATTGAGCACCGACTGTGTGCTGGACTGGGCATATAGAAGCTGCTTTCATTATGGTGCTGATACTGTTGATGATTCACACAGTGAGTATTTATTGAGCACCTTCTGTGTGCTAGGGATGGTGACATAGACAAAGCCACTCCACTGCTCTCATTCTAGGGAGGGCAACAGACACACAACATAAAAACCCTGGGCTTGCCCGGTGGCTCAAGCGGTTGGAGCTCCATGCTCCTAACTCCGAAGGCTGCCGGTTCGATTCCCACATGGGCCAGTGGGCTCTCAACCACAAGGTTGCGGGTTCAACTACTTGACTCCCACAAGGGATGGTGGGCTCTGCCTTTGCAACTAGAAACAGCAACTGGACCAGGCACTGAGCTGCGCCCTCTACAACTAAGATTGAAAGGACAACTTGACTTGGAAAAAAGGCCTGGAAGTACACAGTATTCCCCATTAAAGTCATGTTCCCCTTCCCCAATAAAATCTTTAAAAAAAAAAAAAAAAAGGAAAAAGGAAAAAGTCCTGGAAGTACACACTGTTCCCCAATAAAGTCCTGTTCACCTTCCCCAATAAAATATTTAAAAAAATAAAAATAAAAACCCCAAAACAAGGTGATCCCTGGAGAGGAGGGAGGAAGGGAATGATGAGGCAACTGAACTGGCAGCAGGGTTTGAGAGTGTGCATTGGAGAATGAATAAGGGGCTGTGGGCAGGGAGATCAGAGAAAGGGCTGGTATTTGAAAAACTTCCACTACAACCTAATGAGTCGGGACAACCCAAGAGAAAGATTCCAGAAAGATTCCCAGTGCAGAGCCTGGCACAAAGCTGGTACCAGTATTGTTTTTGTTGTTGTTTATATATTGTTTATATATGCTTGTTGAGCACATCGGCTCTGGAGATAGCTGCTTGGGCTCAAGTCCTGGGTATGCAGTGGACCAGCTGGGTGGCCTCGGGCACCTGGCCTCCTCTCCCTGGATCGAGTTTGCACATCTGCGAAATACAATTAGTATCTGCACGTTCTTAATTAAGTTATAGTGCAGCTTGCATGAGTTCTTACATGCAACTGATGTTTGGGGCAATGTCTGGGATGTAGCTGACACTTAATAATGTTGTTATTATTTGCTATAATTATTAGTATTTACTATATGGCAGTTAAGAGCATAGGTGCTGGGTTTGAATCCTGACTCTACTGTTGACTGTGGAGTATTGGGTTAGTGATTGCACCGCTTGTGCCTCAGTCTCCCCTTCTGTTGAATGGGCATAGCAGACGTGGTGCTGCTGCCACAGGCTATGCTCGCTGAGTTTCTGGGCATAACTCACGCCTGGCACAGTGCCTCTTCTCCCTGCACATCAACTACTGTGGACCCCGTTTCCACTCCATGACTGTGTGATGTGATCTGCAGGGAAGTTTGGGGGAGGAGAGAAAAGGGAAATTCAATCTCAGCCTGCCTGGGACAAATCCTGCTTCACAGAGCCTCCTGCAGGCCTTCAGGGGAGGACATTCAGCTCTCCCAGGCCTCATTCCTCCTTCCCCAAAGCCAGCTCCAAACCTTCATCAGCCCCTGCGGGTGGAGTTGGCATCCCTGCAGGGGACTTGAGGGAGGGAAGGGAGAGAGCTGCGGCTCTCAGAGCTGCCCATTCCCCCTCCACTGACATCTGTTATTGACAATAACAGGATAACCACAGCAGTAGTGCACATTCGTTGGGCACTTAACTTCCAGTACTTCTTCATGTCTTTTTTTTTTCTTTTAAGTTTGTTACTTTTTGCTGTCTTTGACTCTGGTCTTCCCAACTATGGTTTTCCTGATAGTGCAGGACCTGAGAGGAAGACCTGGTCTTCTTACATCAGAAGCAGATGAGGCAGGGAGAGGTGAAGCCACTTGCTTAAGGCCACACAGCCTGGAAGGAGAGTCAGGATTTGAATCGGAGTCTTTATAAGCAGGGTCCCAGCCTTTACCCAACTCCTCTGCTGCATTGTGGGGTACAAGTATTACTACGACCAGCAATAGCTCAGGCCTCTGTGGGGTTCACTATACCCAGGTGCTGTCCTCACGGTCTCCCATACTGGAACCCCTCCATGGAACAACACTGAGAATTAGGGAAACCTATTATCGTCATTTGACAGAGAAAAACTGAGGCTCAGTGAGTGAGCGACTTATACAAAGTCACCTGCTAGCAGTGGCAGAGCTGGAATTCTAGCCCAGCAAACCCCAAGGTTTTATGCTGGCTCTGCCCAGAAGAGGGATGTCCTCCACGATCCTACCAGTCCTAAGCTCAGAAGGTGACTCGGGGGTTTCACGTGTTGCCAGCCCCAGCCCTGGAATCACTATACCTCACAAGGGCCCTTCTCCTGGGGCCCTGGGATGTTTTCAGGCAGTAAATAGGACGCAAAAGCTGGGGCCAGGCGCCCTGGAATCTGAAACTCAAGACCTATTTGGCTGAAAAATTTATGAGCCCAAAAGCTTCAGTAGGGTCAGAGAACAGAGCTTCTCTGTGTAAGCAGCTGGCTCGCCCCAGCTGCAGCTTCCCCTGTCCCAAGGGCCTGTAGCCTTGCCCCAGTTCCTCCTCTGTGCCTATAGCCTGCCCAGCCTTCCCTCAGGGTCCCCGCTTCTGGGCACCCCATTCAATACCTTCTCTACACCACTAAAAGGGTCGCTCTGAAACTCACAGCTCTTGCCACCCACCCTCACTCTCTCATCCCCTATGGCTCCCCATTGCCCAGAGCTGCCCTGCCTGGCACAGTTAGACCCCTGCTGACCTCCCCCACGAGGCACCACTTGAACCCACTGACCCAAGACACACTGACTTCCCTAATGTCAGTTCTTCTCTGTCCTGTCTTTCCTCTGGCACCTGACCGCTCACTGCACATCTGGCCCTTTTTGCTTTCTGTCCCTCGTTCGCACTCAGCTCTCAGGCGTCTGCTTCACACAGGCGTCTGTCTCCGTTCTCTGAGCTCCCCTGCCACGTCGAGGTCAGATCCCTCCTCTGGGCTTTTCCAAGTGTCCCCTGTCACCTGTGTTACACCTTATTTTTTAAAATCTATTTTTAAAAAACTTTTATTGTGGTAAAATATACATAACATATACCATTTTATTCATTTTAAATGTACAGTTTTGTGGCATTAAGTACATTCCCATTGTTGTGTAACCATGCCCACCATCCATCTCCAGAATTTTCTCAGCTTCCCACACTGAAACTCTGTCCATTAAACACTCATTCCCCTCCCCCTCCCCAAACCCTTGGCACCACCATCCACTTCCTGCCTCGATGGATTTGACTCCTCTAGGAACCTCCTATAAGTAGATTCATACAGTATTTGTCCTTTTGTGACTGGCTTGTTTAAATCTATTTTTTTGAAATAGGGTTTTAATTACCCAAGAAACAAATAAATAATTCCTGTGATTAAAAAAAGGGAGAGAGAGCACACAGATCAGAAAATCTTGTCCCCTTCGCCGGCCCCACACCATCCCAGTCCCTCTAACAACCACTGGAGTGTTCAGATCTTTTTCTGTTTAGCTTCATGAAGGTGTGTGTGTGTGTGCCTGTGTGTATGATGTTTTCTCTCTCTCTCTCTCTTCGTACATGACTAAACACTAAACACCACTTGCTATTTTTACTCACCAGTAGGACATAGAAGCCCAGCTGGGCTATACTGGCAGGGTTGTGCCTGAGGGGTGTGGACCATGTGTGGGTTGTGAAGTCGGGCTCTATGCCGACCAACTGTGACTGTGGGTAAATTAACCTCCCTGTGCCATTTTCCCCAGCTAGAAAATGGTTGCAAGGATTTAAGGAAAAACACTTAATAAGGTGCCTAACCTCTCTGTGTCCCTTTCCCCAACTGGAAAATGGATATAAAGATTTAATATAAAGCACTTAATTCCTCCCCTAATGCTGACTAAGCTCCCTACAAACATTAATTCTTGTTATAACCTGCAGAGCCACTTCCTTCTTTCTTAAATTATTTTAAAATTTTCCATTTTTAAAATGTAGCATATATATTAAGAAAGTCCAGTAACTCACAAACTGAACCCATCCGTGTAACCACAATACTGTTTCCAGTCCCCCAGAAGCCACCCCGTGGCCCTGCCAGTCACTACCTCCTGCAAAGGCAACTGCTGATCATGTTCTGGTATCATAGATTAATTAGTTATTCCTGTTCTAGAACTTCATACAAAGGTGTCTGGCCTTTTTCACTGGGCATAAGCTTGTTTATTTATTTTTTTATTCATTCATGCTGTTGCACTTACTAATAGTTAATTCCTTATTATGGTTAGATGGACAAGTTTGAACCACTCACCCATTGATGGACATCGGGTTGCTTTTAATCTTTGGCTGTTATGAATAAAGCTGCTATGAACATTTGTCTATATGTCTTTGTGTGTTTTTCTTTTCTTTCTTTTTTTTAAGTAGTTTTATTTTTCTTGGGTAAATACCTAGGAGTACAATGGCTGGGTCATTCAGTGGGTGCCCGTTTGACTTTATAAGACACTCCCAGACCTTCTTGCAAATGGTTGTGTCATTTTACATTCCCACCAGCAGTAGAGAAGAGTCCCATTTGCCCTAGATCCTTGACAACACTTGGTACTGTCTTTCTTTTTAGTTTTAGCTATTCTGGCGAGTGTGTAGTGGTATTTCATTAATTTTTATTTTTATTTTCTGATGATCCTTTTTATTTAGAAACTCTGAACCTCTTTGTTTTGATCAAGTCACATAGCCTTTCTTCAGCTTATTAAAAATATTCTACCTTAATTATAGTTGTATTTTTTAAATAACAAATAAATATATTGCCAGCTAGTAAAGACCTGGGGTGCTGGGTGTTGTATACCAACTTTCATCATCATTTCTCTACAAATGCTGCTGCTACCATCGGTGTCCTTATGCTCCCTCTTGCCGAAGCCATCAATTCTTCAGTGTCAGCATTTATGTTACTCATTTCATTGCTTTTCAGCCCTTATTAGCATTTGAAGATATCATACTTGCCATCAGTCCTTCGAGATAACTACGGAGACTGACTCCTTTCACAATGACTGCGGCTTCTTGAGTCAAAAGTTTTTTTCTGGGTCCTGAGGATGTGGTTTGTTTATAAGTTTCTTATCTACTGAAACCATATTTGTAAATGTAATACTAGTGGATTTTAAGTTCCATTGTTTTCTCCACAGGATCAACTACAGAATATTCTTGCACATGTTTTGGTTCTTGCTACACAGTAAGAGATTTAACAATGGAAGGCGGGGCCCACCCAGTGGCTCAGGCCGTTGGAGCTGCCTTCTCCTAATGCCGAAGGCTGTGGATTCCCACATGGGCCACTGGGCTCTCAACCACAAGGTTGCCGGTCCAAGGGATGGTGGGCTGCGACCCTGCAACTAACAACAGCAACTGGACCTGGAGCTGAGTAGTGCCCTCCACAACTAAGATTGAAAGGGTAACAACTTGACTTGGAAAAAGTCCTGGAAGTACACACTGTTCCCCAATAAAATCCCGTTCCCCTTCCCTAATAAAATCTTTCAACAACAATGGAAGGCAGTTCCCACTCTGTGCTAAGTTTATGACTGTGCAACTTTGCAGAAGGATCTATATATCTGTCCAATACATCAACTCCAACCACACTGGGATTCATAGGGTTTGGGTATTTCTGCATTGCAGTTGTTGTAACAGTTTCCCATGGGTGGACAAAGGCGTGCTCCCAAGTCCAGATCTTCATGGTGCCAGCAGACTGAGAGATGTACGGGCCGCACAAAGAGGCAAACAGCGGTATTCCATTGAGTTTTAATTTGTATTTCGCTGATGACTTCATGTGTTTTATCTGTTGCATGGTATTCCCTCCTGTGACCCTACCATAGTGTTTATGCATTCCTCTGTTGGTGGACATGTATGTCTCCCTCATTTTTCACAGTAACTATCAAAGCTGCAGGTCACACCCTTTGGCATGGACTTCCAATGCACACATGCTTGCGATGGCAAAGAGGAATCGCACAGGATGGACACCATTTGGATTTTATTTAATCCTTCTGCCAGATAACATTCTGACCCACAGCATCTGCTCACCCGGCTTGATGTCAACCAAACTCAAATTCTTGCCAATGTGATGAATGAAACATGGCATCATTTAGTCTGTTCACTGGCATACAGTCAGCAAGCGCTCAATATCTATTTGACGAATGAATGGGTGGATCGATGAATGAAAGACGACTGCTCCTTTTGCACCAAACACATCAAGAGGGTCTCGCCTGAGCCTATTTGGGAAACAAAGGTTGAGGCCCCACCCCCTCCGCAGCCTGTCCCCGCCCCGGACCCCGCCCCAGCCCGCGTGGGGCTCCCATTGGAGAGGACGCGCAGAGCAGGCCAGGAGGGCGGGGCCCGGGCCGGGGCGGGGCGCTGCAGCGGGCCGAGCCTCCCGCCCTCCCGGGCTGGGGTCGCGCTGGCTCGGACTCCCCTCCCCGCCTGCCTTGGCCATGGAGGACGAGCGGAAGGACGGAGCCTACGGTAGGAGCCGCCTCTGGCCCACGGCCGCCTCTGCTGTTAGGGGGACCTTGGGGAAGGGGGATGTCTGATATCTTAAACACCCGCGTTGTAGTTGGGGCCCGGGCCTGCATCCCTCTCTGCGCCGAGCTCACCTCCCGTTTTCCCGCCAGGTCGCCCCGGGTCCTCTACCTGGATCCCTTGCTCTCCCTCGGGCTGATGGGCCGGGATGCATGGCGCATGCTCCTCCCCGGGAGGTCCGTTATCTGGGTGGCTCAGATGCCAGGTGGGGGAGGGGATGCGCGGCGACCGGGACTCCGAAAAGGAACAGGGCCCCAAACTCCTCCAACCCCTCTCCTCTTCCAGTCCTTTTTGTCCATTTCTTCCTCCTACTCACATCTCCTTGGAAGTCGCTGTCCTGGGGTTTCGGCCCGTTTGGGAAACTGAGGCAAGACTGGGCAGACTGAATGCAAGAATGGGAGCCCATCAGGTCTCCAGAGCACCTCCGGTGAGGAGGCAGGTGGAAAGCCGGAACAATTGGGAAACTTTACTCACCCTGTACAAGTGGTTGGGGGTGCCTGCTGCCATTTTGCGGGATCCATGCGACTGGGACGCCCCTCCCGCAAACCTTTCAGGGCGGCCTTCTCGTAGGGGCCCAGGGAGTGGGGCCAGGATGAGGCCCCTCTCCAACCACACCCTCCTGTGCGTTTTTTCCCCTGTTTCTCACGGCGGGGGGAGGGGTACGGCCCTCAGTTTCCTTCTCCATTTTGGGTCCCCACAGATGAGCTGGGCACGGGCCCCACGAGACACTGCCCTAGGGCAAAGGGGCCCTGCGACCCCTTCTTGAGTGACAGGAACTTCCTGGAAACTGTGAGATTGCGTGGCTTTGGGGAAGGTGCCGGAAACCGCTCAAAAATAAAGAAAAACCTACTAGAGCTGTGCCTTCCTTCCTCCCTTCCTCCCCCACAGGGAACTGTGGCCTCAGGAGGCTGCAGACAGAGACAGTTGGAGGAGGCTGCGACCCTCCCTGCCCAGAGGCCGGGGACCTGGCTATTGCCCAGCCACTGCCCTCCTTGCTTGAAGCTACATACCAGTCTCCTGAAGGGCCCCCTTGTTCTTGGTTTTGGCTCAAGCCCCAGACCCTGTGACTGCTCATGCTGTGCATCCCTTGGGTGTGGCCAGCTGTCTCTGATCTAGAAATTTCAACCTGCGGTCCAGGTCAGGCCCTGCCTGCCTGTGCGCAGCACCTGAGGGATCTTTCTTTGGTCTCCATGAGGCTGGACTTGGGTGAGGATGGAGGACAGAGTGGACAATGATGTGATTTATTCAGCCTTGAATTTAGCCAAAGGGAGCCAGCCATGGATGGGCCTGAGCAAACCCCAGGCCCTGCCTGGCTCACACCCGAGATAGGGGACTTCTGTGCCCACTGGGAGCACATTCCATCAACAAGTATTGAGCATCTCACAGGTAGGGTCTAGACACTGCGAACACAGCAGTGAACAAAGCAGAATCCTTGACCTCAGAGACAAGGGAATAAATATGTAATTGCAGGTTGTTGTTAGTGCTGTGAAGCAAAGAACAGGATACCATATATGTGGGGGAAATCATCTGGTGTTATTTTAGGTGACGAAAGGCTGGAGGTTGAGCCGATAACTGTGGGAAAATTTGGGAGCAATGTGTTTCAGGCAGGGGGTACAGGAAACAAACCATACAGTTGCTTAATCATTTCTATACCGCTCAGAGGAGCCTCCCGTGAATGCTGTAGCTGAATTTTGCAGCCAGGCCCTCACCTCCCCCAGGGGAGGCCATATGGCTTGTCTCTTCAAAGTGGGTGAAGGTCTTGCTTAGCTTATAAATAGTTCATTCTCATCAGAACCAAAAACCTGGGCCCCTTGGGCTGCCCCATGAAGACCCTACCAGGTAATGAGGCCCTTTCCTTTAGGAACAGTATGCAAGAGTGGCTCCCATATCTTTCCCTTGTACCCCAGTGTCTTCCGTGAATTTACGGGTAACAGATGGCAGACATAGGCTCAAATCCTGGCTCTAACACTTACGAGTGGTGTGGCCCTAAGCATGTTGGTGACCTTTCTGAAACTCTGTATCCTCATGTGTAGAGCAGGGTGTGATGGGAAGCATTTTGCCCGATTTCTGGCAAGCTTCAGGTGCTTAAGAAGTCTCTGGGGCTGGTGATACTGGGGACATAGATTTTCTGTGAGCTGATAGAGAAGCAGGCTTGTCAGGACATAGAATGCGCCTGGCCTGGGCAGGGCAGGAAGCTCCCTTCTCAGCAGACATTATGTCTACAGGAAGGCAGCGGCTCCAACAGTGATGGGGTCAGCGATGAGCATGGCCTTCCTTCCAACCCACCCTTGGCACAAGCAGCATGGAATAAGATTCTAGAACCTAAAACAATACACTGATGGGGGGTAGCCTGGAAAAAGGTAATGGTACTTGGCCCAATTCACGAAGAGTCCAACTCAGCCAACAATGGGGTTCTGGCATCTGATTAAAAAAAAATGTTAGGAGGGTATTTACTTCTTAATTACAACTTTAAAAAAAAAGAGATAATATATAATACATTCACATGCTTCAAAATACAAAAGACTTTATTGCTTTATCCTGAAAAGTCGCCTTGTTTCCTCTCCCAGCACCACACTCCCTTCCTGGCGTTCATCAGTATTACAACACCTTGTGTTTTCTTCCAAATGGAATCCAGGTCTTAGACCTTTGCATGCAAGTATGTACATATTCCTTATTTCATGGCTGTTTTATTTACATATTTATTTAACAAAACTCTGCAAATCCCTAGTGTGCTAGCTTCATGAGGCAGGAATGCATGCCTTCTGGTTTAAAGGTGTATTCACAGTGTCTGCTCAACAAATATTTGTTGAATGAAAGGTGTTTGTTCCACATGTTGCTTTTTTTTTTCCTTATATGTTGGAGATGATCTCCCACGTGAGTTCCTGTAAAGCTTCCTTAATCATCCCCCCCACACTCCGGTTCAAGCCATTATTTCTCAGTCTAGTTATGTAGGACACAGCTCCCTGGCCCATGGTGGTATTATGAGCCTTGTGCTCCCCCCGCCCTCCCCCCCCATCGGCGGGCGGCTCACCACAGCTCTCGCTGGCTGCTGGCCCCTCATGGCAGCGCACGGTAGCCCATCCCGCTGCAGCACACAGCAGCCTGCACCAACCTCCGACTGCTCACCGCAGACCAGCTCCAGGGAGAGCTGTTGTTCACAATCTTAGCTGTAGAGGGCGCAGCTCACTGGCCCAGTGGGAATCGAACCAGGCGGTCCACCTGGCCGGCCCCTTAATCATTTTTGACAGCTGCATCAAACAGTGCATTTGTGGGTGGACCATCTTATCTTTAACCAATCAAGGGGAATATTTTAAACATTTTATTGAAGCAGACAATTCATACATAAAAGATACAGGTCCTAAATTTACGGTGCTCCAGGAGTTTTCACACCCATGTAACTAGCACGCGCAGCTCAGGAGAAAAATATTACTTGCACCCCAGGAGCCCCTCATGCCCAAGGAGGGCCTATCAGTATTACTATTATTATTTTATTTTTTTGTGGTAAAATACATAACACAAAATTTACCATGTTAATTGTCTTTAAGTATATAATTCAGTAGTGTTATATATATTCACATTGTTGGGCTGTGGCCTGTTTTTGTAAAGCCAGTGGACGAAAAGTGGCTCTTATGTCAGTAAATGATTGTGTGTTTTTAAAAAAGCACATAAATAGAGATAATATGTGAACCACAAAGCTTAAAATCTTTAATATTTGGCCCTAAACAACAACAACAACAAAAAAAATTTGCAGATTTCTTGTAAGAGCCCTCCCATCACCACAGAAAGTTCTCTTATGCCCTTGCCCCAGAAATCCTCCAAGGGAGGGTTATTTTTAAATAGGATTTTTAAACTCTTATATAAACAAAATTAATATATTCTCCGTGTGGGGGCTGAAGATTAAAAATAAGCCCTCAGCTGCACACAGGATTTTAGTCTCCCATCTGAAAGACTCCATTACAAACCCTCAGCCAGCTGTCCTCATCCTAGAGGTAACAACCAAGAAGTCTCCAGAGCTTACTGTACTAAGTGTGTGTGTGTGTGTGTGTGTGTGTGTGTGTGGCATTTGTATCCTTTTAAAGCGTCTGGGGCTGGTTTAATGAAAAACCATACTGTTCCCAGAGTAGGATACTACGCCGCCTTGTAAAAAGATGAAGTAGGTCTAACCTCTCCAATGGGAAACAATGTGCCATTATGCTAGTCTGTGAAGTAGCAAAGTGGGAAAAGTATGTATGACAAAACTGGCGGATAAATAGCTACAAATCTTCTTATGTATGTGAACTGTAGAGAGTGCCTGGAAGGAGAAAGGGAAATCAGTGAGGAACTGCCTCCGGGGAGAGGAAGTAAGGGCTCCAGGCCTGGGGTGAGAGGAAGAGTGATTTCTCTTCGTCTAAATTCTTGCTGTGGTATAAGGTGTTTGTTTTTTGTTTTTGTTAATCTTGATAAGCATATAGGTTACTTAATATAAACAAGTTCATTTATAACTTCCTTCAGCAAACATTGTACAGGCACCATGTACCAGGTTCTGTTCTAGATGCTGGAGACACAGCAGGCACTGCACTTGTGGAGCCATAAAGAACCTTGTGCGCCATGGGAAGGACTTTGGGTTTTATTCTGAGAATGATGGGAGCTATTGAGAGTTCTGAGCAGAGCAGGGACCTGGTTGGCTTAGGTGTTCATATGTATTCCTGACCTCTAGGGACTACAATGGCAGAAACCAGGAGACCAGGACAGAGGCGATAGCACTAGTTGAGGGATATGAATCACCAGGTACCAAGATGCTAAATAAATGAACACATCTACAAAAAAGCTAACCATAGAGTTTTGACTCTCAGCCATGTGTTGGAACCCAGCATTGGCTCAGTTCCAGTGCCAGCTCCGTTCTTCCTAGTATTGTGCTATCTTTATGTTTCATATCCCTGAACCTTTCATATCTATGCCTTTCATATACCCGAACATCAGTTTCTTTATTCATAAAATGGAGTTAACAACAGTGTTGGCTCCCTCTGGGGGCTGCCTCAAGGGTTCAGTGAACTGATGTAGGTGCAACACTTAGCTCAGAGCTTGGTCCATGGTAAATACGCAGTGAATCAGTTATTCATTGAGCATAGAGTTCAAGAGCATGGTGTCAGGAGCAGAGTTCAAATCCTAGCTCCTGCTGGTTGTATGATTTCAGGCAAGTCATGAAGCATTTCTGTGCCTCAGTTTCTATATTGTGCCATTTGCCCTCAGAACCTTGTGAGGATGACATGAGTTTGAAATAAATGTCTGGTTGGTGCCTGGCACACAGTAGGTACTCTATCTTTTGTTCTTAGCATTATGACTAGTAGAATTGCTTCCAGTTTTCCCACTCAGATGCTGTCCACAAACCTTTTGTCAAAGGGACTCAGCTGGGCAGCTGGGAAGCCCATTCCTCAGGCACATACTTCTGGGAAAGAGGTAGGGGAAGCTCAAGCCAGGCTGGCTGTGTGGTCAGGTCTTGAGCTGCTGCAGGCCTTGGAGACTTGGCCATTCTGTGGAAGCCATGTGGACTGGGTGGCACTTGATGTCCTGGCACCAGCATTGTGACTAGGTAGCCTCTGTTAATTCCCTTATCGCTTATGCCTGCTGCAAAATTGGGTGAGCTGGCTGTCATGCCCAGCCAAGCCAGAACCCAACAGCCACCTCCCCACCCCACCCCTGCTCTCAGCCAGGCCTAATGGCCCAACTTTTCCACATGTCCTCTCCCACCATTGTCATATCTTTAGCTCTGCCTCTTCCAGTATCTGCCAAAGGAAATGCCTGGATTGGAGCCAGAGGGCCTTGGTGTGAGTCACAGCTTTGTCCCTTATCAGCTATGTGGTCTGAGCAAGCGGTCTCAGTTTGCCCCCTCTGTCAAATGGAACCCCACTCCTGGTTAGTGTTTGTTGAAGCCTTGTACCCCAGACCTGTGCTAAGTGCTTTTTGAGTAGCAAGTTCTGGCAACACCTACAAAGCAAATGCAAGTATTAGTCTCATTCTCCTGATAGGATAATGGCAGCCTGGGGAGGAAAAGGGCTTATTGGTTTCCCCACCCGTATTGCAGGGGAATGAATGACATGCCTTACCATTTCTGGTTGTTCCAAGGAGAGCACATGAAGCATACTGGCACGGACTTGGATTCAGCAAATGTTGGTTCATGGCCTAGAGATCGGGAGGCGGCAAATTCCATAAAAGGCCAGAGAATAAAAATTTTCAGCTTTGCAGGCTACATACAGTCTCTATCACTGCTGCTCAAGTCTGCCATTATAGTGTGAAAGCAGCCAGACAGTATGAAAACAAGTGTGGCTGTGTGCCATGAAAACTTGATTGATGGCCACTGATATTTGAATTTCACATAATTTGCATATGACAAAATAGTCTTCTTCTTTTGATGTTTTTCAGCCATTTAAAAATGTAAAGACCCTTTGTGTCTCTGGGTCACATGAAAACAAGCAGCGGGTGGATTTACCCTTCTGGTGACATTTTGTCGACCCCTGGCCTAGATGGTAAAAACACTGTGATAGGCAGAATAATGGTCTTCCCCAAAGATGTCCACATCCGAATTCCTGGAATTTGTGACTATGTTGCTTTACATGGCAAAAGGGAATTTGCAGAAGAGATTAAATTAAGGATTTTGAGGTGTAAAGACTATCCTGGATTATCCAAGTAGGCCAAAGACAATGGTCATTCTAAAAAAAAGAGGGAGGCTGGGGAGAGTCAGGGAAGGGGGCACTGACAACGGAAGCAGGTGTGGGCTTGATGGGAATGTCGGTTTGGAAGATGGAGGAAGAGGCCATGAGCCAAGGAAAGAGGGCTGCTTTTAGAAGCGGAAGAAGAAGAGTCAGGGAAAGAGAATCTACAGAAGGAGTGCGGCCCCGCCAACATCTTGATTTTCATTTTAGCCCAGTGAGATGCAGTTTGGACATCTGACCTCTGAGAGGAACCTGAAGATGATAAATTTGTTACAGCAGCCACAAGAAACTCATACAGACACTGAGTCAGAAGTTGGTGGCCTGACTTTATGTTCACCATCTTTGTGGCTATCTGCATGTTATTTCTCTCTGGGCCTCAGTTTTCTCATCTGTCAAATGGGGGTATAATGATAGGCTCAACCTCACAAAGTTGCTCTAAGGATGAACTGAGTTCAACTGTGTAACATTTTAGAAGCGTGCCTAGCACATGGCCAACAGGTCAGTAAATGGAGGCATTCGTACTTTTCTTATTACCTTGCAGCATGGCTGCAAAGATTCAGCAAGTTCCCATTGTGCAGGGCTTGGATCAGGCTCATCAGAAACCATCAGTATTTGCCTCATCCCTCCCTCTATCTCCACCTACTAATGTTAGTGAGAACTAGTGGAACCCATTGGATGACAGTACCAGTGTCCCCTCTTGTATTTCCTAAGTGCCCACCAGGCTAGGCCCGAGCCACACCTATGCCAGGTGCCTCTCTGCATCTTTAGTTCCATCTTACAGAGAGATAACTCAAGTTCACACAGCAAGGTCATGGCTCAGTTGTCCCATAGGCAGCCACCAATTTCCCTGAGAGCTGTCTGAGACTTCCCCAAGTGTCTTCCCTTCCCCAGCCTGGACTTGTGATGCTCCTACTCAAACACCCTCAGTAGCTCCCACTCATGACCACTTGTTGCTAGGTGACTGGGCAAGCTGCTTCCCCTCTATGAGCCTTGGTTTCCTCTGCTATAAAATGGGTTGATGATAGGACCTCCAATGTGGTGAATAGCAGGGAGTCCGTGTCTAAAAGGTCCTCCTCTGTTAGCACCAGCCATTATGTGACTGCTCCCATTCTGCCATTCAGCTGAGACAAGAAATTTTCAATGCTCCCTTATCTCTCATCCACCTGCCTTACCGGTCTCACCTCCTTTTAGATGGTAGAAATATGCTCCTGTGTTTTCCCTTCATATTTGTAATCATTTGAGTTTTTATATATTTGCATGACTAATCTACGTGGAATTGTTTGGCTCTGTGTGCCTTTATTTTCTTCCAAATGCACAGTCAAGCCTACTGACTGGTTTATCCATTTCCTGCCAACTGGAAATTTCACAGTTGCCATGTATTAAATTCTTTTATGTATAAAATTCACAAATTAAGTTTTAAAATATGCACACCTTGAAAACTCTAAGCTACATTTTCATTTTAGTCTTAGCTATGCAGTTAACCATGTGGGGATTAGGGGTGCCGACCCCCTGTGCAGTCAAAAATCTGTATAACTTTTGACTCCCCCAAAACTTAATATCCTACTGTTGACCAGAAGTGTTACCGATAATAAGCAGTCAATTAACACATATTTTGAATGTTATATGCATTATATACTAAATTCTTCAATAAAGTAAGCTGGAGAAAAAAATGTTACTAAGAAAATCATGAGGAAGAGAAAATACATTTACAGTACTGTATGTATTTGTCGAAAAACTTCCATGTATAAGTGGACCAACACAGTTCAAACCTTGTTGCTCAGGGGTCAACTATATATACATGAATTATACATTGTGGTTACTCATTCAACAAACACTTCTTGAGTGCCTGTTCTATGCCAGGCACTGGAAACAAAGCCACAAACAAAACAGATATAAATTCCTACTCTGGCATGGGAGCAGACGTGATCAACGTGTAAATGTACGACCGGTCAGATGGTGATAAGAAACAAAATAAAATAAGGTGATATAGGATGGAGGGGAAAGGGTGCTCTTTTAGATAGAATGGTCAGAGAAGGCCTCTCTGAGGAGGTGCTGTTTGAGCGGAGTCCTAAAGGAGGTGGAGCCACACGGACATCTTGGGGAAGAGCTTTCTAGGTGGAGGGAACAAGTGCAAAGGTCCTGAGGTGAGACCCTGCCTGGTGAGTCCGTGGTATAACCAGGAGGCCTGTGAGGCTGGAAGGGAATGAGCAAAGGGGTAAGAGGAAGAAGGTGATAGCAGTGAAGGGCCAGGGCAGAGATGGCAGGGCCTTGTGGGCCATGGTGAGTTGGGCTTCTCTGAATGAGGTGGCAGCCATGGGGCTTCTAGGCAGAGGAGGGACGAGCCGACTCAGGTATTTAAAGACGCCTCTGGCTGCAGTGGGAGGAACAGACAGTGTGGGGTAAGGGTGGGAGCTGGGAGACAAGGGTGGGGGCCAGGGAGGGGGTTAGAAATGGTTGGATTCTTGGTAGATGCTGAAGTCAGAGCTGATGTTAAGCAGAGTCCCAGGTTTCTGGCCTGAGCATTCTGGATGACCGAGGTGCCGTTTCTGAGTCGAGGCAGGTTGGGGGATGATCAGGGAGGGGCTCAGCTGTGGCATGCTGAGCGTGAGACGCCCATGAGGACCCCATGTGGGGCACTGGAAGGTAGGTATCACAGGGGCGTGCAGCTGGGGAGGGGGGCAGGCCCCAGGGAGCGACATTTGGGAATCATCAGGATGGAGGATGGAGATAGTGGTTGAAGTCCTGAGTCTGCAGGAATGTCCTCAAGGGACCTAGTGTATCTGGAAAAAGAAGCTTCGGCCTGGGCACTGCTCAGAATGGGTGGGGTGGGACTAGCTGGCCTTTCAGCTGTCAGGGAAAAGGCAGGGACTTTGGAAACCGCAGGATTTCTTTAGGAGGCTTGGTCACTCAAGGGCATAGCTTGGAGCCTGGAGCCTGGCCTGTTTGCTGAAGTCTGTGGGCCAGGGGTCAGGTGTGGCCTCTACAGCTGGCGGCCACTGTGGGGAGGTGGCCTTTCTCTAGAGATGAACTGAATTAGTGATCAGAGTGGGGTGGAGGTGGGGGGTGTTGCCTGACTCTGAGGCAGCAGCTGTAGGTATTAAGCACCAACTGTATATGACCGCACTGTATAACCCCATGCTAACTGTATGCCCCACACTGAATGTGTATTCCTATTGACTATACCCTCATGCCGACAGTATATAGTTGACTGTACTGTATACAACTGGCTCCAGTGGCTTTTGGGAGATGCCATTATATTGAGGGAGTATGTAGTTTACATGGGGGTGGATGGTTGGCATGGGGGGTACAGCCAACTGAAGTGCACCGTCTGCCAACTGCACATCCCTACACCTGTACAACTCCATGCTGATTGGATACCTCCCACCAGCTGTATACCCCCACCCTTACTGTATGCCCCCACTGATTAAGCATCCCCACGGCAATTATCTACCACCACGTCGGCCGTATGACTACACCGACTGTATAATGCCATCCTGACTATGCCCTATCCTGGAGGTACCCCCATACCTACTGTATACTCCTACATCAGTTGAACACCCCTAAACTGACAATACAGTTGGAATACATCCATTCCAACTGTAAACTCCATGCCAACCGTGTACCTTCTGGCATCCCATGCCTGGTCTTTGACAAGTGTTGGTTTTATACTTTAGCCCCATTTCACAGTTGAGGAAACTGAGGCTAAGGGAAGGCAAGATCCCGGCCTAATCCCTGTCCTCTAGCTCAATGGGGTAGAAGGAGCATTTGCGTCCAGGGCCACTCAGTAGGATGTCGGCTCCACAAGGACAGACCCACACGACTGAGCCTGATTTGCCACTCCAGCTGTGGGCCTGCTCCCCATAGGTGCTCAATACTTGTCCTACAAAACAATGGCTTCAGGATCCATTCTCACATAATCAGAGTGTGCAGGGACGGTAAGCTCGCACAGGTGTGTAGCCTTGGAGTCTACAAAGGGATCACCTAGGGCGGTGCCAGGCAGGGATGTGGTGTGGGGGCTGCTAGCCCCGTTTGTTGGTTTTCAAGAGACTGGCCATGTGGTTTTTATATAGACTCCCAGTGTATAACTGTTGGCATTTAATTTTTTTTTAAATGCAGCCCTAAATAAAATACATTCACTGGTTTGAGAATTTTCAGCTCAAATACTCTACAAATGGGTGTTTGGGCCCAGCCACCAGCCAATTGACCTCCCTGGGCTTCAATTTCCATATCTGGAGAGGGGGGGATATTAGGCACCCTAGCACACCTTTGAGAGGTGTGCTAGGCTGTGTGGCCTGGTGGGTGGGGAGGCAGGCCCAGGCCCCAGAGTGAAGTCACAGGGTGCCCCGGGAGCCGGGTGGGCAGGGGGCGGGCAGGGCTAAATTCGGCCCGCGAGTGAGTGGCGGGAGCAGCTGCCGCCCCACCCGGCTTCTCCTCCCACCTCCCTCTATCCCGGCCTACCCCAGGCAGCCGCTCGGCTGGGGCCGGTCAGACCGGTTTGGGCCGCCCCGCCCGGCTCTTTGCTGGGAGGAGCCGCCGCCAGTTGGTCCTTCGGTCCCTCCCTTGGGACACCCGCCCAGTCAGACCTCAGGGCCGAGGGGGCGCGGGAACAGGCGGGCTGCCGCCGGGGCTGGGCTCCCGCAGGGATGGGGGGCGAGCGACAGCATTACTACGGAAAGCACGGTAGGTAGTCCTCCCGCGCCCGGGCCTGGCCATTGGGAGGGGGCAGCAGGAATGTCGATCTCTGTCTGTAGTACCCCCCACCATCACCTGCCAGCACCCCTCACCCAAAGGGCCTGCCCTCGAATCCCCCTCCTGTGGGGATACCACTTTGGACCCTTTCCTCTCCGCCTGGCTCCCAGGAGGCCCCCATTCCAGCCCCCTCCGCAGTGGGTGGCCTCCAGCTGATGAATCCAATTAGTAACTTCTACCCCATCCCTGAGTTGCTCCGCTGGGGGCTTGGATGTGCTCGCCTGGAGGATGAGTGAGGCAGAAAATCCGCAGGTTTTCTGAAACTTACTTCTGGGACCAAAGATACCCCTAGGGGCATTTGGGAGAGGGTGGCCTCCCAGCCCTTTGGTTCACCCAGCTCAATCTTGCTGTTTTTCAGGAACTCCACAGAAGTATGATCCCACCTTCAAAGGACCCATTTACAACAGGTAAGGGCTTTAGGTTTCTGTGTATGTGTGGGGTGTGGTTGGTAATACTGCCCCCCCATTTTTCTTCACGCCCCCCCTTCTGTTCTTCAACAAACTGGTGATAAATGTTTGCGATTTGACAATAAAAGGACTAATTTCTTTAATATACAAAGAGTCCTTACAAATGTTTTGTGTGTGTGTGTGCGCCCCCCATTTTTCTTCACGCCCCCCCTTCTGTTCTTCAACAAACTGGTGATAAATGTTTGCGATTTGACAATAAAAGGACTAATTTCTTTAATATACAAAGAGTCCTTACAAATGTTTTGTGTGTGTGTGTGCGCGCGCGCGTTTTAATTCAGGCAAAAGACTAGAAAACATAATTTCTAAAACAAGAAATTGGTAGACAATGAAGTTATGGAAAAATGCTCAAACTTACTGGAAAGTAAAGGAATGCAGTTTTAAAGAGCCAAATAGAATTTCCCATCACAGATTAGCAAAGATTTAAATACATCGACACATGCTCTGCTCTGAAATTAATTGTTGCAGTTTTTTGGAGGAAATTTGGAAACATGAAGATTTTAAATGTGCAACTTTTTGTTCTAAAGATTAAAATTCTAGGAAGAAAATTCTCCATAAACCTTGCACACAGGGACAAAAAAGTATGAAATAGCTGTCTTTTGGAAAATAGCAAAAATCCAACCATCTGAATGCCTGTCCTTTGGAACTAGTTAGCTAAGTTACAGGGATCCTTAGGTTGTCATATTACACAGCTGTTAATAAATACAAGAGTCCTAAGTAATGATATGGATTCCTAAATATATTAAGCAAAAAAAGCAAGACACAGAACAGTGGCTGTATCATATCACACTTGAGTTAACAAAATTTTTTTTTAAACATTTGTACGTAATAAATAGCCCAAAGGACTCACAAGAAATCATTAGCAGAGGTTGCTTACGGGCAGATGAATGTGAAAGGAAGACATTTCTTTATTGTACACATTCCCATGTGGTTTTAATTTTTATTGTGTTCATATTTAATCTTATAAAAATAGCTTCAATTTTTTAAAACTATTTAATGCTGGTAAAGATGTGGGGAAATGGACCCTCTGAATCAAAAGAGAGCTGGACACTGCTGCAAACTTCTTTGAGGACAGTGTAGCATTAGGTATTGAAATTTAAAATGCATGTGCACTTTGTACAGCATTTGCACCTCTCAGGGACATGTGTCCGAATAACACATGGATGTGAGTATGTGTGCAGGACACAGTGGGTCCATGGTATGCAGGGCACTAAGGCTCCCACCCTAACTGACACTGTCCCTGTCTCCCAGGGGCTGCACAGACATCATTTGCTGTGTGTTCCTTCTCCTGGCCATCGTGGGCTACGTGGCTGTAGGGATCATAGGTGCGTAGACAGGCCTTGGAGCTCCAGGGTGGGAGGGCAAGCCACAGCCTCTGGGCAGGAGTGGGGCTGGTGCTGAGGAGTGACAGCACCTCAGAGTCCCTGGATCTCTCCACAGCTTGGACCCATGGGGACCCTCGAAAGGTAATCTACCCTACTGATAGCCGAGGCGAGTTCTGTGGGCAGAAGGGCACGAAAAATGCGTAAGTCTGCCTCCTTGGGCCCTGTTGGATCTGGGAAGGAGGGGGCTTTGTGAGCTCTGGGGAAAAGGTTCTAGGTCCATTACTCCAGTCAGCAAGTGTTTATAATACTCCCACCATCCCCAGTCACTTTTCTAGACCTTGGGGACACAACATTAAATGAGACATTAAGAGCCTTGTCCTATGGCGGCCCACGTTTTAGGGGAGAGACAGAGAGGAGACAGTATTGGATCTGATATCAGGTGGCCATGAACAGATGAGGTAAAGAGGAAGTTCTTTTATCTCACCTGTAAAAGTGAGGGCTGCATCACTCCCTTGCTGTGTGAGCTAGGGCAAGTGTCTCAACCTCTCTGGGCCCCATTTCCCCCATCTCTAAAATGGGTATCATAACAGTCCCACCCTCATTGGGCTATTGTGATGGTTAGATGAACCTATAGGTGTGCAGAGCTTAGAATAACACCTGGCATGGAGTTGCTACTGCTGTGATTATTATTATTGTTTTCATTCAGATGTTTTAAATGGGGTGGTTGAGACAGCTTGACAATTTCCATCTCCTTTCCCCAACCCCAGGAACAAACCTTACCTATTTTATTTCAACATTGTGAAGTGTGCCAGCCCCCTGGTCCTCCTGGAATTTCAGTGTCCCACCCCCCAGGTAACTTGTCCCCTTCCTGTCCCCCTCTCTGTCCCCAATTTCCATCACCAGGTCCTTTTCCCTTTGTAGTGATGGCTTCTTTCCCAGAATTTTATTTTTCCCCATTGAATCAGAGATGGAACTTCTGTTCTGAGTGGGGACACCCACTTAACCCTGTCTCCTGCCCCCACCCCCAAGATCTGCGTGGAGAAGTGCCCCGACCGATACCTCACCTACCTGAATGCTTACAAATCCCAGGACTTTGAGTATTACAAGCAGTTCTGCGTGCCCGGCTTCCCGAAAGACAAGGTGAGGAGATCCCAGGCAGGGCCAGGTAGAGAGTGCTGACCTGGAGAATTAACCACCCCTCTCTTGGCAGAGTGTGGCTGAGGTGCTTCGGGATGGCGACTGTCCTGCTGTCCTCACTCCCAGCACACCCTGTGAGTCCGGGGTCCTGGGAGCTTGGGTGGGGTGTGGGGAGGTTTCAGGGATTCCATTTGACTGCTGTCCCTCCCCCTGCTCCATACAGTGGCCCGGCGATGCTTCCCAGCCATCCACGCCCACAAGGGGGTCCTCATGGTGGGCAATGAGACGACCTATGAGGATGGGCATGGTACTCGGAAAAACATCACAGAGCTGGTGGAAGGCGCCAAGTGAGGACTGTGGCCCACCGTACTGGTTGCGCTTTCCTGGGTGGGACAAGGCATCCCCTGGGCCTGGCCCGATCAGGGAGGGGTCTGACACTACCCTTGTCCACCTCACCCTAGGAAGGCCAACGGGGTCCTGGAGGCGCGGCAGCTGGCCATGCGGATATTTGAAGATTACACAGTCTCCTGGTACTGGATTATCATGTAAGTAGTGAGAGACGGTGGCCTTCCCCAGGGTTGGCAGTCTGAGGCTGGTGAGAGGGTGGGGCCTGCTCATGCCCCCATTTTATCTCCCAGAGGCCTGGTCATCGCCATGGTGATAAGTCTCCTGTTCATCGTGCTGCTCCGCTTCCTGGCTGGCATTATGGTCTGGGTGATGATTGTCATGGTGATTTTGGTGCTGGGCTATGGTGAGTCTCCCCCTCCCTGCACCCTCCCCCTACCATAGTCTGCAAAATGCCCATGCCCTTTGACCTGGCAGTGGCTCATCAAGAATCTTCTAAGCCATCAGACTACCTCTATCTTTTACAAGATTTGTGAAGATATTCATTTCAGTGTTGTTTATGACAGCAGACACTGGGAAACAGTCTCAGTGCTCGTTGCTGGGGGGGCGGGTGGATTAAACAATAGTCTTCCAAACTAGGGTGTGGATCAGTATTTTATCAACACCAAAGGCATTCCCAAGGAGACTACTTAGCACAGTGGCTAAAGATGCGTGCTCTGGCACCAGAAAGCTGGGGTTCAGATGCTGTTTCTGCCAATTCCTTGCTCTGTGACCTTGGGCAAGTGACTCCTTGTGCCTCAGTTTCTTCTATAAAATGGGGATAATTAGTATTTACTAGTTAGGAGGCTTAATGAAAAGAAGATAGTGTGAGGAGGAGATGGGGGATGGCCTTGGAGAAGTGAGGCCTCTGGAACCCAGAGGCCACGCTCAAAACCCAGTGCTTTATATTCTGATTATTCATTTAAACTTTACAAGGGGAAAGATGCCTGATATGCAACCCAATCTGAGGACACAGACATTAAAATATTCATAGTGGTTCATTAATAGTGGTTTCTAGCTGGGTGCTGGCATTTTACTCGTAGGTGACTAGGCTCTTTTAACTTTATCTGTGTTTTATAATTTTTTCTATAAAGAGCTAAGGGGAATGCTAAAAATCCCTAATGCTACCCCACTGGATATTAATACCCATATCCTCCCTACCTACCCATGAATCATTGTTACGAGGTGGTAAGGGGGTCAGGAGAAAGCCTCAGGCCACACACAGCCATCAAACATGTACTGAGTGTCTACTGTGTCCTGGGTAGTTTTCTAGGTGCTGGGCTTATAGCAATGAATAAAACAGGACAAATCATTGCTCCTGTGGAGCTTATATTCTGGTCGTGGGGAAGGTAGACCAAGAAACAAACCAGAAAACCCTCTCGGATTCCAAAGCTAGAAGAGAGATAAGAAGTAGGAGTGTGAGAGGGTTAGATTCTAAAAAGAGGAAGGTTTCTGGAAGAGCTCTTGAGAAGGTGACTTTTCAGCAGAGACTGGAGGATGTGAAAGATCTAGTCAGGGAGAGAATGTACCAGGCCATGGGAACAGCAAGTACAAAGGCCCTGAGGCAGGAGCAAGTAATGGTAGCCTCTCTCAGCCTCCGTTTTTGGTTCTGTTAAATCGGGGTGGTTGTACCTGCTGTACAACGTTGGGGAAGCAGTCGGAAGGCTGAGGTCAGTCACAGCATGGTGATTCCCCTGTGCAGGAATATTTCACTGCTACGTGGAGTACTCCCGACTGCGTGGGAAGGCTGGCTCCGACATCTCCCTGATGGACCTCGGCTTTCAGACAGATCTCCGAGTGTACCTGCACTTGCAGCAGACCTGGCTGGCCTTCAGTGAGTCCCAACCCCCCAGTCCTGTCGCCAGTGAGGCCTGGGAGGGAATGGGGAGCCCAGGCAGCTGGCAGACTCAGACACCCCCTGCCCCCTGCAGTGATAATTCTGGCCATCCTCGAGGTTATTATCATCTTGCTGCTCATCTTTCTACGGAAGAGAATTCTCATTGCTATCGCACTCATCAAAGAAGCCAGTAGGTGGGTGCCAGGGGTCTGGCTGGGTTGGTCCCAGGGCTGCTCAAGCCCTGATGCCTGTGTCTGTTCCTCCCCAGGGCTGTGGGATACGTGATGTGCTCCATGCTGTATCCACTGGTCACCTTCTTCTTGCTGTGTCTTTGCATTGCCTACTGGGCCAGCACTGCTGTGTATCCACCATCAGACTCCGCCCCCCGCCCCCGGGGATGGCTAAGGACCAAACTTGCCTAAAAGTGACCTGCAGCTTGGGGGCAGGGCCAAAACCTGGTGGGGGAAAGGGTCCTTTCCCACAAGTCCCTGGGGTCCCTAATCTCTGACCTCCGGTTCCTTAACGAGCCTCCAGCTTCCTGTCCACTTCCAACGAAGCCATTTATAAGATCTTTGGTGATGTCAACACCTGCCCAGTTGTTGGGAAAACCTGCAACCCTGAGGTGGGTGTCCAGAGATGGGATGTGGCTGTTTCCCCAGCAGCCCATAGAGGATCTGAAACCTTTCATCCCTATTTGGGGACCATTCAATAAACATTTGGGGCCCGCTGTCTGTCCTGTGCTGGATATGGGGGCAGGGAGAGGAAGAGATCCACCTTGGCAGTTGTCCCATCCCTGAGTGCTGGACCACCTGCGTTTTCCCCCCTTGACCTTATTTTCTGCCCTACACCCCTCTTTTAACTCAATGATGGCCAGTTCTTGCTTCTAGAGCCCCTTCCTGGCTTTCCACAAACCCCTAACCTTACACCTGTGTTCCACATACTGATCTCTGCCACTCCTGTCCTGTCCACATGGTCATTCAACTGACACATGACCCCACCCTGATCCCCAAAATAGCTTATCCTGCCTCACTCATTGAGTCCATGATCCCTAGCCTTGCTTCTAGAACCCCTTTTACAAGCTGCAATCCTGAGCCCCCAACCCCTTAACTCTGATCCCCATGACTCCTGACCCACCCCATGTTGTAGCTGACCCAGACCTGACGTCCAGAGCCCACTCCGAACCCCCGTTTCTTGGGTTGTGACTGGGCTCTGTGTCCCTCCCACAGACCTTCCCCTCCTCCAATGAATCCCGCCTGTGCCCTGGTGCCCACTGCCAGTTCGCCTTCTATGGGGGTGAGTCAGGTTACCACCGGGCCCTGCTGGGCCTGCAGATCTTCAATGCCTTCATGTTCTTCTGGCTGGCCAACTTCGTGCTGGCTCTGGGCCAGGTCACCTTAGCTGGGGCCTTCGCCTCCTACTACTGGGCCCTGCACAAGCCAGATGACCTGCCTGCCTTCCCGCTCTTCTCTGCCTTCAGCCGGGCACTCAGGTGGGACCCAGTGGGCTGGGGGTGAGGGCGAGATGGAATGAAGGAGGCCTGGCCCAGTCACTGACCATGCCCTTGGCCCACAGGTACCACACAGGCTCCCTGGCCTTTGGTGCCCTCATTCTGGCCATTGTACAGATCATCCGAGTGATGCTGGAGTACTTGGATCAGCGCCTAAAAGGTGAGGTGCACATGCTGTTGGCTTTGGCCTTAAATTGGGGAGTTGTGGCTCAGGGGCAGATTAGGATTGGGGGGCTAACATGGTGGGACAGTGATTGGTTTCTGACGATGGAGAGGAGGGGGACCTTAAGAGCTTGGGTGATTGGTTCCCATCTTGGAGGAGCTACTGAAAGCCCATTGGGTGGAGTTCTTATCGAGCCACAGGGACCAATGGGCGTGGGTCAGCACCGGTTCCTGAAAAGAGGGTTGGGATGGGATTTGTTTGCACAGAGGAGGGTGGGGCTAAGACTGCTTTCTTTTTTATAAGGGAAAAGCTGTGGGGCTGGGGTTGGTTGTACTATAGGTTGGGGCCAAAGAGTGCAAAGATTGTCTTCTGCATGGGAGGCGGAGCCAGAGCAGCAATGTGGGTTGTGATTGGTTCCTGTCTTGGAGGCTGGGCTGACAGGCTTCAAGAGTGGGTCCCTCATTGGGGGCACGACCTCCTGGGTCCTGGATCAGGACGTCTCCTCTCCCTGTCTCTTTGAGAAGGTGGACTCTGGGAGTTCTGGACTGTGCAGCAAGTACACATAAAGGGGAGGGGGATCTCCCCTCATCTCCGTGTCCCTCCATTCTCTCCCAGCTGCGGACAACAAGTTTGCCAAGTTCCTTATGACCTGTCTCAAATGCTGCTTCTGGTGTTTGGAGAAGTTCATCAAATTCCTCAACAGGAATGCCTACATCATGGTGAGTCGGCCTGGGACCCAGAACCAACGCACCGACTCCTGCTGGCTGGGAGGAGCCCTCATTCCCACCCAGGGGGCCTGATCCTTCTTCCCTCCTACCTCCCTCCAGATTGCCATCTATGGCACCAACTTCTGCACCTCAGCCAGGAACGCCTTCTTCCTGCTCATGAGAAACATCATCAGGTCAGGGAACACACCATCGCAACGCTTCCCTCTTCCCCTGGTCCCTGAGCCAGCGTTCACACCGGCTCTTTACCTGTCCCTGCAGAGTGGCTGTCCTGGACAAAGTTACTGACTTCCTCTTCCTGTTGGGCAAACTTCTGGTTGTGGGTAGCGTGGGTGAGTGTTGCTCATCCAACCTGTGGTACTGTGGCGTCCTCGTGTCTTCTTCTGGGATGGGTGGAGTCGTCTTGGGGATGCTAATTCCTTGAGCTAGAACTCACAACCATCTCGGTTTCCAACCCCTCTCCAGGAATCCTGGCTTTCTTCTTCTTCACCCATCGTATTAGGATCGTGCAAGACACAGCACCACCTCTCAATTATTACTGGGTCCCTATACTGGTATGGACCTTTGGGTATGGGCAGAGGCGGGGGGAGAAGGTGTTGGGACTCACCTGGTCTCCTTTGACTGGACAGATGTGGGCAGTCAGAAGTAGGGGATTGGTTGTTTATTGAGCCCACAACCATTTATTAATCACCTACTATGTACCGTGCATAGGGGGAGAACGGGCTTCCCTCTACTGGCCTTATAGTTGAGAGGTAAATAGACATTAATCAATAATTATATGGGTAGACGTGTGATTACAAACTGGTACACACCACAGGGCAGAATTAGGGAACTGTTGGAACCTGTGGTGGAGGATTTGGACAGGTCTGGGAGTCCAGGCAGCGTCACTGTGGAAGAGATGTGCGATCTAAGATCTGAAAGAGATGTAGGCAACATCCAGGCAGAGGGAACATGGGCAGAGTCCCTAAGGCAGGACCATACCAGGGGCAGTGAGGAGACCAGTGTGGCTGGTGTGGAGAGAGTGGCAAGGTGGTAGAGGGGTTAGAGCAGCACTCTGAGAAGCATTATATCTGAGTGCAGGCCTTGGAGCCCTATGACCTACATTTTTATCTCTTTTTGCTAGCTTTAGGATGTGTAACTTTGGGCAGTTTATTTAATCTCTCTAAGGTCCACTCGCTTCAGTTAGTAAATGTTTATTAGGTACCTACCAAGGCCCTGTAGTCACCAGATTGCTGGGACATAGCAATAATTAGGACAGACAGTCTAGTGGGGATGGGGGCAAAACCTGGAATGCCCTAAACTTCCATAAAATGCAGCCAGATGAGGCCTCGGCGGAAGGGTGCTCAGTAGAGAGCAGAAAACAGTCTAGACATCAGAGGCGGCTTCTTGGAGGAGGTGGTACCTGAGGAATTGATTTTTGAGCTTAAAGCAGAACAATGAAGAGGCATAATCCACTAGACCAAGTCAGGGCAACAGCACGTGCCAAGGCCTTGGGGTTAAAGAGAGCAAGGAATGTCCTGTTGATGGCAGGGTCCTGCCCCCCGGGTGAGGAGTTAGGTGGTTATTCTAAGGCTTCTCAGTAGAGGAATGATGTGATCCTCTCCTCGGAGGGTGGGTGGAGGGTGCCCTGAGAGGGGCTGGGATAGAAACAGCTCCTGTCCCATCACCCAGACGGTGATTATCGGCTCCTACCTGATTGCCCATGGCTTCTTCAGCGTCTACGGCATGTGTGTGGACACGTTGTTCCTCTGCTTCTGTGAGTGACCTTCACCCTGACCCTTGCTGGGTCCTGACTCACTTCTCCCCTCTGGGCAGAACGTCTCTCCCACGGGGCCACGTGGTCACCTGCCTGGGGCCCCCAGCTTCCCAGGGACTAGTTGTTCCTCAACCTAAGGCCCTGGCATGCCCTCTCAGCTTCCTCCCTGCGCTCAGAGCTGCTCCATCCTATTGTCCCCTGGTCCAGGCTGCAGCTACAATGCTCTGCCCCCGGGCCCTTGGCTTCGGAGTTTCCGGCTTTGTTGGGGGGGCAATGTGTGGCTGCCACTAACTCTGGTCTCTCCATCTGTGTTTTTTTTCTCTCTCTTTTCTCTTCCTCTCCTCCATGCCTGCTGGCTTCCCTGTTCTTCCTTGCCTCCCTCTTCCCCTCCCTTCCTGACCACCCTATTTTCCCCCTGCTGGTTCCTGGGGGGAGCCCAGGTGAGGACCTGGAAAGGAATGACGGCTCTCAGGAGCGACCCTACTTCATGTCGCCTGAGTTGAGAGACATCCTGTTGAAGGGGAGTGCGGAGGAGGGGAAGCGAGTGGAAGTCGAGGAGTAGAGATGGAGGGAGGCCTGCTCCTTGCTTCCTCCCTGTAGACTGGGGGTGCATGTGGGGCTTCCTTGCCTGGGAGTGTGGGGAGCGTGTATGTGTCCCGTTCCCGAGCCCACTATAGTCTGCTCCTCCAGCCCCAGTATGTCTTGCTTCCTAACCCTCTGGGGCGTCTATGTGGCCCTGCCTGCCCGTGCTGTGTACCCAGAAGCCCCTGCCTGTGGCCTTCCCTCATGCCACCTGCTCTGGGGTCTCTCTCCGCAGTGGAGGACCTGGAGAGGAATGATGGCTCGGCCGAGAGGCCTTACTTCATGTCTTCCAACCTCAAGAAGCTTTTGAACAAGACCAACAAGAAGGTGGAATCCTAAAGGCCCTGTCTTCCCCCACCTCCCTGAAAGTCTCATTCTGGGTGCTTGGCAGCTGGGTCAGAACCCCTAGCCCATTGGGCTAACCTGAAGTCCTTTCATTGCCATCCCCCATCATCCAAGTACCCCAGTTTCCGGGTATGTGGAGGATTTGTGGCATCTCTTCCCCATGCCAAGGGGCAGTCAGACTTTTCATGGCAGCCCCCTAAGACTGCACAACGAGTCACTCCAGCCCTCACTGGCCTGGATGGGGAGAAGTCCCATGAGGGCTCTTGATGTGTCTTGCATACGATGGAGCCCAACCTCTGTGGGCTGTTTCAAGCTTCCTGTCCTGTCTCATGGTACGACTGGCATTTGTTTGCGGGAGCAGTGGCCACGGTAAGCTCCAGTTCCGAAAGGCTCTGTTCACGTGTGTCTGCTCAAGCCAGGACTGAGCCACTTCTCCGTAGCTGAACAACTGGCTCACAGGTCGCCACATGCATTTCTTTATTATTTTTTTAAGCTGGACATGCATTAAAGCGTATATTAGCTTTTTTCTGTCTCAACAGCTGAGATGGGGCCACAGAGGAGTGCCTTCTGTTTATCTGGCATGGCGGGTGGGAGTGCGTGCCCAGGTGGGGGTGTCTCCTGGCAGGCGAGGCAGCAGCAGGCCGTGCTGATGGGATATGAGGAGTGAGACTATTCTGGGACGCTGCAGAGAGCTGGAGGGAGGAGACTGCTAATAGCCGCCTAATGGAAACCTGCTGGCGGCTACAAGAGCTGGGCTGAAGTCCCCCCCCCCCTTCAGTTACTGACACAGCTCTCTTTGTAAGAGAAGAGAAACTGAGTCCACCCAAGGGATGATTTCAGGGGAAGGGTGTGGGGCAGATGCCACAGGCACACAGGCCCCCATGCCCAGGCACCTCATCTTCACGATCCTTGTGCCAAATTTGCTGGACTTGGGACCTGGTCTGGTTCTCCTTCAGCATATCCTCAGGCCCCCGATTTCATGTCTTTGCTCATCAGCACCGTCCAGGATCCCGGAGAGGGAGAAATCCCTGCCTGGGGTCTCTGTACTGTGCCTGTTGTCAGACCTCCCACCCCCGTTCTGTCCACACACCCCTGCGTGTAACTGCATTCCAACCACTAATAAAGTGCCTATTGTACAGAGCCTGAGCCTGGAGTGTTTGTGGGGGCAGTGGGAGGCTGGGAGGGGGAACCCCGGCTTTGACTGCCCTGGAATTCTAGAGCTGGGGCGACTGTCCCCAGAGGAAGGAGGGGCAGGAAGCCCTGTCTGCTGGCCCGTCTCCGCCTGAATTCCATCATGCAGGCGGCTCAGGTTTCTCATGAACAAATGCCCTTTATTAGGTTCTGGTGCCTAGACTCCAGAAGGCGGCCTTGGCCTCTCCACCTCCCGCCCGCCTCCTCTCAGTCACATGGTCTGGACACGTGGTCCCAGGCTTGCTTTGTCCCCTGGCCCAGGCACCTGAGGTGCCACAGTCTAGTTTAGCCGCCTTGGACTTGGAAAGCAGCGCCCAGCCCGGTTGCCTGGAGGCCCACTGCTGCCCCCTGGTGCCAGCCATGGGTCACTCACCTTTGGGATGACTACCCCACCATATTAACTGCCTTTCTACCCTGTATATCCACACCCCTGGAATTTTTTCTTAACTGGCCACCATTTTTTGAGTACTTCCTATATGCATTCCATACCCTACTTCTATTACTCTCTCCATTAATTAAGTGAGGCAGGGAGGTTGAGCGACGTCTCTAAATGTTGCCCAGTAGGAAAGGGGCCTAGAAGGCATTTCAGCCCCGGACTCCTTGACCCCAAAGCCCATACCCAAAGTCTTGTGTATATACTTTTCCTTACCCTAGCTCCTCTTAGCCACGACTCCAAAATAGCTCCCAAACCTGCCCACTTCTCCCCATATTTTCAGTTCACAGCCCCTTCTATCACTCACCGGGACCAGTGCAGCCCTCCTCTGGTCCCTAGCTCCTGCCATTAAGCGCCTTGCCTCCACTGTACCCACAGGTGCAGGAGGGCACCCGTGGACACTTGAGTTCACGCCTCTTCTCTGATGAAGAACCCTCCATGGCTCCCACCTTACTCAGAGTGCAAGCCAGTCTTCACTACAGCACACAGGGCCCTGCCCAATCTGCCCCATCACCTCCACACGGACTCATTCAGCCACCCCGGCCCCAGGGCTAGTGACTGAAATGCTCTCCACCTGGCTCTTTGCAAGGCTAGCTCCTCATCCTTCCACTGGGATGCTCAGGGATCACCTCGTCTAGGGAGCCTGTGCTCATCTAAAGTTGGCCTCTCTTGGTGATGACCACATCACCCTGTTTATTTTTTCATGGTACTTGTCACAATCTCCAATTATTTACTTGTGTTTCCACACTTACTGTCAGTCTCCCCACCCAGAATGTCAGTTCAAAAAGGATTCAGATCTTGCCTCTTCTTTACCCTCTTATCCCAGGGCAGCAGGATAGAGTACACAGCAGGCACTCAGTATACAGGCAAGGGACAACTGAAGTAAAGTAAAGGACTTAGCCCAGTCCTGGGCCCTGGGGAAGTGCACGGTGTTAGTGGGTGTTATTAGGGTACAGCAGCATTTAAGTTCCCAGTCTTTTATGCATGCTCAAAGCCTTCTGGCTGCTGTGTGCAAAGACTGTGTGACAAAATAAGGAGCACTGAGACCAATGAGGAGGCCACTGCACTAGTCTGGGGACATGCTGATGGTAGACTAGACTCAGGTCATCTTGGATGAAAAGCATGCTGCTTTGGGATATAATGTGAAGATGGAACGGACCTGATTGATTACATGTGGAATGTGAAAGAGAAGAGCCAAAGAAACAGGAGGAAGCAGGGCTGCAAGGGAGCAAGCTCAGGCAGAATCCTGCAGAGGGCATCAAATCCTACATGGAGCTCTGGAGGGGGAGTTACTTCTCCAAGATGTTCTACACTGGTAAGTCCTTGACTAAAGGCGGAATCTTTAAGCTCCCAGGCACTTCTCATTCCCTAAATGTGCAACAAAGGTGCATTGGCAACAATGTCCAGAGCCCATGGTAGTGCCCTGAGAGTGGCAAGTGCAGGCTGTCATGCAAAAACATGCAAAACTCTGGTAATGATGCAAAGAAACGAAAACAGATCCAAAGGGATCTGGATAGGACAGTGTCCTCTACAGGTAGGTGGCCTTTGGACCTGCTGAATGCCATATGGGAAGCTGTCACGTGGATGGTTAGATGTGTGTGCCTGGATTTCAGGGGAAAGTATCAGACAGGAGGCATGCAATCGGGAATGCTCAGTGTTTTGATGGTCTTTCATGGTCTGTCATGGGGTTGGCTGAGGTCACCTGGGGAGTGAGTATAGAGAGAGGCGAGGTCTGAGCCCTGGGGAATGAAGGAGAAAAGTGGGTGCAGGGGAGAACCAGAGAGGGACATCTGGGGCTAAGCAGAAGGCAGGGAATGTAGCACAAGTGTTCGTGGCTGTAGTGGCAGAAGAATATGGACACAAACGACTATTTTATCATGAAAGAAAGAAGGAAGGTCATTAGCTGAGAATGGAGTGTGGGGAGATGGAAGCTGTGGGAAGAAAGGAAGTATGAGATATCTAGTTGCACGGGAGAGCACCACATGAACAAGAAATGTTAGGGAGGTCGTGGTTTGGTGTTTTTTTCTTCTTTCTTCCTTTTTTCCCCAAACTCACCTAGATGTGAGGTGCATATAGAGAGTTAAATTTAGCTGGGGTTGGCGGGGAGGAGCAGGGACGTGAGGATGGTGCAAGGGAGTGGTGCAGGATGGGTCGTATCCCTCCACTGCCCCAAACCCTCCCGCAGCTTTCAGCACACCCAGGGTGAAAGCCACTGTCTGCATTGGGTCCACAGGGCCTTGTAGAAACTATCTGCCTTTTCCTAAATGTCCCTTCCTCCCATCCTCTGTCACTTGCCCCACTCCAGCCCCTGGAGCCTCCTTGCTGCTCCTTCCACAAGAATAGTCAACCTCTGGGACTTTGCACTGGCTATTCCCTGTGTCTGGCAGGCTCTTCTCCTAGCAATTTGCTTGCCCTCTGTCCCTCAGCTTCCCATACTTTCCTGTGCACTGTCTGACTTCAAATTGCACCTGCCCCAGTGCTGCACACGCCTCACCTCACTTTGTTTTTGTCCCCTGCACTTGCCACAGCGGGACATATATTCCTTGCTGACTGTTTGTTGCCTGCCTCCCCCTCAGGTCAGCTTCACGAGGGCAGGGTATACAATGGCTGTCTCACTGTGTCCCTAGCAGGTGCTCCCGGTTGCATGGTCTTCCAGGCCAGCCCTTCCCACCGTCCTGCATGGTCTGGGAGTTACCAGCAGGCTTTACCAAAGCTCTTTTCTGCTTGGGTTGGCCAGAATTCATTTCTGGGGTTTGCAACTCTGAGAGGTACAGATCCAGAACGATTCAGGATGAGGCCAGACCAGGGGAAGGAGCACCACTGACCTTTTAGAAAGGAGGCGTGCAGGCACAGGTGTGCTGGCCAGGTATAGGATGGCCGAAAACTCAAAGTGGTCCAGGCAACTAATAGACACATAGAAGGCCATGCTGTTTCCAATTCTGCAACTTTCTAGACTAGGTAAAGCTAATCCTGGTGATGTAAGAAGAGAATTGGATAGGAGTCAGAAAGGAACTTCCTGGGGTGATGACAGTATTCCTTATAATGATTGGGGTGGTGATTACACCGATGTTTACTATAAAAATATTTGCCAAGCTATACACTTAGGATTGTGTACATCATACCTTATTTTTTTTAAGTTGGTTAAAAGAAGTGGGGCGTTCCCTTTTGGCGTATCTATCTGTAAGGTTGGACTGACTTGGGCCCAGAGTGGGTCAGTGTGGAGGGGGACTCATGCACTCACTCACTTGCTGTTTCGAGTGCTCTGAGCTGGGCACTTCATATAGTAGACATGTAGGAGTGAACAAGAACCTTGTTTCCTGGTCTCAGAGTTTACCATCTAGCAAGGGCGATGGATAATATCAATATATAATACGTGGTGATAAACACTTTGAAGAAAAATAAAGCAGTGCAATTGTATTGCTCTTTAAGAAATGGTGGTCAGGGCAGGCTGGCCTCTCTTAGATGACACTGGAGCAGAGCGCTGAGAGGAGGAGGAAGCTGTGAATCTGGAGGGAAGAGTGTTTCAGGCAGAAGGAACAGGCAGTGCAAAGGCCCTGAGGTGGGAGGGTGCTTGAATGAATGACTGTAGTAAGGTGTGAAAGGACACATCAAAGGACATAGCTGTATATCCTGGACTTACATCCTCCCAGGCCAGTAGCCCCAGCAGAAAGAACTTTCAGATGATCAGAGGCAAATCCCCGATCCGCCTCTCCTTTGGCCCATTTTAGTGAACTGTCATTTCCGAACCAGTCATTGGACCAGGGGAGCTGTGGGTTTCCTGAGCCAGACCCAGGTGGAGGCTGGGAGGCAGGAACAAAGAGGAAGAGAGGTGGTTCCCCAAAGGCAGGTCTCGGTTCTCAGAACGAGGAGGTCCAGCAGGCAAGTCACAGGTAGCTGCTCTGTGGGATGACAGAGCAAGAGCTAGGGCAACAGTGAGGGTCCTGGCAGGTGAGGATGATGACCTGAGGTGATTGGGGTCCCACACGTGGCCCAAATGATAGCATCACTGTGTGTGGCTGTGTATTTTTTTCCCCACAAGTCTCAACTTCCTGGAGCTCAAATGATGTGGCCATAACCTAACTTCACTTTCACTCCATTTTTTTTCTTTTAATTTCTTAAAATTGTCATAAAATACACATACAATTTATCACTTTAACCTTTTATTATATTTTTTTTTTTAAGGAGGGTGCAGCTCAGTGGTCCATGCAGGGATCGAACCGGCAACCTTGGTGTTATCAGCATCACACGCTAACCACTGTGCAAACCGGCCACCCCTCACTTAACCATTTTTCAGTGTAGTTTAGTGATATTAAGCACATTCACTCTATTGTACAACCATCACCACCATACATCTCCAAAACTCTTTCATCTCCCCTAACTGAAACTCCCCATTAAACAACTGCTCATTTCCCTTCCCCGCACCCACCACTCCACTTCCTGTCCCGAAGGATTTGACTCCTCTAGGAACCTCTTTTAAGTGGAATTATACAGTAGCTGTCCTTTTGTGACTGGTTTATTTCACTTAACATAATGCTTTCAAGGTTCACCCATGTTGGAAGGAAAGATTTCCTTCCTTTTTAAGGCTGAATAATATGCCATTGTATGAATATACATTGTTTATCCCTTTACCCACTGATGGACACTTGGATTGCTTCCACTTTTTGGCTATTGTGAATAATGCTATGAACATGGGAGTGCAAACATCTCTTCCAGACCCTGCTTTCAACTGCTGGGTCATATGGTAATTCCATGTTTAATTTTTTTGAGAAAACACCATACCATTTCTCACTCCATCTTTTGGTTTAGTTTTCTTTGGGGCTGGTTTCATTCTCTGTCAAGTTCTTTCATCAAGGTATACCTCCTATCCCTCTAACCACACCTTACATTTCTCTGGCTTCAAGATCATTTCTCTGGCTTCTCTTACCCTAAAGTCCCAGGCCTAGTACTCACTGGCTCTGACTGACCAGGTTTTGTCACTACTAAGCTACTCACTGTGGCCAAGTAATGGGCCTAGTTTTGGAGTCAGGCAGTGGGGACCTGCCAACGGAACTACATATTTAGCAAGCTAGAGGGATGGTTCCCCAAAACACTGTGACCAACACATGTCTACTCTACTAAGAGGGTGGGAAGGCAGCTGGCCTGGCTCAGAAAGCTTTCAAGGGGAGTTCTTGGGTGTGATCAAGGGAGTTGAGGGGAGGGCTGAAGTGGTAGAAATCTCTGAAGACGATGAGTGGAAGATGTTCATGAGGACATCAAAGTCCTGAGGATGGCAAAACCTGTTTAGAGGGACTGCAAGAAGAGGGGACAAACCTTAATCTTCAACCAATGAAAGGGAAGGTGTAATAGGGAACAAGGGTTATAGCTGTATGACAGGGGGTGTCAGTTAAGGCAAGGTGACAGAATGGTTGTACATGCAGGGTGGTTAACCATGTTGTAATGGAAAGGCAAAGGTAGGAGGCTGGGTTAGGGTGGAGATACAGGGACGAGAGGACAGCTAGCCTCTTAGGTCTCCACCTTGTATGGTGACCAAGGAGAGAACACAGACAAGAAGCATGATAAATGCAGGTGTCAGAAGTTGGGCTGAAAACCTCTTATCCAGCAGCTCCTGGTGAGTGAGGTAGTGTAGGGGTAGGCCCAGACAGACTGCACTTTTAAGGGAGTTGTGGTTTCCTCCACTTTAACTGCCACCCAGTGGAGCCTCTGGATTTGATGGGCATAAGTCCAGGACGTAACAATCACAACCATTAACTGGCCAGCATTCACTCCAGGCTGGTTCCGCCAGCAAAGCTATGCAGTTGAAAAACTCTCCAGATCTGTCCAGGGCTCCTCCATGGAGATTGTTGATCCAAAGTCGGCTTGAAATCAGGATCCTACCTGCCCCTTACTGTGCTTATTGCCCCTCTGATAGGGGTTGCCTTACAGGGTAAGAACCTTGAAAGCAAGTTCTTCATAAATGTTAACTGTGGGCCCCTCCCAAGAAAGGTTTTGGACTTGAGTCAGAAAACTAGAAACTTTCCCTGTTCTGCCACTTGGTAGCGCTGTTAGCTTAGTCAAGCTACTCGGCTTCGGAGCCTGTTCTCTCCGGTCAGACACGGCTGATCTCTAACTCTAGTGTTCAAGTCGGTTGTCACCTTTATTATTAGTGACCTCTAACAATCTAAACTTACTTTAATCAACTGTCTGAATACATGCGCTATTAATTTTACCAAGCTTTCCTCCAATCTCAAGCTCTATTTGTTTAAGAAAGATCTCCAAGTTATGAAGGGAAATAAGATGCAGAATGTCTATCATTTATGTGAAAAACAGCAATAAAAACACAATTAAGCATCTCTGGGAGTAAAACATCTCTGGAGAGACAAAAAACTTTACAATGGCTGCCAAGGAGGAGAGTGTCTGGGGGAGGAAGACTGTTTTCTCACACCCTTTTACATCACGTGAATAGATGATCGGTTCAAAATCCTAACTAGTGTAAATAAAAAAGAAATGCAGGTACAGCATGACCCCATTTCTGTAATATTTTTACACCTTACTTTTTAAATAGCTATCAATTGGGGACACTTGTTCTGCACAAAGAATTTTATCAAGTGCTTTTAAAAAAAATAATCATTTTGTAGATAAGGAAACGGAGGCTTAGTCCTTGGCCAGGGGACTCAAACCTAGGGCAGACACTGGATCTTGCATCCTTTACAAGTTAGCTGCACCGATCCTACGTTTTTGCTCGGAAGACCCGCTAGGAGGCCGTAAGCTTTGAACGACTTCTCATCTCCTTCAGATAGAAAACCTTTTCAACAACTCCTTGTTCCGGATCTCGGCAGCGTCCGAATCACAACCTCGCACCTGCCAACTTGCCTAGCAACGTCTGTCGAGCGCCAGACAAATCCTGACATTGGAGGGGCACGGGGCTTAGTTTAGGCACAAGTTGTATACACTGGGAAAGTCACAAGGCGTCCGGGAGGATTCACCGACACGAGGCTTGCAAAGAAACGGTGCTCGGTCCACAAGTCCTTTAGTAATGAGACCCAAGCTGCTGGCCGAGCGTCTGAGTCGCAGCACCGGTTCTCCCACGAAGGGGCCGTGAATCCTCGTGTCAGGTCTCCTTCTTGACTGTGCCTCGGTTTCGCCATCTGTGAAACGGGCTGGAAGATGAGACCAGATCGGCTCTAACCTTCGGAGGCTCCAGGCCCGGCCGTTCCTTGCACAGGCACCTCGGGCCTCCTCCTATCACGGGTGATGAGAGGAGTGGGATGGAAGCGCCGAGGGCCGGCCTCCTTTCGAGGCCACACCTCCTCGACCGAGAGCCGGCCACTAGGAGGACGCTAACTGGAGAGCCTCTCAGAACCGTTTCCGCCAACGTACTCTAGGCGACGGGTGTGAGATGGCGGCCGCGCAGGCGCGTAACTGGAAGGTGCAGGAGGCTCCGCCCTTCGCCCCGCATCACGTGATAATCGGGTCTTAAAACCGCCCTTAAAAAAAAAAAGAGCCGACATTGTCACAAGATACAGGCTGACCAATACCGCAAAGGGAAACAGAAAAGTCCTTGTCACGTGGCCCAGGATCAAGCAAGGCTTCGAAACAGGAGACGTCTCGATGCCACGTGACAAGCTAAACAACGTCTACGCTCCTGTCACGTGACTAGAGCCCGCCTCCTAATTCTTTTCGTCCCTCCCTCCGTCGTCGGCTAGGCCTGCGTCGAGCAGAAACGCGGCGGCGAGGGGGCGGGGCTCCGACCTGTCACGTGGTCCCGCACCTCCCCGGCGCGCGCCCGACCGCCCGCTCGCCCCCGGCCCCGGCTCCTCCTCCTCCTCTTCTCGCCATTGCAGTTGGACTCAGCAGCCCGGTGCGCACCGCGTGGCTTTTGGGGGGAGACCCCGGCGGGCTGTGGTAGGAGGGCGGCGGCGGCTGCGGTCCGGGAAGGGGACGCCAACAAGGTAAGCTCCAATGTGGCGGCGGCTGGGCCTGCTCCCGCCTTTGCCCCTCCCCCTCCCGTCCTCCCCCTCAGCGCGGTCCCGGCTGAAGTGTCGTGGTGACAAGGCCGGAGGAGCCCCGCGCTCCCCGCCTCTCCCCGGTCCCCTCGCCCTAGCGCCTGGTTCATTCCCCTCTCGCCAGCCTCGCTCCCGCGCTCGGCCGTTACTCTCTCCCATTGTGCCGAGGAAACAAAATGGCGGCATCGGCGGCGAGGACCCGGTGCGCGCGCATCCGTCCCCCCCTCGCGGCCCCTCGTCCCGCGGCAGCGCCTCGCGCCGGGGGTGCGCGCGCACCGGGCCCCCAGCCGCAGCCTCCCCCGGGCCGGGCTTTGTCTGTGGCGGCGCCCCGCGTGCGCGCACGTGCTGGGAGCACACACCCCCTTCGGGCCTGGAGCATCCAGGCCCGCGCGGCAGGGGCGACCCCTCCTCCTCACCGCCTCTTCCTCTTTGTCCCACTCCCGCCCCGGGTTCCAGGAGGGTCCCAGGTCCCGGAGGCGGGAAACGTGGTCTCCTTTGTCTTTACGTGGCGCGGAGAGGCGGACCCCCTTCCTGGAACCCTGTCCCTCCGCGGATTGCAGAGGAGGCCTTTCTGGGTTCATTGGGTTCCCAAATCTCTGTTCAGCCAGGCGTCCCCCATATCAGGATCTAAACTTGGGGGAGGGTTTGAGATTTCCCTTTCCTTAGTACAGGTGCTTCATTGATGTTGAGCTTTTTCCACATTGCTTAGGATTTGCAGCCTCTCCCAAAATGGTGATACGGTGCTATATTTGGATGCACTGTAATCTGCAAGTTTGGGACCCAAACATGAGTGTTAAAAGCTCTCTTCTACTTTATTTCCTCAAGTAGTTGAATGACTGAGATTGTGCCCGGGTTAATCCTCCACCTGGATGAATTATTCCGGGCATACAGTGATCAGCATGCTCTCCCCCAACTCAGTGTCTAAACTTGGGGAGAGTAACCCATCTCTTCTCAGTATTTTCAAATTTTATTTAAAGTTGCTTGGGATTCTGACATTAATTTCTGTGATAGGTCTCCCTCTTCTAGAGTCGCGTGTTCCATATTGTGAATCTGTATTTCTGATGGCTTAGGAGTCTTTCCTTTTTACTAGTGGTCTGGTGGCATATTTGGGGCCCACGGGAAAACACAAGGTGTCACCTGAAGTTAGGACTCAAATTTAGTCTCTCTTTCCTTCAGGTGTCTGGTTGGGAATCTCCAGGGATTGCTCACAGTGCTGCCACTATGCATTGTATGTGATGCTTTGTGTGTGGTCTCGTGGGACGTACAGACAGCAGCCGCTCAGGCTGTGAATGAAGTGTGGGAACCAGAGGCTGGCTCATTCACAGCTGGAAAAAGGAAAATAAGATAAGGCTGTAGGGCACAGGCAGGTGCTAGTATCCATGTTCCTAGTCCTGGGGTCTTTGCTCCTGAGCTGCCTCTTGGCCATGTGGGCAGTTCCTGGTCCCTGCCATTTGCCAGTGGAATCTGTGCAGACCCTAGTGTTGTCTGGAGCTGATTGGAGGCTGGCAGTTACTGCCAGGCTTGGCCTTGACAGCACTGGACACTGACTTGCCAGTTTCCCTACCCTCCAGGAGCTTGAGCAAGCCTGGGAATCACCCTCTTTTTGGAGTGGAGTGGTGTCCAATTGTTTGCACTTTTGTTTTTCAGGATTGAACTCTTCCAATGCCTACAGGCAAAAGTTCCTTTAGCTCCTTCTAGTATACTTAAAAGGCTTTGTTTGTTTGTTTTGTTTTGTTTTTTTGGGGACCCATAGTCCTGGGAATGAGGAATTTAAGGCTTTCTTATTTTCTTAAATTCTTTCTGTCAAAAAAAGCCACAGTGGGAAGAGTGGCTGCTAATATTCATATGTCATATATACGGTGTTCATTTGCGTGCTCCTCTGGTTAAGTTCCCTAGGTAGGGACAGGTGCAGTCTGTGGTGAGGAAAGTCTGTACGTCTCTTCTCTGGTTAAACAGTAGGCAGCATCTTGTCTGTCTTTAGGCTTCAGTGAGGTGTGAGGGTTGGAAATGTTCTCACTTCTGAATAAGGCTTTAGAAGTTTTATTTGGGCGGGGACATCTCCCTCTTAATTCTCTGACCCGCCCCCCGCCCCCAGTTACTCTTGATTTCACCTTTTATGGCTCAGAGGAATGATTCCTTTTCCCAAGAAACTTGGGTTTGAACGTGACCTGCTACATTTTGTCAGTAAGGTTATTAACCATATGCAGTTTTGAACAATATGTAAATGTCACATTCTAGTATTAGCATATATGGCCCATGAAGTGGTAACATTTTATTCACATCATGCTTTGATTGGACCTTGACAGGAATTAGGATTTTCCAGGCTCTCTATATTGGATGCAAAGTCCTGAGAGAGGAAGATTTGAGTTTTTGTTCCCAGCGGAAGGGTTGGGAATGTGAGGCAATGGTGGTTTGACATGAGTCTACACACAATTTGTTAGTGAAGGGTGTCGGGTACATGAGTCTACACACAATTTGTTAGTGAAGGGTGTCGGGTACATGAGTCTACACACAATTTGTTAGTGAAGGGTGTCGGATCCTGAAGGGATGGAGTTGACTTCAGTTTCCTGCAGCAGCAGCATCTGACAATTTCTCCTGAAACAACTAGCTTCCCTCTTTGATTTGTTAATTAGGGTAACTTGGTGCTGCCTCTTTTTGATGCTAGCAGTGTTGTAGAAATAATAGTGAAAGCCAGCCATGCAAGTGTTTGCTAGGGAGCCTTGTCAGTATACTAATTTTTAAAAATGGTTTCTTGCCATATTTATACTCTGTTAAACTCCGGTGGGATTTTTCTAAGACAGCACGTTATAGGTGATCCCATTATAAATTGCAGTGGGGAATTCAGACAGACTTTTAACGTCTGCTGTTTTTAGATGCCTTGAGAAAGCAATGTCCAGTTGAAATTTTTTTCTCTTGTGAATGTCCATGTAATGAAGAAATTGAAAATGTACCCACTAGTTTCAACAGGAAAATGAATTTATTGTCTCGGCTATTTCCTTGGGGGCCATATGTGATCACCAAGGAGCATTTAGTCACAGAGTTAAATGCGCATCCTTTTATTAGAGTTTAAGTTTGCTCCATGCTATTTTTATAATCTTAGGTGATCAGTGAGAAGTAGTGCTGTTGGCAGTTTGAGGTCCATGGCAAACTTAATGTTTTCTTGAATGTTCCAAACAGCCTTCTTTCTTATTTTCAGTAGGATTGTGGTTCAAACTCAAGGGTAAGGTCTTAACTGGGATATTCTTCCAGGCCACTTGTTTTTTTGCTGTTTGCCTTTCAACTACTTTATTACTTTTTATCTGTGTGTGTGTGTGTGTGTGTGTGTGTGTGTGTGTGTGTGGTGTTTAAAGAATGACATTTTGCAAGTTAGGTTTTCCTCTACGTGTGGTACATTTGGATATTTTTTTGCAGGTTGATAATCCTTTGTAGTCATAATTTAAAAAAACTGTCTGAATGTCAACAATATGGAAATACCAGCCTGGCTCCAGGGCTCATAGCGGTACTTAATAAATATTTGTCCTGTGAGTGACCTGTGCAGAATGCTTACAGGAGGGGATACTAGCTGCCCAGTAAACTGGGCGGTCTGTGGGCTGCCCAGCGAGAGCTCACCAATGACCACAGCTTCACAGAGCGGATGTGTGAGCTGACAGGGTTGGAGAGAAGGTGAATTGAGTCGAATTTGGTGAAGTTACTTGAGTTTGTTTTTTAAAATCTAAGGCGTCAGCTCTGGAAAAACACTTTAGCAGTTTCTCACAAAACTAACAGGCAACTACCATATGACCCAGTAATTTGACTCTTCGGTGTTTATCCCAAAGATGTGAAGATTTATGTTCACACAAAAACTGATGCACAAATACTCATAGCAGCTTTATTTGTATAATAATAGCCAAGAACTGGAATGTCCTTCAGCAGGTGAATGGTTAAACAAATCAAGGTACATCCATACCATGGAATACTACTTAGCAATAAAAAAGAACCAACTGTTGATACACAATTTGGATGAATCTTGAGGCAGTTATGCTGCATGAAACAAACCAATCATGAAAGGTTACATACTACAATTCCCCTTACTTGACATCCTTGGAATGCCAAAATCACAGAAATCGGGAATGGGTTAGTGTTTGTCAGGGGTTAGGCATGGGGAACAGTTGGAAGGTGAATGTGACTATACAGGGTAACAGGAGGGATCCTTTTGCTAATTGTCGGGATCTTACTGTATGAGTGAGTATCAGTATGGTGGTTATGATATTGTACTTTAGTCTGCAAAAGGTTAACAGTGGGGGAAACTGGGTGAAGAGTACACTTAATCTCTGGTATTTCTTACAACAGGTGAAGCTACAATTATCTCAAAATGGAAAGTTTTCATTTAAAAGTACCCACTAAAATAATTTACATCTGAGTGTCATAGACCTTCGAGAGGCAGGTTTTTTTCTTCTTAACTAGGGGGAAAAACACTTTGAGAAAAGTAAAGAAGTTGAATTGTATGCTACATTAAAAAAATCCTCCAAGGCTTCCTCCTGAGAATAGATGGATGGGTTGCCTGTTTCCCCAGCAGGTGTGGAAGATTTCCTGTGCTGGCTTCTTTCACCTCCTTGTTACCTGAACAGCATATTGGAAAGAGGGTTTGATAATTCCCGCTTAGAGTCATGTTAAACCTTCTCCCTTATATCTAGGGTTTCCTGGCGGAATTCCCGCCCGTTCTTGGGAATTGGTTTGCTTTCCTGAATTGGTCCAAATCCTGAGATACAAACTGTTTTCTGTTCTCCACGATGAATCGTTTCCACAAAGTGGCTGCTGACACTACCAACCACTTGGGTTTAAGGAGCCGATTTTCCCGATTTCCCGACCAACTTTTCTTGGTATTTGGGAATGGGAAAGTGAAAAAAATTCCTTAGAACAGGCAGGAATTCCCTCCCAGAAACCCCAGTTATATCCTCTCACAGGCAAATTTTAAAACATTTCTATTGGTTTATCCAAGAGTAATTGAAATTACTCCTATGATACATTGCATATGTAGTTCTACAGTTGAAAAAGCATTTTCCCACATTGTCACCTTTAATCCTTATTATTTGCAACTATGAGGCATTGGTTGTGTTCATGTCATTTCTGATCAGCTCCGAAAAGGCAAGTGATTTGCTGGAGGTCCCACAGCTGCCAGATTGGAGAGCCCAGGTGAACGCGAACTTGGGGCTTCTGCTCTATGACCTGTGGGTGTTCCACAATGCCGCAGGGTTTGGGGCGGGGGTGGAACATTGGGGAACAGTGTGTTTTTCCAGGGCCCATCAGCTCCAAGTACAGTCACCGTTTTCTTTCTTTTTTTTATTAGTTTCAGGTGTACAAGACAAGGTAATACTTAGACGTTCATCATTTATATCCCTCACACTGTGAACCCGCCTATCCCCATCCATTATCCCTCCGACCTCACACCGAGCCATCACATATATATAAAATTATAGTTGGCATTCATTAATGTTTTTTTCTTTTTTCTTTTTTAATGGGGAAGGGAAATAGGACTTTTTCAAGTCAAGCTGTTGTCCTTTAAATCGTAGTTGTGGAGGGCGCAGTTCAGTTCCAGGTCCAGTTGCCGTTGTTAGTGGCAGGGGGTGTAGCCCACCATACTTTGTGGGATTCGAACTGGCAACCTTATGTTTGAGAGCCCACACTCCAACCAACTGAGCCATCTGGGCACTGGCCCATGTGGGAATCGAACCGGCAGCCTTTGGTGTTAGGCGCATGGAGCTCCAACCGCCTGAGCCACTGGGCCGGCCCCCCAGTCACCGTTTTCAGTCTTAGTTGCAGGGGGCGCAGCCCACCACCCTATGTGATTATTGAACCGGCAGCCTGTTGCTGAGGGCTCACACTCTAACCAGCTGAGCCATCTGGCTGCCCCTCTGGAAGCTCGGAAGCTCCTTAGCCCGTTGTCATCAATCTAGTTGTGGAGGGCGCAGCTCACTGGCCCATGTGGGAATCGAACCGGCAACCCAGTTGTTCAGAGCTCGTGCTCTCACCAATGGAGCCATCTGGCCGCCCCAAGGAAGATATCTTTTTAACTAGTTGTTATACACCATCTTCATCTTTTCATAAGAAAAAGATATTTTAACACTGAAAATATAGAAATAAAATTAAGCTTAGAGTAAAGGAAGGCCCTTTACATTGAAAATATTTGTGAAAATCTTTATTCCTAACTTTATACCTCCCTATGAACCAATAAAGACATTGTTGGAGACAGAACTTGGAACTGTTGCACTAGCGACTTGAGATTTGTGTTGGCCTTACGCATTTCTCAGAGTGGTGTCCATAACCAGATGTGAGATGGGCATCTTCTGCCTGGGTTGCTTTGTTGAAATCATTTTCTGTGTGTCCTTGATATGAATCTATAAATGTTTATGGAGTCACTAAAAAGTAGCACGTGCCTGTCATTTCACTTCATACCCCAGGGTAGGATAGTTCCAGACGTCACGAAGCCAGGAGCTGGGTTGGGTCCTTGTACATTTCAAAGCCTTTTTAGGACAAGCATCCACTTCAGGACAATTCCCCAGTGTTGCTGGGATAGCTGTAAGGTTTTGTGAAATCCTCTGGAAAGGGGTGGTCCACCCTCGAAGGTAAATGGGGCCATACCTGTTAGGGTGTTGCCACTATACCTGCTCGTTCTACAAACATTTGCTGATCCACATATGCTGATTTGGGCATGTTTCTTTCCCAGCAGCAAGTGCCATGAACGTCCTTCTAATTAGCGAGAAGTCCGAAAGATGGTCATCACGTAGCAAATATATGTTTTGTGGTTTAAACTTCTGTTGTAACTCCATGCAGTGGATGGGCTGGTTTTGAGAACAAAAGAAAGAAAGCTGGTTCCTGTGTGTTAGAACATCTCCAACCATACAGGTCGTGTTTAAAATCCTGACCCTTCACTGTCCACTCATTCCTCCCGTGGGCTAGTGAAAATTAGGCTTTCCTCGTGCCCAGGTTTGCATCATGAGCAAGGTTGCAGGAGCAGCTTTGTGTAGCCATTTGTAGCTTTTGTTTAGTTAGGTTGCTGGGGGCAGTGGAGTGTTGCGTGTGTGGGTATTACGGCTTCTCGGTAGCTAGCAGTGTTTCTGGTTAAAAAGTTTGATGAGGTTTCTGCTCATCCAGAAGACCTCTGTTTGTTAATGAGATGGATTCCCCGGTGTTTAAGATCAGAGCAGCTGGCTTCAGAGAGGCTGGCTTGGTTGACAGATCTGGGCTCACACAGAAGAGATGCGGGAGGTGGGTTTTGTTGTTGCCCTGCAAAGACGTGTTGGCTCCAGTTTTTAAACATTTGTTTTAGTTCAGGTGATGAGTACTCTTACTCACTTTGTCCACCTGCATCAGGAGGCATCACCACCAAGGCCTGGTCTAGGAGGAGGGCCCAGGATGAATGGACTACAGGTGGGCCAAGAGAGGTGGTCAGAGCCAGCCACAGTGCCGTGAGTCCCAACAGGGGTCCCTTCTGGTCCTGCCTCTTGGAGTAGAGGCACACCCCCGTTCCCAGTTTTAAACTGAGGTGAAGACAGCAGATGGAAATCTACTTGCAGGACATTTGCTGACAACAGGTGCAGTTGAGGGGTGTGTGCATGTCCAGAGACACTTTCCATCAGCTGCCATTTTGACACAATGAGTATCTTGATCCCCAGTGGGAGGAGGCGTTTTCTGCTGCTCACCTCTATTTAGTTAGATGGTGTTTATAGCAGAGATTCCTCACACCAACTGGGTGCACTTCAGTACCTTTCAAAGTAATTTTCAGAGCATGTAGTTGGGATGTAGACATCTCCAATGGTGACAAATTAGTTTTTGTGGTTTTTTTTTTTTTAAGTTTTATTGTCTTAAAGATTTTATTGGGGAAGGGGAACAGGACTTTATTGAGGAACAGTGTGTACTTCCAGGATTTTTTCCAAGTCAAGTTGTCCTTTCCGTCTTAGTTGTGGAGGGCGCAGCTCAGCTCCAGGTCCAGTTGCCGTTGTTAGTTGCAGGGGGCGCAGCCTACTGTCCCTTGGTGGGAGTCAAGATGAACTGGCAATCTTGTGGTTGAGAGGACACGCTGCAACCAACTGAGCCATCCTGGAGCTCAGCTCAAGGTGCCGTGTTCAATCTTAGTTGCAGGGGGCGCTGCCCACCATCACTTGCGGGACTCCAGGAATCGAACCAGCAGCCTTCGGAGTTAGGAGCGTGGAGCTCTAACCTCCTGAGCCACTGGGCTGGTCCCGCAAATTAGGTTTTTTTCAAGTATCATTATGGACTCATGGATTTGCATAAACGTAATGTGCTGAATCAATTTTAGTTATATATTTGAAACATGAAAAATTCAAACATTTTATTATGAAAAATTCAAAGGTGACACAGTTTTACAGTGACCACCTACCTGTGTACACACCCTAGGTTCTGCCAGTGACATTTGACTGTACTTACGTTTCACACATCTGTTCATCCATCTGTTCTGTTCATTTTTTCAGTATTTTTATGATGCATTTTAGAGTACGTAGCAGAAAGTTAAGTCTTCCCTCTGAATATTATCTAGAGTCCAGTATTTACAGTTTTTTCTTTTGAAGTAATGCACATGTCTTGAGTGTACCATTCAATGAATTCTGACCATTGCATACACCCAACCCCTACCAAACATGTAGACAGTGACCAACACCCCAGAAAGCACCCTTGGACTATTTTCCAGGTGTTCCCTGCCTCTGTTCCCCAAAGGCAAATGCTATTCTGAATTTTTTCTCATCTATTAGTTTTGCCTATTCTAGAACTTTCATATAGGTGGAAGGTGTTTTTCGTTTGTTTTTGTTTTTGACACTCGGATGTAGTGGGACAAGGCTGTATCAAATCTCTGAGCGTTTTCTTGCTTTCGGACACTGCAGTGTGACTGACCCATGCCCACCGGGTACAGTTCCTATCTCAGGCACTGAATCAGCCACTTCTTCCGGGAGCTCCTTGTAGTAGTTTTTAGACAACATCAACCCTACAAAGATCTGAGCCACCTGGAACCTTGATTTAAACTGTTATTTTTTTAAATTGCTAGATTTGATTTGAGGAGGGATGTGAGATGATGTAATATAATATAATATACTGGATCTTATATTAATTTTTGCTCCAAAAGACGCATTCATCTGTCTTATTTTGGGGAAACACGGTAGATGTACAATGAAGCATTGGTTCCTGCACCTTGTCAGACTTGGGTGGAAGGAGTTTGTGCTTCAGGATGTGCTAGCTGGCCACGTCTTAGGGAACAGGGGACTTGCGGGCCATGTCCCACCAGGTAGTCCAGGGCCTGGCACGGAGGAGGTGCACACTGAGTACGTGTTGAATAAATAATTACATCTTTAAACATCAGCTTTCGTTATCAGATTGATGAGGTTCCAGTGTAGATATGGCCAGGACTGGTGGCTGTTTAACATGGGTTCTCGCCATTAGGCTATGATTTCTGGAGGCCTGCATCTTGTTGTTTAGAATTGGTTTTCTGAGCTTTGGTTTGATTTTTAGATTACCTGCCATGGCTGCAGTTTGTAAGCGTGCTTAAGTTTACTGTGCATTAAAAAAAAATATGCAGAAATTGTCAAATATGTGCAAATGAATCCCAGTATACCCATTCCCCAGCTTCAGCAGCTCTCAATATTGTGCAGTCTTGTTTCATCCCTCTCCACTCCTGCCTCAGTGGAGTGTTGAAGAGCAAATACTAGGCATGTGCTTTCAGCCATAAAATTAATTTCAATATGTATCTGAGGTAAAGGTGTTCTTTGCGATCACAACCACAGTATCATTTGTTCCTGACTGAACTGTGCTGACTCCTGACTCCAGGAGGCGCTTTTGCGTGCACGTCACGCACCACTCAGCTCCTGCAGCAGCCTGTTGGTGTAGATGGCACCGTGGGATCTGCGCTTCATGCTCTGCATAGGTTGACTCATTCACTTTTCAGTCTCCTGCAGAGCGAGAGTGGCTGCTTGGCGTTGCAGGTATAGAAAGACGCTCCAAGGAAGCTTTAAGGCCACATGGTACTGCGGCTGGGCAAGCAGGGTTTCAGACCCAGGTGTGTGTGGAAGCTCCCACTTGGTGACAACCAAGTGGCTCACCAAGAGCCCACGCACAGCCAGCAGCTGGTCCCAGGGACTGGTCCTCCGCTCCCCTCTCCCTTTCCTTCTCCCTCCCCTACCACGGAGCCTTTGATCCCTTCGTCTTGCTGGCTCTGCGGGGGCATCACCTTCAACTCCATTCTTAAATTTTCAAGTTCTATTTTGGAACCTTTAAATTTTTTATTTTGATTGCTAGGTCTTCCTGAAGAATTGTGGGAAATTCTTGTTTTGGCCAATCACATCGATGTTTGTCCTAGAAGTGGCTGCCTTTCCAGGATGAGCCTGCTGCCCTGGCTGGTAACTGGCTTAGGTTGAAGGAGCTGGCTGCTAGGTGGTTAGCATGCAATGGGTGCATTCATCTTTTGCATGTCATGCTGATGGGTCTTTTGTTATTCTTGTTTGGAAGATTTCATTGTGGACCAGACTATTTGCACAGAGTGGGAATTGAGTAGGTTGTAGTCAGCATGCTATTTAAAGAGTCCAAAATTATAGTTATAACTGCGTTTGTCTTGAAGACTTCTATTGTGCATTTCAGTTATCTCGGCTTCTGCAAAGCTGAACCCACAGGTGTGTCCATGTGGTTTAGTGGTCACATCCACCTGACGTTTCAGAAGGTTCTTGGCCTTTCCAGGTTGTAGAGGCCTTTTGGGGCCCTGTGTCTCCTGCTTTCCTTATGTGTCTTCATTATCCTCAAGGACCAGAGCTCCTTCCTTCTCCAAATACCACAAGATTTTGCAGAACATTTCTACCTGTACCATTTTTCTGGCGGCTTGTTAATATTTTTGTTTTTATATTTGTAAGAATTGGCATACTTTATACAAGAAATGTTGAAAGACAGAAAAAGTAAAAATCATTTGAGTGTTGTGGGCCTGAAGTGAGACTTGGTTTCCAGAAACCAGTTTTCATTTTTAGGCAATTTTATAATTGGTTGTTTATAGCTTGGCTTAGTGGTGGTTACTTGGAAACAAAGATGTGTCCTGCTGTGCTAACAGGGCTCCTTCATGAGGCAGCACTGCTGTCTGGCTGCTGAAATTCATCTGTCTATGAAATACTTGAAACTAAAAAGGTTTTCTGATCTTATAGATAGCCGAAGTATTGATAACACCAAGGAAATCTGTCATAATTTGAAAAGATAAGCAAAATTTGATTTCCAGACACTACAGAAGAAGTAAAAATGGTAAGAAAGTTGTTTTTTAAATCATAGATGCTATTTCTTCATTCGTATACAAGTATTTGTAGTATTGCCTCAAAACATTTGATTCTGTCATTTTTCATTAGACTTTTAAAATTATACAACATAGTGTAACAATTCAAATATCGTAGAAATGTATAAATGCCCCCTTTCCCTACTGCCTAGAGAAAGAAAGGACACTGTTGTATTTTGTTGTACTTTTCTGACCTTCAGTCGTGTTCATATACAGTAGTCCCCTCTTATCTGCGGCTTTGCTTTCCGCGGTTTCAGTTACCTGTTGTCAACCGCAGTCCAAAATTATTATGTGGAAAATTCCAGGAATAAACAATTCAAATTCACCTCACTTCATCTCATCACGTAGGCATTGTGTCATCATCACATCACAAGAAGACGAGGATGGGTGAGTACAGTACAATGAGATATTTTGAGAGAGAGAAATACCACATTTACATAACTTATTATAGAATATTGTTATAATCTTATTTTATTATTTATTATTAATCTCTTACTGTGCGTGACTTATGAAAACCTATCAGGGGTTTATACACATAGGACAAAAACATAACATAGTATATATAGGGTTCAGTACTACCTGAGGTTTCAGGCATCCACCAGGGGTCTTGGAATGTATTCCCGCGGATAAGGGGGGACTACTGTAGTCTTATTTTCACACGAATGATAAAGCGTAGTTATGAGTTGTGCAGCTTAAAAGATAAGCGGTGGGTTGCTTTGTCTCTTTGCATTGTTTTTTACTGAGTTTCCACATTTTCAGCGTCCATTGCGAATTTTTGTGAATGATGATCGCCATGTGATGGCAAAGCATTCTTCCGTGTATCCAACCCAAGAGGAACTGGAGGCAGTCCAGAACATGGTGTCCCACACAGAGCGGGCTCTCAAAGCTGTGTCCGACTGGATCGATGAGCAGGAGAAAGGCAGTAGCGAGCACGCTGAGTCTGAGAACTTGGACATGCCCCCGGAGGACGAGACCAAAGAAGGGGCAGGGTAAGTTTGAAGTTTTATGGGTTTCTTTTTTTTTCTTTTTCCCCCCTAGGGAGGTTGGCCAGTGTAAAGGTGAGCATCTTCTTTTCTAAAGAAACTCCAGCCTCCCTGGGGCCTCTGGGTTCTGGCCAGACTGAATCCCTCACCATGCATTGATCTGTCCCTCAGGGAGCAGAAGCCAGAGCATATGACCAGAACCCTGCGGGGTGTGATGCGTGTTGGCCTTGTGGCGAAGGGCCTACTGCTCAAGGGGGACTTGGACCTGGAGTTGGTGCTGCTATGCAAGGAGAAGCCCACGACTGCCCTCCTGGACAAAGTGGCTGACAACCTGGCCATCCAGCTCACTGTGAGTGATGGCCTCCACTGGGTGGGGCTGGATGTTGCTTAGTGGGGATGAAGGGCAGCCTTCGATCCCACGCTGGTATCAAACTGGCAACCGTGGTGCTTTCAGCAGCACGCTCTGACCGGCTGAGCTAAGAGGCACACTCCAAACCCACCCTCGCACCTGTTAACGCTCACGTCTTCAGGATGGGTAACAGGCAGGATGCCCCAGAGCCACCAAGGTTCTGCGGACAGCGGCTAGCAGACTGCGATGGCACCTGGCTGCCAGAGCGCTGTTCTAGGGCCTCCCTGCGCTGAGCTTCATATCCAGACACCATTGAGTAGAGGGATAGATTGTACAATGGTTAGCTCTTCCTCCCCGATCCAAACCTGGCCATAAACAAAAACTTTCTAAAAACCATTTTAAGGGGTGGCCAGTTAGCTCAGGTGGTTAGAGCGTGCTGCTGAAAGCACCAAGGTTGCCAGTTCGTTCCCAGCGTGGGCCACTGTGAGCCCCGCCCTCCTCACACGCAGCAGCAAAATACCGGTTTGTTTCATTACAAAAGTATTGCAGAAAGACTAGCCTATGACATTGCTTGAGCATTTACTGTACCCCATCCTAGGCCAGGCGAGCTCTTCACCAGTATCATTTCATCTTCACAACGCTCCTCGTAGGGCTTTATCGTCTAAGTATTTGGGAAGATGTAACTAAGGTGCAGGAACACTGAGTAACTGACCCCAGCATCCCCAGTTGGTGAGTTCTGGGCTTCATCATGGCCACATACTGCCTCTTGGGGACACCGTCACTCTGGATTTAGTGACAGGATAAGTAAAAGAAGAAAGGAAAAACAAAAAAATCTCATTCCTTAGAAACACCATTCACTTTTTTATGTAAACATGCCTTCTGTCGCATGTGACTAACAATTTAGGTTTCAGGACAAAGATCAGAATTGAATGGGGAACTAATGCAATATAGTAGATACTTTTGGGGAGGTATTTAAGATGAATCCCTAAGCTTTCCTGTTTTAGTACTAAGTAACTTTTAATTTTATCCTCATCTATAAAAAGCATACTAATTGAAGAAAATTAAGTTGGTGTGTTTCTAAAGGAAGGACAACTTTTTATAAAGAGTTGGTTCTTTAGAGAAAGATATAATTAAAGTGTATTTTTGTTGATTTAAGTTAGTGTTTCTTGATGGCAGTTTTGTCCCCCAGGGGACATATGGCAGATTCTGGGGACAGTTGCTGTTGTCACAATGTGACAAGTAGGGGTGCTAATGGCATCAGTTGGGTGGAAGCTGGAGATACTGCTCATCACCCTACAATACACAGGACAGCCCCACGCCCCAGAATATTCCGGCCCGAAGGCCAGTACTGCTGAGGGAGAGAAACCCCAGTTTAGATTTTTCAAAGCGCAGTTGTCCTCCCCACGTCATACTTTTGTTTCCCTTCTAAAAAAAACATAAAAGCTTGAATTTTCTTCATCAAGGTATATAAGTGGTACAAAGAAGAAAGCATTAAGTCAGACTGTTGTAACCATCCTTGTAGACACATTCATTTGCAGCAAGTACATACTTTAATATGCAGCATGTGATATAAACTACTTCACACCATTTTTACTCCACACAACTCCTCCAGGTGTGGAAATTGCGGTGGCTGGGTGCTCATTCTGTGCTGGGCGCTATGCTTTCCACGCAGGGCTCACTTGAAGCCTCCTACAGCTTTGAGGTGTAGGTTATGTCAGTAAGTCTATTTTATAAATTAGAAACCAGTCTTAATGAGATTAATGATTTGTCCAGTTATACAACCGTCAAATGACAAAATGAAGATTCATACTCTCGTCTCCTCACAGAACTTAAACTCTTACCTGTTGCATTATGAAGCTCCCTGTGAAAATCACTTCTCTCTTTACGAAATACCCAGAAAATGTCCAAGACATAGCCATCAAGAGGGAGGTCCTGGCCCCCTGGATGAAGGGACTGCTATCTGTCATGCCCCAAGAAGTTGGCCTGTCGACTGCAGTAACAAGCAGGGCTAAATAGAAGTGTTGATTCCCTTGAGGAGAAAGTGTTTTGAAAGTTGCCTTTTCTTTTTTAGGCCGTTACAGAAGACAAGTACGAAATACTCCAATCTGTTGATAACGCTGCGATTGTGATAAAAAACACAAAAGAACCTCCATTGTCCTTGACCATCCACCTGACATCTCCTGTTGTGAGAGAAGAAATGGAGAAAGTATTAGCTGGAGGTAGGGAGGCGGAGAAGACCAGCAGGACTTGGGAAACGTGGTGTTCCCTCACTGTTCAAATGTGCTATTCAGTTTTAGACTGCGTTGCTAAAAGGATATCGGTGTAGTTTTGCCCACCTTTACTCTGAGATCATATCTCCCATTCGGTTTTGACCAAACCATTGCACTAAAAGTGAGTAGCACTTTTCAGATGATTGCACCATTTTGGTTTATCTTAATCTTTGAATCTGTCATCAGTGTTACACCTGGGTTTTCTGTTGAACCACTCTCTGGCCTTGGAAAGGCGTGTCTCAGGTGATGTTACAATTTTTAAAATATGGAAGAAAACCAGATGGTTTCTGCATAAACATCATGTTGGAGTTGTGCTAACAGCTTGTGGTGCCGCAGAACTGAGGGCTTCTTCGTTTGTTCTCCTTCCATTGGCTGCTTTTATCAGTGCAGTGATTGAAACGCAAAGAGCTGATACAGAGTTTGGATAAAGTTTTAAATAGTTGTGTGATTTTTTTTTTTTTTTTTTTTTTTCAAAACAAAACCTCAGGTGCTAATAATGCTTTCACAACTTCGGCAAGTCCACCCAGAGCCCCTCATGCGTCTCTTCTGTGTGGATGTTTATTAATCACAAATCTCACACCACAAAATGAAGGAAACAGGCCTTGTCCAAATCCCTGATACACAGCCTGCAGAAGGGACAAACACTTTGGTTTTGCTGCAGCATAGGCTCACACTTGGCACTCCTGTTGCTGTTCTTTGATTACCTTGGTTGTGATATCTGATTTCAACTACCAAAGCCCTACTAGTTTATCAATTTAGGGACGCTGGACCTTTGACCAACAGGACTCTCTCTGTCAAGGGCTGGGGCTAGGGCAGTCCCGCCTGGTGGGCAGAGGTGGTCCCCTTTGCTGCAGATGCCTCGGGATGGCTGTTGTGGGAAGCACAGAGGGAGTTCATTTCCACTCCCCCCACCTTTTTTGTGGGTTTTTTTTGTGTGTGTGTTGTGTGTGTGTGTGTGTGTGTGTGCAGGGTACCCCCTCCCCATTGAAATTTTTAGCATAGCTAATTTATTGGGAGATCATGGGAAGGAAGCAAGGTAACAGTCTGTTGGAAGATAGGATCCACCTATCTGTGTCCCATTCCCTATGGGATTATTCCTTGTAGAGTAACTTCCCACTTGTTTTCTCTTTTTTCTTTTTCTTTTGGGTTTTTTTTTGTTTTTGGTTTTTGGTTTTTGTTTTTTTTGAGGGGCCTCCGATTTTTAAGATTTCTTCTCTGGGCAGAGTTAACACACTCTGGCTTCTCCTTCCCTGGTCCAGGGTGGAGATGACTTGAGATTCTGGGAGCCTCTGCTGCCCTTTAGGAAGCTGCCACATCCCCTTTCCACCTGACAGAAACCCCTTGGTCAAACTGTGCCTTGTCTTCTTATTCCATCCATGAATAGAAACGCTATCAGTCAACGACCCCCCGGACGTCCTGGACAGGCAGAAATGCCTTGCTGCCTTGGCGTCTCTCCGACACGCCAAGTGGTTCCAGGTTTGCATTTTGTTCTTCTATTTGTCTTTCGGTAGAGAATTCCTAAGTTTTAACTTGGCTAACTTGCACCATAAAGTTTTGGTAACATTGAAGAGCGCCGTGCTGAACTTAGCACCTGCAGGTGTGCAGTTGCTAACACAGCGCACATAACAATTTGACACCCCCAAGGAGGCTTGTGACTGAGTAGATGGGCTGCTGCTGCTTTGTGCCAAGAGTGCCATTATTCTCATCCACATGGCTGGCGACCACACATTTGATGGTTGTGAATATTCACCCTTCTACTCTGGACAAAGTAGCGCCCTGAGACTTGTGTTGTTCACGTTTGCCTTGTGTTCCAGGAAGTGTCTTGGTATAAAGAGCCTGTGCTTTGTTCTTCTAGGCCAGAGCCAATGGGCTGAAGTCATGTGTCATTGTCATCCGGGTCCTGAGAGACCTGTGCACCCGTGTGCCCACCTGGGGTCCTCTCAGAGGATGGGTAAGGCACTTTGTAGCTATGGCCACCTGGGGGTTACGTGGGCAGAGACCTTCTCCCATAGTCCAGGAATACCTTATGGTAACGGCTGGAGTGGCCCTTTGGGGGTGTGGCTGATGTGTCCCCATCATAGCTGCTTGTTGAGCAACTACTGTATGCCACATCCTGGGTGGGAGGTGACAGTGAGACCAGGAACCCTCATGGCAAGTGCACAGCTCAACCTAGGGAGGTGATTGGCCAGGCAACACACTTACCAGGACATGCTCCAATCCATCACCAAGCCTGTGTAGCCGTTCTTGTTCAGAGGTCAGCACATGGGCCTACATGCCAGTTCTGGCCATCTGCCTGTTTTCCTAAACCGCCCACAGTTAAGAATGATTTTTGTGTTTTCATATACAAGTACCTACACAATAGCCTCAACTTGGCCTCCTGGCCTATGCAACCTAAAGGATGGAACATGTGCTCCTTTCAAGAAATGTCTGCTGAGCCCACCTCTGGGTGTCCTATCTTTGGCTTAGCTCTGACTTGTGAACTTGGATGACTATGAGTCCCTGTGCCAGCCCATCTCCACACACCACACAGTGACAGCTCCTCAGCATCGGCTGGCCCCCTCCTGGACACTGGCTAACTGTCCCTCTTACCTTTCAGCCCCTCGAGCTTCTCTGTGAGAAGTCCATCGGCACAGCCAACAGACCCATGGGTGCTGGCGAGGCGCTGCGGAGAGTGCTGGAGTGCTTGGCGTCAGGCATCGTGATGCCAGGTTGGGGCCTTGTGCTTTGCAAGTTGCAGGGAAAGGACAGGGATCAAGGCCCCGAGGCCACTTCCTGGCGGGTCCCTCTGACTGGGTTAGGGCAGCAGCAGCACCGTGTCCCCCTAGGGCTGAAGCATGTGACTACCCTCTTGCACCATCATATCCAGCCCTGTGCCGGCTCCGCAGCTGTGACTCAGGGCGGATCCGGGACAGTGGTGACCCACTCCCACGTGAGCTCCTTGCTCTGAGACACATGTGGATTATTTCTCTCATGGGCTGGATGCTGAGTGGGTCACCGAGCTCGGCGTGTTTTCCAGAGCTGGGTGTGGATGGGGCGTGGGGGGTAACGCATCTGGTTCCCTCAGCCAGCACAACTCTTCCGAGATGCTAAAAGATAATCCTCTGCATATCTTCCTTGTTTCCTGCCTTCAGATGGTTCTGGCATTTATGACCCTTGTGAAAAAGAAGCCACTGATGCTATTGGGCATCTAGACAGACAGCAACGGGAAGATATCACACAGAGTGCGCAGGTATAGTCATCACCATTGCCACCGTGAGCCCTTACCCAGTCTGTAATCACTGGCTTCTAGTTCCATTACTGGGTATTCTCAGGGTCACCACTGGACTCACAGGCTCAGGTTGGGGATTGAAGGCGAAAGGATCATGCCTGATACAGGGCGTCCCAATCTGGGCTGCTTCTTTCCTCTGGCGCCACGCGTGGTTGTCGCCTGCCCCTCAGCCTGCTCGAGTGCTGTTTTCAGACACCGAGTTCAGCGGGGAGATGTATTTGCTGTGTGGACTGCTCCAGGGGTCCTTCCCTTGCAGGCCCCCCACGTGGCTCCGTGTGGCAACCAGTCCCCAGGTTGGGGTCTCCTGTATTCCTCTCCAGGCGGGTGGTCACAGGCTGGCCTTCCCCCACAGCAAGGCTGGGCCCTGGCAGTCAGGCCCTCCCCTGGCTGTTGGGGGACCCCTTGCTGTTGTAGGGGAGATTGTTAGCAAGCCCCTCAGCTCCTGCCCCTTGCAGAAGGCATTAGCAAGCGCACACACGTTGGCCAGGAGTGCAGGGTGGCTGAGTCAGGTTCCTGTTCCTCTTCCCCTTTTCCAGCATGCTCTGCGACTTGCTGCGTTTGGCCAACTGCATAAAGTCCTGGGTATGGACCCTCTGCCTTCTAAGATGCCCAAGAAACCAAAGAATGAAAACCCAGTGGACTATACAGGTAAGCGTGCCGAGGGGTCTGGCCGGGCGGCCTCATAGCCTCTCCACAGAGTGCCAGACTGGACTCTCAGTCGCTTCTGTGCTCATCTCTTCTTTCAGTTCAAATCCCCCCCAGTACCACCTATGCCATTACGCCCATGAAACGCCCGATGGAGGAGGATGGGGAGGAAAAATCTCCGAGCAAAAAGAAGAAGAAGATTCAGAAGAAAGGTATAGGCGTTCGTTCTTGGGTCTTCTGTACTCTCTATCTGCTTCCAGTTAAGGTTCACCCCAAAGTGGGGAGATGCCTGCTATGGAAAACCTTACTTTTGGGGGCATATTTAAGTCATTTTTAACATTATTAAGTGCAACCCGAGTATGAAACACAAGTGGGGTGGATGTGCCCCAGCTGGCAACCCCTTGGGTGGCCACCCCTTGGGTGGCGTGTGCTGAGAACAGCACAGGGGGGCCTTTGCGGATGTGGCCGCCCAATCCATTTGTCCCACGATGAGGCGTCAGCAGGCAGTCCCCCGCCACGGTTCCGGCTTGACAGATGTTCCAGAGTGATGTTGGTCTCTCTCTAGAGGAGAAGGCAGAGCCTCCGCAGGCCATGAATGCCCTGATGAGGCTGAACCAGCTGAAGCCGGGGCTGCAGTATAAACTGGTTTCCCAGGCCGGCCCGGTCCACGCCCCCATCTTCACCATGTCTGTGGAGGTTGATGGCAGCTCATTCGAGGCCTCTGGACCATCCAAAAAGACTGCCAAGCTGCACGTTGCTGTTAAGGTAGGGTTGGCGGCCGTCTTGTGCAGCCTGTACTTGTCCCCTGGACAGCAAAAGCCTTTTCTTCATCGGGGGCTCCTTCAGAGCCATTGTCCCCTATTTAAGCCCTTGGTGAAGGCATCATGAGGGTGTGCATGTGAATGCTGAAATGGGTAGGTTTTCGAGTGTTTGCCACGTCACATGTGGCAGGGATGCCTTTGTCGTGGCTGACGGGCAGAAGGTGTCCACACATAGCTGGGCATGTGAGGAGCTAAAGGAAAAAACTGCCTCCATACTGTTGGATGCCACCCGAGGAGGTTCTGATTCGGGGTGCCCCAGTGCTGAGCCTTCCCTCACTGGGGCCCCCGTGGGTCTCCTTCCCAGGTGTTACAGGATATGGGCTTGCCTACGGGCGCCGAAGGCAGGGACTCCAGTAAAGGGGAGGACTCGGCTGAGGAGACAGAAGCCAAGCCAGCTGTAGTGGCCCCTCCGCCCGTGGTAGAAGCCGCCTCGACCCCCAGCGCTGCCTTCACCTCAGATCCCACTGCTGAGGTGAGCCCATGGTGGGCTCCGCGGAGTGCCTGACAGGATGGAGCAGGCAGCCGTGTCCTGTGAGCCTGGATGGTTACTGGTCCTTTTCATTTCCCCTGAACGGAGTCACCTTCCAGTCCGGGAACTTAGAGGGTGTGAGCCTTTGAGCCACGACCCAAGAGGGCTTTGCCGATGTTGACCCAGCACTCAGATCTGCACTGGGGTGGCCCTTGGTCAAAGACAGACCGTTCTTCAGAGAGAGGTGGGGGGGGGGTGATCGCATTGCTGGGAGGCCCAGATGATTTTGGAGGTGAGGGTGCAAAGAACAGCAGGATGCATGGAGCAGAGGGCCTCGGCCATGATGTGGGTGTGGCTGTCCTTCACTCGCTGGACAGCCCTTAGCTGAGTGTGTTGGTTTTCTTTTCTGTTTCCCCTGAGAACGTAAAACAGCAGGGGCCGATCCTGACCAAGCATGGCAAGAACCCTGTCATGGAGCTTAACGAGAAGAGGCGTGGCCTCAAGTACGAGCTCATCTCAGAGACTGGCGGCAGCCATGACAAGCGCTTTGTCATGGAGGTGAGTGGCCCTGGGGCCATTCCCCTGAAGGCCTGTGGTCTTTGGAGAACTCCCCTGACATTTAGGGAGGCATTGAATCACTCTGGACGTGTGTCCGTTTTCCCCAGGTCGAGGTGGACGGACAGAAGTTTCAAGGTGCTGGCTCAAACAAAAAGGTGGCAAAAGCGTACGCTGCCCTTGCGGCTCTAGAAAAGCTGTTCCCCGACGCCCCTCTCGCCCTCGAAGCCAATAAAAAGAAGAGAGCGCCTGTGCCTGTCAGAGGTGGACCGAAATTTGCTGCTAAGGTAACTGGTTACCCTTGAGACGTCTGGCCTCAGCACAAGTTCTCTGGTTGTTTTAGCACGAGGCGAATGTAACTTGTCTGTTCTCTCCTGTCCAGCCCCATAACCCTGGCTTTGGCATGGGAGGCCCCATGCACAACGAAGTGCCCCCGCCCCCAAACCTTCGAGGGCGGGGCAGAGGAGGGAACATGCGTGGTCGAGGGAGAGGGCGAGGATTTGGTGGCGCCAACCATGGAGGCTACATGAATGCTGGTGAGGACCCTTGTCCTGTCCTGGCCCAGGCCTGCTACCTGGGGGGGGGGTGAGTCCCCTGGTGGCAAACTGAGATGCTGGGAGAGTCGGGCACGGGGGAGACCTGCCTCCAGCCCTGGTAACTCTGTTTCCTTCTAGGCGCTGGGTATGGCAGCTACGGGTACGGAGGCAACTCGGCAACAGCTGGCTACAGTAAGTGTGTGTTTCTCTTTGTCTGAGCTTGGGAAGAAGCTGCAGTTTAGCTCCTGTGCCTGAGTTAGAGCAGGGTGACCCACCAACAGCCTCCCTGAGACTTCAGAGTGGTCCACACATGTTCTTAGTGATTAGGTCAAGTGGTCCTCAAAGCCCCCTCCCCCACCCCCACCCCCCACCCTGCAAAAGTGTGATTTACTCTGTAAATGTTAACACACACGTGTGACTTGAAAATTCCTTTAAAGTCAAAATTTTAAATTTCTCTGCTTTAAGCCATGCGAACGAAGCACCAGTTCTGTGAATATGCTTTTCCTGACAGTGCACAGCTCTTGTCTTGAGAAGGAGCCTTCACTGGGGGGTTACAGGAGCAGAGAAATCTAAAACATGAATTTCATATGTGGCGCTCTGTGCCATTTTTCAAAAGAATTCTAATTTTTTTTCTCTGCTCTGTCTCCCCCTTTTGTAGGTGACTTTTTCACAGACTGCTACGGCTATCATGATTTTGGGTCTTCCTAGAGCATCTAAAAGTATTGCACACAAAATCAACTTTTTACTCCAATTTTCTCGAACTCCAAAACCCAAAGTGTCCGTGCTGTGCCCCTGTGCTTCACTGGGTTTCTCAACCGTGGCTTGTCACCGCAGCTTGTCTGAAACTCTTAGCCTGCAGAATTTAAGACAATGGCAGTTTTTATCGTGATTTGCCTTTGAACTTGGTCATATTGAAGTTCACAATAAGTGGAAAGCAATTTTCAGAGTGCATTTTTTTGTGCAGAATTGCACAGAATTCTAGAGCCAGCGTTGGTCAGCATCAAGGCAAAAGCCCACCTTTGCTTTTTATGGAAAGCATTACTTTATTTAAGAGACATAATGATACATTTTAATCTACCTTTGTCTTAATTTACAGCAGGTTTTGTATGAATTTTTAACCTTTTAACAAATTCCCAAATCTGGTTGATGCCTTTGACAGTGATGAAAACAATTTCACCACATCCGTATCCAGAGCAACCGACATTTTTTTTTTTTATATAAGCATGTAAAACGTTGGGAACATTTGGGAATTGTATATTGTGCTCAGATACCTCTCCCGCCTCTTGTAAATGCTCTGGTGGGTTTGTTTGGGGAGGCGATAGTCTATGGCTGGTTTAGCTAGAAGTGAACTCTCAAAGGTATCAAAACTGTGCTTCCATCATTTAGTGCAAGAAACAGACAGGCTTTAAGGGAGCGATAACGCAGAATTTTGCAAGTCCTAATCACAGTTCTAAATGCATGGGATTCTAGAATTTTTGTTGTTAATTTTTTTATGGGACTTCTAAAACAAGCAGAAAGAGCCCAGTATGTAGCTTAATTCTCCAGTGAAGAACTGGCCTCCGCAGGGCCTGTTGCTGGACGTGCAGCTCTGGCAGATTCCAGAAGCCCTGGAAGCTTCCGCCCTCTCACCTTAGGGTGCAGTCTTGCATTTGTGACTTGTCCCTGTGTGCAGAGGCGCACACAGTGATTGGTCTCTTTATTCAGGCGCCTGTTTCCTGGTGGGAGTCCCTGGAAACAAGCCTGGTTTTGGCTCTCATCAGCAGATTTTTTTGCAGCAAAGTGTGCCTCTGCGTTGACTTGCAAGATTTTGCGTTTATTCAGGCAAAAACTGGTCAAAACGGTTACTGCATAATTTGTTCCCAGAGGTTTGAAACATTCAGTGAAACTTTTTAAAACTTTGATTGCATGATGTATTTTTTTTTTTTTTTAGAAAGTTATTGTTTGAGAATAATGTCTTTTTATACCAGGAAATAGTTATCCTGAATGACATTGAAAACTTCCCCATCCCTTTATTTTTTTTTAATCAATACATGTTAAAGTAACAAGCCCTCACTACTCGGCGTCTTCATTCATTCCCGTGTTTGAGGAAGGGCCGCTGATGTGGCAGAGTTCTAAGAGGGGACCCAAAGAGGACCTCCTGTTCTCTGGCTCCTCGCATGTGTGCTGTCTTGCATTGCGGGGCATGTCCTTCTTGGTTTTGTGATGGGTGTGGGGGGGGGGCGGGTGAGGGGGGAGGCAGCCCGCCTGAAGACATTAACCCATGGCGGAGATCAGTTTTATCCAAATTATTATTCAAACAACCCAAGGCACATCGTTGTGGGGCACACATCTTCAGTGGGTGGAAGGCTTGTGAGGACTCCCAAATTCACTCCACCCAAGAGGCAGGGGACCCTTGGTGCTAAACATGGGGAGGGAGGAAGAAGGGACAGGCTGTGTGGGCGCATCCCCTCCCCCTCCCACCCACACTGGCCATAGCCCGGCTGACCAGGCACCAGCCCTGGCCTTCTGTGGAAAGAGGCAGAGCCATAGCCAGCAAAGATATGCCCGTGCCTACCTGCTCTGGAAGCCCAGGAGCTCCACTGTCTAGGCAGGATGGCCACCCACACCACCCTTATTCCCCCTCCCCCCTCACCTTAGCTGACCTGTCCCCCTGCAGGTCCACGTGAGTGTCTGGTGGGAGGCCGTAGCTTGACGAACGTGTGTTCTGGGGGCCTTACCTAATGACCAGATGGGGGAGGGGAGCTCTCCGTGACATTCTCGGCTCCAGGGCCTGAGAATGTGGCGGCCTTGCTGCACGCTTGTCAGTCCTGCTCTCATTGCTGCCCGCGGCCAGCAGCTGTGCTGGGAACAAGGAGAGGCCCTTTGGGGGGCCCTGAGGCTATAGCCTGAGTGCCCACCTAGATCTCCTGATCCCAGCCTTAGTCTCCTTTTCCCACAAAGCTATTGAATTGCTCCTTAAGATATGTTTGTACAAGTCCCACCAGGGAGAAGCCCCAGGTCATGTGGCTAAGTCTCTACTCCAGGTTCTCCAAGAACCAGGGCAGACCAGTTGGTCTTCCAGGAATGACACAAGGTTCGGGGGCCTCATTAAAGAGCATTTCGTGGTGTCACCCAGGCCTGTGACTACTGATCCTCTTCCCAGCACAGCAGGGGAGGGTTGGCTGCTTCTACGGGGCTTTGCTTTTCCTCTCACCGTTGGGGACATCTGGGTAGAGGTCAGCCAGTCGTGAATGTCATTCTGCACTCGGAGCCCATCTCATTGTAACGTTGACATCCGCTGCAAAAGTTGCTCTCGTGCTGCTGCTTGGCAAAGATCCATTGTTGTCATCAGCTGACGGGTGAGTGGAGCTGAAGGCTGGGCCAGCCCAGACCAGGCTGCTTTAGGGACTGGAGCCGATGTTTCTCTCTCCTGCCTCTCACTCTGCCCCCGCCTGGCCAGTGGGCTAGTGGGTCAGCCTTCAGGGCCCACAGCTGCGACCTTCCCGCCTCTTCACGTTTCCCATCTCCCCGAGCCTCCACCTGACCTGCTGCCTTCCTGTTTAGGTCAGTTCTACAGCAATGGAGGGCATTCTGGGAATGCCGGTGGTGGCGGCGGCGGCGGGGGCGGTGGTGGCTCCTCCGGCTACGGCTCCTATTACCAAGGCGACAACTACAACTCCCCAGTGCCCCCGAAACATGCTGGGAAGAAGCAGCCGCACGGTGGCCAGCAGAAGCCCTCCTATGGCTCCGGCTACCAGTCCCATCCAGGCCAGCAGCAGTCGTACAACCAGAGCCAGTACAGCAACTACGGCCCCCCGCAGGGCAAGCAGAAAGGCTATAGTCACGGCCAAGGCAACTACTCCTCTTACTCCAACTCCTACAGCTCCCCCGGGGGTGGCAGCGGCTCCGACTACAGCTACGAAAGCAAATTCAGTGAGTTGGTGTCCAGTCCCCCAGAAGCGCAGCACTGCCCTGCCTCTGGCTGAGGGACGAAAAGGGAGCTGGCAGAGTAACCCTGGCCTAGCACCTGGCTGTCCCTTCTGTCGCCTTCTCTGAAGGCGGGTCTAGCAGAGAGCCCGGGCCAAGGCCCCGGAGGCTGTGAGCTGAGGCTGGCTTGAGAGGCTGGAGTCAGTCTCGGCAGCCGCTGCGACGTGAACTCTGGAGACGGGGGTCCGTGTAGCCCCTGAAAGAACCTGAATTAACTTGGCTCCACTTCTCTCTCCCTCATGTGCAGACCTGGTGGGCTGTACTGTGCTGGTGGCCCTGCTAGGGAAGCGTAGATGTTTGGTGGTTCATGATGGTTCGGCAGGCAGCAGCAGCGGCCAGGACTTGGGCTGGCTGCCCGGTTCCTGAACTGCTGGGAAGCTTGAGGTGGAGGAGCAGGTGGGAAGGTGGTTCGGAACTGGGCTTCAGAATGAGATCGGGCCAGCCCAGGGCGTGGTAACCTTGTGGGGCCCCAGCCAACCCCCAGCGCTTCATGGAGGGACTGACGTGCCCAATGTAAGCAGTTAGGACAGGGAAGATTGCCTATGTCCAAGGTCTTGGCCCAGGGCCTGCCACGTCCAGGGCTGCAGTGCAAGGCCCCTTAACCACGCTGTCTTCTCTCCCCCAGACTACAGTGGTAGCGGAGGCCGAAGCGGTGGGAACAGCTACGGCTCAGGCGGGTCATCCTACAACCCAGGGTCACATGGGGGCTACGGAGGAGGTTCTGGGGGCAGCTCCTCCTACCAAGGCAAACAAGGTGGGCCTGGAGCTGCAGGTGGCACAGCATGGGGGGCCCCGGGCCACACGCAGGCTATGAGGAGGGGTGTGGCAGCATGGGCTAGGCTGCAGTGGCAGCTGCCTCTTGGCTTCTGCGTGGGGCGAGAACGAAATAGAAGACGCGGGCACTTGGGGCCTTGTGTGAGCATGGACTTAGGCGTACTTCCAGCTTCTTGCCTTTTCAGAAGCCAGAAATTGCCTTGTAAATGTTAACACCTCCATGAAAAAATGCTGACAATACTGAGAGTCAAACAGCCAGGTGCGGGGCGGCGGGCCCAGCCTGTACTCAGGCAGCCCCAGTTGCCGCTCCCGCTGCTGACGCCGCCTCTGACTGGGCTGATCGCATCCCCTCTCTCCCTTAGGAGGCTACTCGTCACAGTCGAACTACAACTCCCCGGGGTCCGGCCAGAGTTATAGCGGCCCTCCCAGCTCCTACCAGTCATCACAAGGCGGCTACGGCAGGAACGCAGACCACAGCATGAACTACCAGTACAGATAAAGCCCCCAGGGTGAAGATTTGTACCTTCTGCACTTACCCCTCCTCGTCGTAAGATTCAGTTTTATGCATCACAGTTAACATGTCTGTGGCCCCTCCGGGCCTCCTCGCCCTACCCTGTCCACGTTGCTGTGTTGTGAGGTGCAGCTGGGCACTCTTGTGACCCGTCCTGTGACCCATATTTAGCCGTGTTTGGGCCTCTGCGTCTTCAATGGTTTGTTAGTTGCCATTACAACTTTGTCTGAGTAGAGTTTTCTGAGTTCTTGCAGTTCAGTATCCCTCTGTCTATTTACAATTGGTGTTAGTGTTAACTCAGTTTGTCTTGAAATAGTTACAGAAGGGATACCTCATCTGTTAATGCTTTTGTGAAGTGAGTTAAACGAGCTTTCTGTATTTTAATGCTTTAGTGTTTCAGTTTTATAAGTGAAGATTTTATTTTAAAAACCAGTGGGAAAGAGTGGGTTTTTTGTATGTCTGGATCATTCAGGCAGTACATCTGAATTCAGCTGAATGTAGACAAATAAAGAAAAAGAAAGAAAACTCTGCACCGTCGTAGGCCTGGGTGTCTGACCCTCCAGCAGAGCAATGGGCAGGTTTCTCCACTCTGTTGCCAGCATGAGAAAGTGCGGCATGGGTGGCAGGATGGTCCCTGGTCATCAGAGAGGCTCCAGGGTCCAGCTCCAGGCCAGTAGACACCTTACTCTGAGTTGGCCAGGGCCAGCAGCCAGTTCCGGTGTCCCAGCAAGCGCCACAGCCCGTTTCAGGCCTTCTGCAGTGCGACCTAGTGGCTCGTGCTGCTGCTTGGGGTTTGCTCACGTAATTCCGCATGCTTTGTTTTCTCCATTCTAGAATGGGTGTGGTATAAGTGCAATTCAAGTCACCATGGGGTAAAATGTCCTGGTGGGTTTGGCAGGTGGAACCTGATTTGAAAAAGCCCAACTGAATCTGGCGGAAGTACCCCAACATAGGAGAAAGCCCAGCCACAGAACCGTCTGTGGTGGGGTGGCGCTCTGTGACCGCCACAGCCTTCATTTCTGGTACTGCCGCTGTCCAGAATTTCAGAGTGCACAGTTGGGGTTCTTGGCAGTGGCCCAGCCCTGTTCCAGCACATTTTCCTGGAGCATTGTTCTTAATCCTGGGCAATTTTGTAGTGCTTGGGGACATTTGTCACCTAGTGGGTAGAAGCCAAGGATGCTGCAGAACATTCTACACTTAAATGTCAGCAGTGCAGAGGTGGGGGAGCCCTCCCCAGAGCAGCGCTTCTCAACTCTGACCTTCCCAGGAGGTGGCCTCTCTGGGAAGAGCCTCATGGGCAGGCAAGGCCTGGGACTGCCCCTCTGCAGGGACCTCTCGACTTGCTGCCTTTTCACCCTCAGAACAGGCAGTGTTCGTGGCCTGAGCCCCACCCAGACAGCCTTTTGGCCTCCCGTGCTTGGTTAACTGGCCCCTGGGAGAAGCACAAACCAGTCTTGACGCAGGGTCACTCCGCTGAAGCAGAAACTCCAGTGTGCCTTCAGATGATGAGGATTTGCCGCCTTGGAGAAATGAAAGGTGACCTGCACTTGAAAATATTGGAAGAGTTGCTTTCTGCTGGTGCAGAGGAGGCCCCAGATGCCAAGTGGTCCAGCCCGTCTGTCAGGAGAGGTGTCCTATGAAGTGCGTCAGAGGTGGCTCACAGTGTGAACGTTTGGGTCAGCCTGAAGTGCCCTGGGATCCCTTGAATGTGTGCACAAGTGGGGAGAGGAGACAGACCTGAGGGATGGGTACCCATCCTAGCTCCTCCCAAACACATCCAGGGGCTGGGGGAAAAGACCCACATGAGATCTTTGGGACCTTGTCTTTGAGATGAGAGCATACAGGCTGTGGCTAGAGCCTGTGTCACTCAGAAACCTGCCAAATGCCTTCAAACTCTACCCGCATTGTCAACACAGGTCTCTCCGTCAGGTTCCCAAGCGGCGACCACCACCACATTCAAATTCCTGAACAAGATTCAATGTCTCAGCTGTTCCTCCTCTTATAAAGACCCCAAGCGTTGCATGAGGGCCCACCCTAGTTCGGGATGAGCTCATCTCAAGATCCGTAATTACACCTGCAGGGACCCTATTTACAAATGAGGTCACATTCACAATCAGCGGTTAGGATTTGGACATAACCTTTTGGGGAGGCTTCACCCACCCCCACCCTAGGCTGTTGGCACAGCCGTGGGGGTTGATTAGCCAGGATCACTGGTCAGGTCTGGATGGACAGCACAGAGCCAGCAGCGTCTGCAGCACAGTGGATACCTGTCCCAAGGGAACAGCTCATGAACACAGATCCCTTGGCACCCCAACTCTGCTGGGGGGCTTCACTGGTGGTGCTAATATGGTGATGCAGCTGGCCGATAGTAGAATCCAGCCTTCAGGACATGCTACCCCAAGGAGCTGGGTTCAGGAAGATGGCTTCTGCCTTGAGCACAGAGAAGGCCTTGCTGCTGGCGCATCACCCATTCAGAGCTGACCAAGGCTCTGAAGGAAGCCATCCTGGAGGAGGGCCTCACTGAGCTGCTTCTCCATCAGCTCCTCGGCCAGGACTGTGGTGGGCAACAGCTGGCTGATGATGAAGCGATGCTTTGGCCCACAAGTTGCAGGAGGACAGTGCTTGTGCATCATTCAGTCACCACCAGAGGTCACCAGGAGCTTGAGCAGGAAGGACCATGCAGTTCACATGCTTACTCTTGAGTTGATCAAGATACGGTACTCGGTGGATAGGCCGGGGGGTCAGTGACCCAGGACTGGATACAACATCTCCGAGGGCCCCAGGATGCCTTTGGAGGGAAGGAAGAAAGGACAGAAGAAAGACGACACAATCGGAACAGCTGGACATGGGCATGATGGGTTGAGATGACATCCGAGGGGAAGTGCAGGGCCTTTCCAGGAATTTGGACTGATTTTGGGGGGAGGGATTGGGAATTGGCTACCTAGGACCAAAGGCGGTCTCTGAGCAGCAATGGGGCATAGATCCAGGATTTCCACGTCCCCAGATGAGCAGAGTTACAGGCACCCTGGTGTGTCTGGGCCGTGGTCCAGTCTGACCTGGAAGTTTTCACCGAGCTGCCCAGCTACCCTCTGCCCTGGCAGAGAAGCATTCACTCCCTCAGACCATTGACCATTCTTCCATAGTCAGCAGGGCCTCTCCACCTGAGGCCTGGCTCTATGCAGCTGGGCTTTCAGCCTCAGGATTCAGTCTCCAAATGTGAGCCCCATGTTGGCTGCCCTTAGCAAGCCTTCTTGACCCCGATGCTCATTCTAACCCATTCCAGAATAAATGGAAACTTCCTGTGTTCACTGTTTCATTCACTCCATATGTATTTATTGGGTGTTGCTTACGTATCAGTCCTGCAAAGGGTGCTGGGACTATGGCAGTGGACACCAAAAGGGCCCTGTCCCAGCTGGGCAGGGAGTATCGGGAAAGGCTTTGTGTGTTTCAAGTGAGACAGGACAGTTGAATCGGAACAAGGGGTGTGTTAGGGAGAATAAGGGAAGGGTATGCCATGTACAGGGAACAACATGCACAAAAAGTCAGCTGAGCGGTGGGAATAGACTTAAAGGAGCTGAAGTCAAGTGGATGAAGCATTTTGGTTGTAAAAAGGCAAAAGTGTGGCTGTACCAGTGAGAGGTACACAGTGCAGGGCGTTGAAAGCCAGCCAGAGGATTTCTAACATCTTAGGGTAATTGGGAGTCATGGAAAGATTCTGAACCGGGAAAACCCCAGGCTGAATCGTGCCTCAGAACAGTCCTTTGGGCTGTTGGGCAGAGAATAGGTGTGTGGGAGAGGTGAGAATGGAGGCCAACAAACCAATCAAGTGGCTTGAATTCTGGAACATCCAGGCTGTGAAGTTCAGAGGTGCTTAGGCGGTAGAGTCCTCTGGACTTGGTGAGGGAACAGCTCCCAGACTCAAGAGGGGTGAAAACTGCATGTCCCAGAAAGGGAAGGGAAGGGCATTGCCTTGTCACAGGATACAGTAAAGAGGGAGTGCCCAGACTGACAGGTCCTCCCCCTCTGCTGTGGGGAAACAAACAGAAACTAGCTGAAATGTCTGGGGAGTGGCCACAGGTTATTACCCAAGGGTCTTAAGTCCTAGGTTCGTGGTCTTCCCAGTATCTTCCGATAAGCTGGCACCTAAGCTCAGCCCCTTAACACCCAGCAGGGGAAGGGTGTGTGTGAAAATATCACAGGAGTGCCCCCCTCATCCTCGGATGGGTAAAGCCAAGACAAAAACAACCCCAGGCTCCCAGGGTGGAGGACCCCCACTTCAATGTTAGAGGTATTCGAAACCCCCACTTCAGAGGTTTCCGGATTCCCCACTCTGCTCAAAAATCCAACTCATGCCCTTCTGGGTCCCAGGACCTCAATACCCTTTCAAGGCCAGTTTGGGGGACTACCCTGGGCAGCTGCAGTGACCCTTGGGAAGAGAAGGTTGAGGGGATTCTACTGAGCACCCCCAATCCCGGTCACGCACCTTGGGTGATGCGTAGGCCTCCACTGGCGGGGCACGGATGTCGGCAGAGGCCCCACTTCTGCAAACAGCTCCCTCTCCAAAGCTGCTGTTCGACCCTAGGCCAATGCCCTCCACCGCGCCGGGCTCTTCCACGCCCAATCAACAGGCCCCGCTGGGAAAAGAAGCCTTTCACAGACTCCACCCGCTGCAGTCCTCGCCCAGTGACTTCGCCCGCTGCGTCTTTGTGTCGTCAACAAACGCTTCTAATAGGGCGTTTTCACAGGCCCCGCCTTCTCGTCACGCACAGCGCGCCGCTTCCAATAGGACGCCTTTGAAGGCTCAGCCCTCAAGGCGGCCGCTTCCCTGAGTCTCCAGGCAACGTGCGGGGCGCTGTCCAGCGTGCTGAAACCGCACTCCCTGCGCCTACTCAAGGGGCGACTTAATGGTGCCCCATCCCACCTTACAGAGCAGCGCAAAAATCCTAAAGTCGATTCCACTGAACCTCGGCCGCACCCCCTTCCACCGCCACCCCCCCCTTTACCTTTTACGGATACAAAGAGCTCGCTTCGCTCCACATCCCACCCCACCCTCCCATCTAGCTCAGACGAACGCAGAATGTCGTGGTTTGACCTCCCGACCCTCACCTTCTGCTCTTTCCCTCACACTCTCCAGCTACGTTGACCTCCTCTACACCGCAAACCATCCAGACTGATCCCACCTCAGGGCCTTTGCTCTCACTGTTTTCACTGCATGAAATGCTTTTTCTCAGTTCCCATCATGGCTCCTCTCTCCCTCACCTTCTTCAGGCCTTAACTCAAATGTCACCTCAGTGAGTCTGATCCTGACCACCCTACTTAAAATAGTCACTTCTAACTCCTCCTCTCCTTCCCTGCCCTCTTTATTCTCCAGCACTCCTCACTACCTGAGACGTATGTTTTAGTAATTTTTCTTGTTCACCCCTCCAGGGCACGGATTTTTGTGTGCTTGTTCACTGCTATGTTGCCAGCGGTGAGAACAGTGCCTGACACAGAGTAGGTGCTCCGTGTTGTTTATCGCATGTATATTCATGCATGTATTTGGTCATTTACTGTGTGACGATCCCTGCTTACTTTCATAATGACCCACTGCCCCCATTTTAAAGATGAAGAAACTGAGATTCAGAGAGCGACGATCACTTTACCAAAGTTACCTGGCTTTTGAATGGCAGAGCTTGAATCCTCCCTCTCATGTTTCTCTGGCTGTAACCTTTCCACTCCTCCTGTGCTGCAATCCCTAATACTACCTTTCCTTCAGGTAAAGAAGTTGTATAAGAGGATGACTTCACAGGGCTGCTCCACAGGACTAGATTTCAATTCCTGTTCCTTGGTCACTAGTCATGTGACCATGGCAAGTCAGTTAATGTCTCTGCCTCAGTTTTTTCATTCATAAAGTGGGGATAAAAATAATACCCACCTCGTACTGTGAGGGTCAAGGGAGGCAATGAGAGTGTAGAGCTTACCAGACACCTGACACACATTGGCACCTGCTCCATTAATATTGGCAGTGTTGGCTGGTAATCATCATCATTATATTATTATTTGGATGATTTTTTTTTTTTAAACTTGAAAATTAGGAAAATGAGGCCAGAAAAGCTACAGGAAGACAGTGTTTCAAGAAAGTGGGAATAAAGGATAGCTGCCAATCCTCGGAGTAAGAAAAGTAAATGCACATTAAAACGACATGGAGTTACCACAGTTCTTCTGTCAAGTGGACAGGTATAATTGAGCTAGAAAGGCTGTGGGGAAACGGCTACTTCCATATACTTTTTGACCCCAGTCATCCAACTGCTGGAAGTTTTTCCTAAAGATACACTTGCTGCCATGTGAAATTACTTATATACGAGATTGTTCATTGCAGCCTTATTTATAGAAGCAAAAGATTACTCACAACTCAAGAGAGAATCAACAGGAAACCCCATAAGTGAGTGATGATCTACCCCTACTTTGGGCTACAAGGTAACTGTTAAAAAGAAAAAGGAGACTGTGTACTGACAATAGGATGGTCTCCAAAGTGTAGACAAAAAGCAAGGTGTGTCCTATCAGTGTAACTAGCAAGGCCATTTTTGTGAGAGAAAAAAAGGAAAAATATAAGTATTTAGCTTTGTATTTGCTTCTGTTTGCATGAAGAAATGTTGGAAAGACACAAGAATCTAATCAAACATATAACTAGGAAAGGCTGAGATGGAAAGTGGATAGGGGATGAGGTGGAAATGAGTTTGACTTTTACACTTTCTGAATTTCTTATACATTTGAAACTAAAATATTACAAGTGCAGAAATGTGTAAAACAAAAGTATAGGTCAATGGAGATTCTTTCAGTTTCAACCTCTAAAAACTGCCATTTTGTATTTTTGTTTCATGTGGAAAAAAACATATATACATATATATATACATATATATACGTATACATACATATATATATATATATATACATATACATATATATATGTATATATATATCCAAAACACTAAATTAAAAAATGAAGTGCTCAGCAGCTTGGCCATGTTGATTTCTGCTGCCAAATAACCTAAGTTGAGTACTGACAAATGTTGATAAATGGCTCCAGCATCTGAAAAGGTGTTCAATATCAGTAGGAATCATGGAAATGCATATTGAAACCCCAGTGAGATGCCATTTCACACACACCTGATTGGCAAAATTTAAGAATTCTGAAAATACAAGAGTTTGAGAGGATGTGACACAAGGGAGCTTTCCTATTCTGTTTTTGTGGATGTCAATTGGTGTAATTAACTTAAAAGTAGTTGGTTCTGCCTCCTAGTCTAGTTTTCTGCAATTCCATTCCTAGAATTTTTGCCATGGTATAGAACAAGATGTGTGCACAAATGCTCACAGCGTGGTTTATAATGGCAAAAACAAACAACACAAAAACGCTAAAATGTCCACAAGTCCATTGGTGGGAGAAGGATAGGTATGCTTTGGTGTATTTATACCAATACATAATGGTACATTGATTTGCAAAAGAAATGAATTAACCACAACTAAATACAACATACGTGAATCTTAGAAACACAATTGTAAGAAACATAAAGCAAGTCACAGGGACTAGGTGTAGCATAATATAATTGTATTAATGTAATAAATGTTGGGGGACGACCAGCAAAATTTCTCCCATACTTCCTCTTTTTGCTATTGAATTTTTAAAAACTATTATGAAACTTATATTGGAGTAAGTAATAAGGTTTTGGGAATATTGTTCACACAATTCCATGAGTCAGTGATCCATGACTAATGCAAAATGACAATTTAAAAACTCCATAAGGTTATAAAAAGTATAAAAGTATGTAAGTTTCTAGAAAATGAGAAAACACTCCATTGGTCTATATAAATGAATCAGTTGAAAACAAAACAACAGCAACAATGAAAAAAAATTTGCTTGTATATGATGATATACATTCCTATGAGTGTTACAAGAATGAATACTAAACATTACTAAATACTAGAGATGAGAGCTATTTGGACAGGAGACAGGAGTTGGAAAGATAATTCACAGTATACATTTTATCCATGTATTTTTAAACCATGTGGTCATTTATTATGTATTTTAAAACCTTAAATAAATCTATTTATTTAAAATTGAGTCATAAGTAAAGCTTGTTAAACTCCTGTGATTTGTTTTTTTAAAACTTTTTTGGGGGAACAGTGTGCTTTTTCCAGGACACATCAGCTCCAAGTCAAGCCGTCGTTTTTTTTTATTTCAATCTAGTTGTGGAGGGCTCAGGTCACTGGCCCATGTGAGAATCGAACAGGTGACCTGAATGTTATGAGCACTGCACTCTAACCAACTGAGCCAACCAGCCGCCCCTACTCCTGTGTTTTTAAATTTTTCTTTAATTTTTTTGTTAGTACACATGTGTTTTTATTTATTAATATAAATTTTGTACTATGGTAAGGTATACAAAGTATAGAATTTATCTGTTTAACCTTTTTTCATATTTGCTAAGATTTCTTTTCCCCCCACTTTGAGATATAATTAACATATAACATTGTATCTAGTTTTATGTGTACAATATAATTATTTGATATATCTATGCATTGCAAATGTATTTAACATTTTCAATGGGAAATAACATCAAAAAGTATTAAAAGGCAATCAATTTCCTGCATGCTAATGTGAGGAGCTTCACAGATCCACTCCTCAGTCAAACTGGCAAAAAGTATTCAAAAAACTACTATTTAAAGTCTCTGGAAATGGTCCTATGGCATATAGCAAATGAGGAAACATCTATTCAAGAAAATCTACAAGAAAATTTGGTTAGAACAGTGAGTGTCTGTGGTGTTTGACATCTCCTACCTGCCCTCTACCACCAGTTCCGTGAAATAGAAACTCCACTCCAGACTGGTGCAATAGAGTTTGCTCTTCCCCAGACCCCAGTCAGAGGACTTTTACCTCAGGAGGGCCAGCAAGACATCAGCATTTCTCATCCTGCCCTCAGCTACCTGTGCTGAGGCTAAGTTCCAGGCAAGTGCAATTCTTCAAAGAGAAAAATAACCGACAATTTTCCAAAATTAAGGAAAGACTCCAATCATCAAGTAGGAGAAATTCAGGGAATCCAAAACAGGGTAAATTAAAAGAAATCCACAATTAGACACATCCTGTGAAATTGCAAACTGGCAATGAAAAAGAAATTATTTTTAAAAGAAACTAGAAAGGCAAAAACAGATCATAAGAAATTATACTTCGATTGTGATTCTACTTCTTAATAGTGATAATGGAAGCCACAAGTGGAATATGTTCAATGTGCTGAGAAAATAATTATCAATTTAGCATTTTATACTCAGTGAAACTGTCTGTCAGGAACCAGGGCAAAATAAATGTATTTTTCGGTAAACAAAATTTAGTCTATCAATACAGGGTTCTTATTACTGAAAGAAGTCTCAAAGATGTTCTGCAGACAAACAGAAATTCATCTGAGATTCAAGGTCTCAGTGAGTAGAAGTTACAAAGATATTGCTTTATATTGCACTGATTGTGTAAAACAACAACAACAACGCCTAATTTGTGAGCAGAAAACCCAATCAAGATATCAAACACTGGACAAATAAGACTTCCAAGTTCTGAATTAAAGTGTCTAGAGGCCTTATGTTGACTGGGATATGGCAAAGGTACTAGTTAATCTTTAATTTGTTAAGTATGCCCACTTAACATGGCTAGCAAGTCCACAAAAAAAGACAGAGCATATAAGTCCCAGTAAAATCAGGGGACAAAATGAATTGATAAAGGGGAAATTTTGTTTTGATCAATTCAAAAAAGGCAAGAGAGATGGGAGAGAAAAAGCAAATAAAAAAACCCACAGATGCTACGCAAGTAGAAAGTCTGTAAAAGATACTATCAGATACTAACATACCAGTAACCATTATAAATATAAATAGAGTAAACTTGTCAGTAAAATGCAAAGATTATTGGAATAGTTAAAAAGTACAAAATCCAGTTCTTTGTTGTTTTCTAAAGACACATCTTAAACAAGACAGAAAATTTCAAAGTCACGGGATGTACAAAAATATTTAAGGGTTACCATAACATAAAGGAAACTGTAGTAGTTATTTTAATATCAAATAAAAAGATGTACAGAAATCCATAGGCTGTGGAGATAAGGATTAACGAGAAGAAAGGAGGGAGAGAGAGCCCTTACATGGATCATTCTCACAAGATGCCATCATTCAAGGACTATACACTCAAATCTCCGCATTTGAAATCCACAAAGAAGGGATTATAATAATGTGAGGACTTTAGGAGCAATTGTAGGCCAATAAATTAGACAAATGAAATGAACAAATTCTTAGAAGAACTCTACTTACCTGAATTGACTTGAGAAGAAATAGAACACCTGAATAGTCCTTTTTAATCATTAGAAAACTTAAATCAGTAGTTTAAAATATTCCTATAAGGAAAACAACATACATAACCAGATGGATTTGCAGGTAAGGTCAATAAAACATTCAAGGAACAGATAATTCCAATCTTGCAGAATTTCTTCCTGAAAATAGGAAGAGTAAGGAAAGCGCCTTAATTTATTTGATCAGATTAGCATAATTTGAACACCAGACTCAGGCAAAGATGACTACAAGCAAGGAAAATTATAGACCAATATAATTTATAACAGAAATGAAAAAATTCTAAATAAAATGCGAAAATATAGAAAAAGATACCATGATCAAGTTGGGTTTATCTCAGAAAAGGAAATAACATCTATTAATAACTTAGAAAAGAAAACTTGTCATCAGGCATTTTAAATTAAATGAGAAAAATTACATGGTTATCTCTCTATGGAAAAGTGTACAATAACATTTTATTTATGATAAAAATCTCTGAGTGAACTAGGAATTGAAAGGACCTTTCTTTACTTAATATGGTGCATCTTCAAAAAACCTGCAACAGACATCATATTATGCATAATACTGAAATGTTGAAAACATTTGTTTTAAAATGCCTTCAGGTACATAGTGTAAGGAGTAAAGGACAGAAACCAAAACAATGAGGAGACGACTGCAATAATTCCAGCAAGAGCTGTTGGTATCTGGACCAGGGAAAGAGCTATGGAGGGGAGTGTGAAGTGGTTGATTCTCTCTAGATTTTGAAAGCAGAGCAGCCAGGATTTGCTGATAAATCAGATGTAGGGTGTGAGAAACAGTGAGAGGTCAAGGACTATCCCTAAGTTTCTGTCTGAGCTCCTGGAAAGATTGAGCTGCTATTATTGAAAAGGGAAAGATGGAAGGGGGTAGGTAAGCTTTGGATGGGCAACAATCAGGAGCTCTGCAACATGTCGAGTTTGGATACCTATAGACACCCAGTGGAGATGTCAAGGAAGCATCTGTTAAGAGGAGATGGGAGTTCAGAAGAAAGGAATAAAATTGTGGGAATTGTCAGTGTACAGAAGTTTTAGAAAGCTATGTGATACAGAGTTATGGAGAATGAACGGTTGTTAAGATTGGGGGAATTAGGAGCAACTAATGGTGAAATATGAGCCAACCATGGGAAAAATCAGAAGAGTGATGCAGACAATGGCAATGCAAAGGCCCTGAGGTGGGCCTCCTGGGGGGGAAGGTGATTTCCAGATGTAGTCCCAGTGAGGCTCTCCACCACCCTGAGAAACTGTCAGCATTAACGCAAGGCTCCTAGAAGGTCAGAATCTTGCCCAGATCAGCCGTTAGGCCAGTGGTCCTGAGAGGAAGGACTCTGGGCAATGGCGCACTCTGCTGGTCAGGATAACTATCAGCTCCATTTCTAACAATAACGATCAGTATTACATATTTTTTATATTGTTATTATTATTAGTGGAACACAACCAGTGCTTAATAAATCCGTGACCCAGCCTCTCATCCCTGTGCAGCATGGAGGTTGGCTCTAGTGGGGATGTATATGTAGGTGTACATTAAATGAATAGATATGGCCAGGTTCAGGACCTCAGCCTCCCCTTCTGTAAATCTGGGATTCCTGCTTCATTGAATAAACTACTGTTGATTGAGCAGGTACTATGTGCTAGGTCCTATTCTAAGCTCTTGGGACAAACCAATGAACAAGACAGACAAAAGCCTGTGCCAGGCAACGTGTAATGATCTATACACATCTATCCTCCTAATTCAATCTTCACAATGTCCTTATACCACGATGCTATTATTCGCCACATTTTATGGAGGAGAAAATTGTGGCTTAGAGACGCTTTGATTGTAGAGCGTGGAAGTGGCAAGAATGGGACTCGAAATCAAGACAATTTAAAACTTTTAGTTTTCAATTACAATTAATATACAATAGTATTAGTTTCAGGTGTACAACATAGTGATTAGACAATTATATAACTTACAAAGTGATCACAAGACAATTTTTGATACGCAACACTGCTCTGCGGGTGGGAGAGAACCGGCATCCCAGAGAGGACCAGCAAACGACTGTAGTTGTTGCCATGGTCCCCCTGACGCTCTCCCGAGGCTTCTGCGTCACACGTCACGTGGCATTGGACAATATGGCGCCGCCCAGAATCCTGCCCACGTGGTTCTGGCAGGCAAGATGGCGGTGGCAGCCAGCCCGACTTCACTTGAGTCGGCCCCGCGGATCTTCCGTCTGGTGGCGGAGTGCAGCCTCTCTAGGGCCCGGGCAGGAGAGCTGCGGCTGCCGCACGGACCGGTGGCCACTCCAGTGTTCATGCCAGTGGGCACACAGGCCACCATGAAGGGCATCACAGCGGAGCAGCTGGACGCGCTGGGCTGCCGCATCTGCCTGGGCAATACCTACCATCTGGGTCTGAGGCCGGTGGGTGGGCTCTGCCAGTCCCGGCTGGTGGCGGTGCTTGGGGAGCCCTTGTGCATCTCCTAGGCCCGGGCACGCCTCCAAAAGTCAGTCGACAAACGCTTATTGAGCGCTCCCGGTGGTCCAGGCCTTGTGCTGGGCGCGAGAAAACGGCGGGGACCGAAGTTGGCTATCCCTGTTCCCGCACATGAGCTCTCAGGGTCGCGCTCACCCCTAACCTGACCCTCCCTTCCAACCCAGGGCCCCGAGCTGATCCAGAAAGCGCACGGTCTCCACGGCTTCATGAATTGGCCCCACAATCTGCTGACGGTGAGATGGGATCGGGGCCGGAATGCGAAAGCGCTCCTCCGAGGTGGAGCTCCCCAACCCCTCTCCTGACTGCCTTGGGGTGGGGTTTCCCCCAGGATAGCGGCGGCTTCCAGATGGTGTCCCTAGTGTCCCTGTCCGAGGTGACGGAGGAGGGCGTCCGCTTCCACTCCCCCTACGACGGCGACGAGACCCTTCTGAGCCCGGAGAGGTCCGTGGAGATCCAAAACGCGCTTGGTGAGCAGATTCCGGGGAGCGGCCCCTTTCCCTGCCTTTCGGGGATAGAGCTACGGCGGGGCCAGCCCCTTACGTGCTGCGCGGCTGTGGGCTAATCACTCCCCTTCCCTGAGCTTCATTTGAGCCAACTTAAAAGCGGATAGCTCACAAGATTCATGTGGTGTTGGTAAATCTCTTAGCACAGTGCTTGACATGTAGTAGCTTTTATTATTATTACCCTATTGCTATTATTACTCAAATTGCAAATTAATTGAGCAAAGATATGTTGAAATAATGGATTCAACAAGAGGTGAATCACAAGAGGTGATTGGTAAGGCTTTAGGCCCCTCCCATCTCCAACAATATTCCCGAGTTCCTTGATAAGGACAATTAACATTTTCTCAATCTTGTAAAGTGCTAGAAGAAACAGGTTCAAATCTTCCCATCTTCTAACCAGATGGTACTTTTAAGTTCCTCCATAAATTCTTTGGCTTCTACTCATAATCATAGTGCTGGGTGTTAACATTATTCTTGGAACTTACATCCACAAGGGAGACAGGCATTGGTGAGAACGTCACAATTAGAAAAGGGAATAAAACAGTACAGATAGAGTGCATTGTATTTTTCTATTTGTGTGGAAAAAACCCCACGTATATGACTTGCTTTTATTTATATACAATATCTATGGAAAGAAACATAAGAAACTGTAACATAGGTTCCCTGGGGGAGAGGAAATGGGGAGCTGGTAGACAGTTGGGTGGGCACATTTAATTTTTTCCCCCTTTTTTTAACTTGGGGTATAATGAACTTGCAGTCAAAACTGTGCATATTTAAGATGTGCCCTCTGATAGGCTCTGACTTATGTATCCGCCTGTGAAAAGTTCACCGCAATCAAAATAGAGAATATATCCATCACCCCTAAAGTTTACTTGTGCCCCTTTGTAATTCCTTTCTTGGTGAGCAAGAGACTTTTCACTGAATATCCTGTTATAGTTTTTAAAATTTGGGGGTACTTCGAACATTTAGAATCATATGTATGTATAATTTTTTTCAAATCAGTTATTTAAAAATTTCTAAAAGACATGTATAAAATTGGAACTATGACCATGAAGGCCAAGTACACGGAACTATTGGACATGATTCAGTCTGCAAGCTCAGTGGATGAAGAGGAATAAACTAGGTGTCCAAAGGGGAAAATATGTTCTGGAAAGAGGAAGTAGCCAGTGCAAAGGACCTGAAGTAGGACCAAGACTGGCATGTTGGAAGAAAAGTCAGGAGGCCTGTCTGGCTGAAGCAGAATGAGGGAATGGGGTGAGTGGGAGGTGAGGACAAAGGAGGCAACTCTGGTAGGTCCTGAGGGCCTTGTGAGTTTTGTTTGTCCTTAAAAAAACAATTGAACAAGAATACATTTTTATACGTTTCTAGACAAAAATGTGTACAGTGCCCTTCCTATGCCTGTCCTCCATTCATCTGTCACTCCCACAGACCACCAGTATTTCTAGTTTCTTATATATTCTTCTAGAGTTTATATAAATACAAGCAAGTTCAATTCTATTCTAATTTTTCTCATTATGAGAACATGTTATTTATGGCATGGTCTTCAGTAACTTGCTTTTCTTTTATTAAATTCAAGTATATGCTGAAACAGACACAACCTCATCCACCTGTCAGCCAGTTTCAACAATCACCAGGGCACAGCCATTATGTTAAATGTTTCATAAAATTTTCCTGTAAAGCCCCCAGGGCCTGCAGTTTTGTTGTAGGAAGTTTTTTGATGATTAATTCACTTTATTTAACATGTTGATTAAGGTTGTTCGGATTTTGTGTTTCATGTTAGATCAGATTTGGTAAGTTGGATTTTTCAAGGAATTTGGCCATTGAACTTTATTTCAACTTTCTTGGCATAAAGTTTATCATGATATTCTCTTATTATCCTTTTAATGTCAGAGGGTCTGTAGTGATGTCTCCTTTTTCATCCTTGATATTGGCAACTTGTGATTTCTTATTTATTTATTTATTTTAAGGAGGGCACAGCTCACAGTGGCCCATGTGGGGATCCAACCGGCAACCTTGGTGAAGTACCATGCTCCAAACAACTGAGCTAACCGGCTACCACCTAATTTCTTTTTTCTTTTTCAGTTTACTAGGGGTTTATTGATTTTGAGTTTGTTGATTTTTTCCAAAAACCAACTTCTGGAGGTGGCCGGTTAGCTCAGTTGGTTAGAGCATGGTGCTGGTAGCACCAAGGTCGCCAGTCAATCCCTGCATGGGCTGTAAGCTGCGCCCTCCTTAAAAAAAAACAAACCAAAAAACTGCGCCCTCCTTAAAAAAAAAACAAACCAAAAAAACCAACTCTGGTTGGTTTATTTTTTCCCTTTGTCTGTTTTCATTTTTGTTTCTTTTTTTTTAAACAGCTTTATTGAGATATGATGAACATAAAATTCATTCATTTAAAATGTACACTCGAGTGGTTTTTAGTATATTCACAGAATTATACAGCCATCACCACAATCTAATTTCAGAACATTTTTATTACCCCAAAAAGAGATCCCATACCCATTATCAGTCACCCCCCATTCCTCCTTCCCCAAGCCCTAATTAATCTACTTTCTGTCTGTATAGATTTGCATATTCTAGACATTTCCTGTAAATGAAATTGTACAATATGTGGTCTTTTGTGAATGGCTTCTTTTACTTAGTGTAATGTTTTTGAGGTTCATCATATGATAGTGTGATCAGTACTTTATAGTCAAATAATATACCATTGAACGGTTATGCTTCATTGATTTAAAATAATTGCCATCTTACATCTCCTATATATTTTTTAATTAATTAATTATTTTTGTTTTGGCTTTGGTCTTTTTTTTTTCCTAGCTTTTTTTTTTTTTTTTAAAGGTTTTCCTTTTTAAAATTTTATTGGGGAATGTTGGGGAACAGTGTATTTCTCCACGTCCCATCAGCTCCAAGTCATTGTCCTTCAATGTAGTTGTGGAGGGCGCAGCAGCTCACTCGCCCATGTGGGAATCGAATTGGCAACCCTGTTCAGAGCTTGCACTGTAACCAACTGAGCCATCCAGCCACGCCATTTTTTTTTCCTGGTCAGTTAATCGTAGATCATCTGTAATATAGCAAACCAAATCCCAGACATCCTATCATTTCATCTATAAGTATTTAAATTTGTATCTCTAAAACATAGGAGTTGGATTTTTAAAAAACATAACCACAATGCCATCATCCTACCTAAAAACAATTCACAATTAACAGTGTTCCAAGTTCCAGTTGTTTCATAAATAACATGTTTTTCTGTCTGTAATCTGTTTACTTCAGGCTCTAAATAATGTGCAGATAAGGGGGCTGGCCGGGTGGCGCAGGCGGTTGGAGCTACATGCTCCTAACTCCGAAGGCT